>NC_138739.1:26175040-26517540 GCF_965113295.1 Leuciscus leuciscus | reverse complement strand
TCTATCCTTCACAGCCTCATTTTCATCCACGTTAAATTCAATATGGCGTCCGACCTGACTAAAGTCTATAGCGTCATCTAGCGACATTTAGCAACTTTTCAAGCAGGCTTTAGCTACTTTCCATTGAAAATAGTTGGCAACAGTGGTCTGGATTGACACAAAAATGGTTGATAATTTCAGGTGATCACAGAGGAAGATCCCAGTAGTCCTTTGGGCAAGACTCACATTGGACCTGAGAAGCTGTTGAGTGTGTTTTCCGAGATGGACTGGAGCGACTACTGTCTTTCTTATCTCTTGACTGACAGAGACTTCAGCGGGGTTCTTGGCCTGGCCTGGGAAGGAAAACCAGGTAATATTTCAGCCCATCCGCTCTAGACGGGATTGGTAACACAAGCCGCCTCATTGACGCCCACAACAAAGGTCACGTGGAAGAATATTATTATACTCAATGGTGGCCATCTGGGCTTGTATTGCATATAGGCCTTTGGTATGTGACCTCTATCCACAGTTGTCCCTTGACGCGACATGATATTGAAGTGAAGTTATCTGATAACATCACTCAAACCCTAGACACCCTATTGAAAAATTGCAGACAGTGCGGATGTTGGGGGTCTGGGTGTGGAGTGGTGGTCTTTGGGAAGTACTTCTAGGAAATGTTTAGGACTGTACTCGCATGTAAAATTCAGAGAAACAAGCTTCCTGTGAGTTTTTGCATAATTGCGTGTGCAGTTTTGAGAGTTTTAAGAGAAACAGGTCAACAGTTTTACTTCAAAATTCCCTGGTCAAGTATTTGTTATCAATGACTCTCGTAATTGTACGAGCAGACACAATTGAATGAGTAGACCAGCATACAGTTGTCTACGTAATTGTACAAGCAGACTTTACAGTATATCATTTGAATCCCTTTCAACCAAAGCAATAACTGTTGGTTCATTGTTTGTAGCACCGATAAACTGACCTTGTAATTAACATTCTGCTACACAATGAATGCTGCATTTCTCATTAGCAACTTCCTCTACATGTCAGGACATGACCTCATTTGTCGCTCCCTTTAATCTAGACATTATCAAGATCCTGAATGTCAAAAATGGGATATCTCCTATCTTCAATGTTCAATTAATTAATAAAAGAACAGCATTCATTTCTATAGTTCATACTGGTCTAGCTGTTGAACTAGCACAACCATGTAGTCAAGCAGAATGGTCCATTTTGACCATGGAACTCTTGCTGGTTAAGCTGGTTTGTTAAGAAGCCTGCTGGAGACACCAGGGGCCAGTTGCACCAGTTAAGTTACATCTTAGCATAGTTGTGTGACAACAGTTACAACTTACATAATATGAAATATTTATGCATTGTACCATTTAATTTTTCCACTGGATTTGTATCCATCCCTGTTTAAACAAAATGATTACAGAAGCTGCATGATATATATTAATAATAATTTTATTTATTTTTTCCTGTTAGTTTATTTATTTATTGTGTCTTAATTTTACATCATTTCATTATATATTTATTTGTTTATTTTTTACCCTATTTTTGTTTTTATTTAATTTTCTGCTTTTATAGTATTTTTTCTCTCTTTATTTTACATTCATAATATTTATTTATTTTTTGGTTTTTATAGTATTTATATATTGCCTCTTCATTTTGCCCATTTGTTTTTAGTATGTATTGCCCCTTAATTTAAGTTGATTTTGTATTATTTATTTATTTTCCCATTGTTTATTAGTATTTTTTTTAGCTATGGTTCCTGAAAATGATTAACCTATATAAATATACTAATTTTATATCATGATTATTTATATATCATATTTACGTAAGTGGAAATAATTTTTTTACCCTTGTCAAAAAAGTTTTAAATATTACCATAATTAACATGATAAACCTGAAATGTACAGCCTTACAACAAAACTTTGATTTACCAATTTGTGTCCATGTTATGTCCCAGTTCAAGTAAGATCTAACAAACGTGTCTGGTGTAACCCAACCGAGCAAACTTATCCCACCAGTCCAGTGTTGATCTTTTCAGGAAGGTATTCACTCATATACCAACACATCCCTTACATTTTGACTCTCAATGGCTCTCAGATCTTTCAGAGTGGATGCTTTCACAGAGGTAGTGCTTTGTAAATGTACACTGTCCTCAACTTGGTTTTAGAATCTGAATGTCACTGGGATTTCATATGGCTAGAAAACTGAGCAGTCATTGTTTTGATTATTATTGTTGCTGTTGGAGTTGCAGGCCACCAGCTGAGATCCTAGAATCTTGCCATGGGATTGACCACAGCGCCCGCTGTGATTGGCTAAGAAAGGGGGCGTGAATCCACGGCAATGGTGACATGTGACCAGAGAGCTATGCACGCTAGACCTCTGCCCCCACCTCAAAAACTTGGATAACCACATTCCTTTTTCCACATTTGTCTCCATGGCAAAGCCCTCACGTGAGGAGATTTCATTAGACACGCATATTAGCATTTAAACACCATGCAAATCCAGTATCAAGTTGCGTTCAATTCCATACGGGATGGGCCTCATGTGTAAACCTTGTTAATTCAGGCTTTTGTTTTGACAAACTTCACAGCGATGATGACTTTGAAGTGACTTCCAGTGCTTTAGCACTCAAACATGTCAAGAAACTCGATAGATGCTAATGCTAACATCTGGAAAATTTAACTAAGACATCTGCAAGTCCTACAACAGTCTTTTGGTCTTGTTTTGACTAGGCATGTTATCACTAATTTACTCCATGGTGGAGTAGGCTACAGGGATTGCTTTCTGTCAATCATACAATGTTTTTGATAGATAGGTGGTTCTTCTAGTATCTTAATGCATTATGACTTGGACCATATCTTAAATGTGTCCTCCCATTTTGTTTGTCGTATAGAGTGCTGCAGGGATGTATTTTTGTAGGCCAAAACCCAGAAACGAGTTAGCATTTTTGTCCTGAAGTCAATGGATTTTTGGCTAAATTCCTGAAATAAGTTGTGTGGTAAACACAGACTTAAGATATTTCACGTTTTATTCTACAACATAAAATACATCAGTAATACCTCCTTGTGATTGTTTTTCAAGCCTTTACTTGTCTTGTATTAGGCAGTTGCTAACAAGTGGCTAATTGGGACTACAGAGGTTGTCGGGGACATTAAACATCTGAACAGGTAAATTCATCTACTCTCTAGTTTGCTTGTGTTTATAATCACACTCTTGCAAACTATTCTAACTCAAAGTTTCAGGGAAAATGTCTTTTAAATAAAGACTGAAAGAGTTGTCGGAAGCTTAGTTGTGGTGATGTTGAAGTCATGCGGCCCTGGTGTAGTTCATTCATAATCTGTGTTTAGATTCTTACTTCTGGCGATTGTATTTAGGCTTCAAATTTTATAAAAGTTGTGTTAATTTGCGAAGATGAACAAAATGTTTAATGGTGTGGTTACATTAGTGAAACTAGTGCTGCGATGCAGGAATACTTACTCTGAGGTCAGTTCCAAAACCAAACTGCTTTAAATAGGTAAACGCAGCGAATAAGGCTTTAAGATTTCCAAAATTGTCACTTCACGTGAAAAATTATGACTGGTAATGATGACTGCATTTCACCAGTAGAATTTTACCGCACAAAGCTAAATGTGACCGTACCTTAAGAATCATAAAATTTTGTTGGCCAAGGGAGCTTATTTTCTGCAATTATCCAAAAGCCAATGGAAAATCCTATTGAGTTGTTGTCGATGGAACCATGGTGATGCTAACTTCCGGTTTGGCCTAAAAAAAAAAAAAAACATCATCACTGCAGCGCTCTATACCTGGTACGCTCTATACCTGGTACAATAAACCCTAAAATGTTCATATTCCCATAGTCCTCAGCCTCAGGTATCAAGTTAATTACTTCTGCATCTCTAAGTGGTTGGTTTGGACTTTTCACTGATTGTTTCACAGAGTATAACCCTAGATCATGATGGTTGTTGTGGTGCCAATCAACAGCCTTGTGTCCTAAAAACCTTGTGACAAAAATGGCTCCATGCTAGTCCAGTGGAAAAAGAGCCTGATATAGCAACTGTGAAAGGCAGCAACGTCCCTGAGGCACCATCCTGGTCACCTTACATGTTGTTGAATGAGCTCAAAAGTTCTGTAAAGATGCCTGTGAACTAGAGTACACGGTAAACGGTTCACCTTCATTTCATTTGGCCCTGTTCCTAGTCAGTTGGGATGAGCAAACTCTGCAACCATGCACTGCATTTATATTCCATTGCCTAATTGAATATAGCTCACATAGTTGGTTTAATGTGTTTATCTGGACCACACCATTCTCCTTCTAATAGCACTATAGCTGGATAGACATGGTCTGCAAGTCCTTAACATTGTAGATTATTTCTTATAGTAATAACATATAAAGTTTAATAATCCAGACATACAATAATAATAATAATTTATAATAAAACTATTATATAATAAAACATCTTGTTCTCAGTCAGTTGATTTAGCTGTCATTTGGAATTTTTAGACATTACATTGGAAAGTTTTATTTTAAAACATTTTAAAACTCCTGCGTTTCTGTTAATTAGAACCAGCGACAAGTGACTCAGCAATTTAAAAAATGAAGACCTATTCCTCATGTGAGAAGTGTGGCGTACATGAGATACAGATGATGACCATAAAACCTCTATAAACCCACAGTTCACATAAGTTTTATGTTTAGCCAGTTTATCCAGCCACAATGAATGGTTCTTGTAAATTCCCCCCGACACGCGAAAGAAAACAAAATCCAGCTCCCTGGTTGGGATCACAAATCTAACAACATCTGAGGAAGACATTAGCTTGACCTTTGATTTTGCTAGACTAAAAGAGTTCACAACCTGGTTTAAAACAATCCAGGACTTGGGACTTTGATGGACCAGCAGATCTTGACCAACTACAAGTCTAACCTCTCTTACCACCCACCAGCAGACTTTAGTCAGCGATGATGTAATTGGTTAGGGCTGTGCGAAAAAGACCAGCTGCTTGTGATCAGCAGTAAAGATGTCTGTTGGCATTATATAGGCTTGAAACACAGGGGAACTCATATGAGAAAAGTAAGCAACTCTGCTAGCGGGTTCTTCTCATTCTCTACAGTATGTAAATCATGACAGAAGATATTTTGGCCAACCTAAACCCCACTGACACATCGATTTCCAAGAAACGCGTAAATGTAGAATTTGCAGCACTAAAACACAAGCTAACCTCTATAGAATAGTGGCCCTCCTGGAGCAGGACTGGACTTTGCTTTAACACATGTGCCTGAAGTTAGCATTTTTATGTTTGTGGACTGATGTTTTTAGTTTGAATCTCATTTCAGATTGTCCTTTCTCTGATTCTCAGA
This sequence comes from Leuciscus leuciscus, assembly GCF_965113295.1. NCBI lineage: Eukaryota > Metazoa > Chordata > Actinopteri > Cypriniformes > Leuciscidae > Leuciscus > Leuciscus leuciscus. Next base: position 26,512,193 of record NC_138739.1, on the reverse strand, counting down.
TGACTGGGGAGGAATCTGCTCTGAGATGATCGTGAAGGGTGGTCGCAATTCCAGCCATAACACGGGTCTAATCACCCTTCAGAACTACGGCTACTACCTTTCTCCCAAACTCGTGCATCTGACCTTTGCCCATGAGTTGGGCCATAGTCTTGGAGCCCCTGTGAGTCCTATGTCTGCCTTTGCTGTCACCACCAGCTGGTTGATATCACCGACAAACCTCTGTCAGTTTAATTAATAGTTATAATCAATGTAGGGTTTGCAACTGAGTTTGCAGATCAAATATGCAATCTTCATTGGCTTAATTTGTTTTGTTTTGAAAATGCATGCTGCTATACTGTTGCCAAATACTAGTTAAGATTGCAGGCTTTAGCATAGCATGTCACACTATAGAATATGATCGGCATGTTGCATATCTAAATGCCTTTCAGTGATCTTTTTTCACCTGTTGCAGCCATGTTCTTCACACTTCCTAAGACTCTTTGGCAGATTAGCTCTGCGCTTCTCCGGCTGTCCATGTTCCCTTTACATGTTAAGTCACATTTCACAGCAGAGGGCTGACAAGCATGGCTCATTGTTTCCAGACTGAATTTGGGATGCAGAGCAGATCAGAGGATCCACATCACCTGTGATTTATGGGGAGTACTGGGAAAGGGGCCAATGGCCTTTGGCCCAGTTGTCTCGTATCTTTCCTGGAGCCACAGAGCTTGTGTGAATGAAAAGCTCAATTTGTATACCTGGAAGTAGTTTTATAGCTACTTCATAGCCATGGAAATGTAGATATTTAACTGACAAAAGTAAGAAGAAAAGATTTTCAAAGTTTTCACTGACCAACTTAAGTGTATTTTGTAAAAAATAAACAAATTTTGATTTTGATGGCTGCAACACACTCTAAAAAAGTTGGGAAAGAGGCATGTTTACCACTGTGTCACATCACCTTTCCTTTTAATTACACTTTCTAAATGTTTGGGAATTGAGGATTGTCCAATTTCGCCTGATACAAGATAGCTGCTCAACAGTCTGTGGTCATCGTTGTCTGATTCTCCTTTTCATGATGGGCCATATATTTTCAATAAGAGACAGATCTGGACTGTAGGCAAGCAGTCACGTACATCCATTCTACAGTGTAGTGTCTACGAAACCACTCTTTTGTAGCATGTGCAGAATGAGGCCTGGCATTGTCTTGCTTACCAAGGAAGATGTCATCTTGATGGCAGACCATATGTCTCTGTACAATCCCAATATACGTCTCAACATCAATGGTACCTTCACATATATGCAAGGCACCTATACCGTTTGCATTGATGCACCCCCATACCATGACAGATATTTGCTTTTGCACCTGTCACTTATGAAAGTCTGGATGGTCCTTTTTGTCTTTGGGACTGAGTACTCGAAGTCAGTTTTTCCCCAAAACAAGCTGAAACGTGGATTCATCTGTCCACAGCACACATTTCCACTGTCTTTTAGACCATCTGAGATGAGCTCAGGCCCATGGAACATAAAAGAGGTTCAAGTTGCATTTCTTGATGCAGCGGCAGACTGTGCTAAGTAATAACGGTTTTCCAAAGTATTCCCGAGCACGTGGCTATATTTAACACAGTAGCATGACGGTTTCTCATGCAATGCCATTTTGAGGGCTCAAAGGTCACACACATTCAACAGAGGTCTCCTGCCTTGCCCTGGACGGACTGAGATTTCTCTGGATTCCCTGAATCTTTTCACAATATTATGTATAGTAGGTAGTGAAAGACCTAAATACTTTGCAGTCTTTCATTGAGAAATGTGATTCTTGAATTGTTTGACAATTCTCTCATGAAATCTGGCACAAAGTGATGAACCATAACCCATCTTTGCTTGCGAAGACAAAGTCTTTGGTGGATGCTCTTTATATACCCAAACACGATACCCTCACCTATTACCAATTCACCTGCTAATTGTGGACTGTTTCAAAACAGTTTAACTTGAATATTCTATCGTCTTTTCACTTTTATTTTGAGACAACTTGTCTTTGGATTGTGTTGAAGCCATCAAAATCAAAATTTGTTTATATTTACAAAATACAATTAATTTGGCCAGTGAAAACATTGGACATTTTTACATTCACTAGTGATACACTGATCATGATTTTTCATGGCCGATTCTGATTATTTTAGAAGCAAATTGGGTGATTCTGATACCGGTTGATGATTTATACATTTTTTGGTTTAAAAAAATGTATCATTAGCAAATTAATTTTTTGTTAATTTGCTCTATAAAAGGCTAAACTGGCCTTAAACAAAAATATCGGTAGCCATTTGAAATTCGAGGCAACCACTGCATTTTAAAAAACAGCTGACGGACTGAATGAAAATGCAAATTCACTCTCTGACAGTAGGTGGCGCTTATAGAACTGCGATTATAAACACCACTTTATACGAAGGTAAGAGGGGAAAAAATGCCATTGAATTTTTTTAAAGACAGTTCCCTTCAAAGGTTCATTCATATAACCCCCCATCCCCAATTCAATATTTTAATTTTTATTCCTGTATTTCAAACATAGCGAACAGTGAGCTTGTTGTGCCTGGTATAGTATTGGCTCTGCTGGTGAATCTTTGTTCTCTTCTTTGCGTCCATCTTCAGCGTGTCTCATCTCTGACCTGTGTTAATGTCCTGTACACAGACTTCTTATATTTCCACACAAATTACATTTTGGAAAATTATTGCAATGCAGTTTGTGTGTAAGTACAGAATAGAGATCGGCCAAATAAAACTAAAAGCCATTTATGGCCGGTCAACCGGAGCATCTCTAACATTTACATTTTACTTTATGATTTGTCTGTGGCAGCACGATGAGGGTTCTGACTGTGGAGGCCTGGAGATCACTGGTAACAAAGGAAGGTTCTTGATGTTCCCTCAAGCCACCAACAAGATTGAGGAGAACAGTGACAAGTTCTCCCCTTGCAGCCTGCGGCACATGAATCAAATTCTGAATATCAAGAAGGACAGATGCTTTGTAGGTATGACCCCTGTCTAAATTCTTGGATGGGATAGATATGCTAATGAATGTTAGCTTGTCTCAGTCCTAAATCATTCCTACAATGGGGCTGATCTCCATGGCTCCATGGCGTGAGATAAAACTGACTGGAGATGTACCTGTTTTGCCTTGTCAGTTAGTGAGCAGCCCATTTGTGGAAACCGCATCGTAGAAAAGGGTGAGGAGTGCGACGTGGGCCACAATGAAAGCGATCCATGCTGCTACAGCTCGAAGGAACCTTCAGGCGTTGAATGTCGACTGAAGCCCGAAAAACAATGCAGGTTTGCATCAGGAGGATGACCTTTGGACTTTTTGGACAAATTAAACTTTACTCTAAGGTCCCAAATAGTGCTGTCAACCCCATCCTTGGTGGTGTAAAGACACATCAACTATTAGATAGCAGACCACTGTTAAGACCGCAACAGAGGGGGCTTTCCAAAAGGATGTATCAATGGTGATAGTAAGTGCTGAGGGTGATAGCAAAATCCCTTTTAAATAAAATGACAAATGGGAGACCTTACACCAGGAGTGTCCAGTCATGCTCCTGGAGTTGCCACCTTTTTGGAAAATTTTAGCTCCAATCTCAATTTGACAGCTGAACCAGCTAATCAAGGTCTTCACGATTATTTAAAACTTCCAAACAGGTGAGAACTAGTTTGGAGCAAGTTGGAGTAAACTCTGCAGAAAGGTAGGCCTCCAGGAACTAAGTTGGACACCGATGCGATCATGCGTTTAGAGGATCTCCAACACTAGTTAAACATACCTGAACCACCTAATAAAGGTCTTCAGAAATACTCAAAACGTCTTGGCTGGTTTTTTATAGAGGGTTGGAGCTAAACACTTCAGGAAAGTGTCCATCCCGGAGCTTGGTTGGACACCCCTTCCGAAGGGTCTAGTGGACTACATGGGAACATACAAATAAAGGCTACATCAACAGCACCATTTGGGATAGGCTCTAAGAATGCCTGAACTTATCATAGTTTTTCAGGTCCACAAAACCTACATTGTTGAATCTGATCTTAGGTAAATGTTTAACTTACAGTTCTATCTATCTCAGTCCTAGCCAGGGTCTGTGCTGCAGCTCCCATTGTGTCTTCAAGGAAGCTGGGCTGATGTGTGAACGACCATCTGAGTGCCAAAACCAAAGTGTATGCTCCGGTTCCACTGCTGTATGTCCAGCACCTGCCGCCAAGCCCAACATGACAATATGCAGTGATGGCACACGTGTCTGTTTCAACGGGGTACGTCCAACAGGGCCAATATGGATTTTTTTTTATATCTTTTTAGCTGTGTTCACACTGTTCTAATCCGATTTGGATTCAATCCGTGTCTGTTTCGATTCAGTGTAGTCCATAAACAGTGTATCTGCATATTTACATTGATATCTGGTTAGACCATTCAGACTGAAACATATCCAGATTTGAATCCAGTTTCAAACCACATATACATGTAGTTTGGATCCTGTTTGTTAACATCGGTTTTCATGCATTTTTTTAACTATTCAGAATACAAAAAACAATGTTTTTGAGATATTCCACAAACGTCAGAGCATAGCCTTGAGATGTATGCAATATGTAATACAAAATACCCCTTTTCTTGGTCCAAAGTCATAAAAACATCATATTGTCATAAATAATATCTGTTTGCATGAAGAAGATTGGGTAGGGATTAGGGAATGAAAAGACAAAAGAAATCCAAAAGATTGTGTGGTTGCGAGCTAAACACATGGAATTATTTAGGCTTAATGAGCATAGTGATACAAATTGGATTTTTTTTTTGTGTGTGTATTACCCTATTATACAATGTGAGGTTCTCTATAACCAATGTCTTGTGGCTTGATGTCGCAGGAATGTGGCCTGTCTCTCTGCGCATTGTACGACATGGTGCAATGTGACTGTCCGGGAGAGAACAAGATGGAGAAGTGCCACATGTGCTGCCAGCAGAGAGGTAACCACAATGTTCCGCCACATCAGAATGTGTTTACTGCTCCAAATAAATTAGATGCATAAACAGCTGTTTGTGCTGACATTACTACTTTATAAAATGTAAATTAAACACATATGTTCTTGTATCCGATTTTTAGTTTACTTCCTTGGCATTATTCTTTTTTTTCCTCTGTAGATAAACCTAAAACCTGCGCAAGCACCACTTCTTCGGTTCTTTTGCGCTATTTTAGTGGGAAACGTGTTGCATTGGATCCTGGATCACCCTGCTCTGGAAACAGAGGCTACTGCGACAGGTTTAAAGTCTGCCGAATCCTAGATGCGGACGGCCCAATTGCAAGGCTCAAAAATTCTTTCCTCAAATTGGATGAGTTTGATGACCTGGCCGGTTGGATGAAGGTTTGTTGTTAGCATTTGAAACAGTCTAATGTAACATGCTAGCATCTTACATTGGCTGTTTTTTTGTATTTCCTTCATTTACCTTAACTCAGTTTTCTTTATATAATTTGAAACTTCTCTTTTCTCTTTCGTAGGCACATTGGTGGGCAATTCTTCTGGCTATTCTCACTATTTCAGGAGTAATGGCTGGGACTATCTGTGTTTTTGGACAGCCCCTTGAGATTGATGAGGACAGGTAAACATCTCTCCATCTGGGGCCTTCCAACTGGCAAGAAACCCCTGCAAGCAAGAAAACATTGCTTTTGAGGCAACTTATGAATGTTCAAAACATCTGACTGATCATTGAAGGCTGTCCAGATGCACAGCTGAGAGTCATGCACAGCATCTGTCCAAACATGATTTGACTTTACTTCGCCCATGTGTCACGCACCATTGGTCTTTAGAAAGTTATTTTAAATCCAGTGCTGATTTGAGGATTGAGCTTTGCAACTATAAATCATTGCTCTCAATAACTTTGTACACAATGTCGCCTACATTTATTTCAGAGAAATCAAAGAACATGACATTCTAATTTTGAGAAACATAGACAACAGATAGCTGTAGTTTCGCGCATACACAACTGGTTTTTGGGAATGCTACAATACAAAATCAGTAGATGTCAACCTCCAAATGGCTTTCTTTTGGTTGTCTCTGCATATTTGGTTCCTCCGGAAATCACAGGTTCAAAACAATATCAGAAAGGTCAAAATGTAGTGTTTTACAAACTCTTTGGTATGATGGGTGATTTCGCGACACCAGTTTGTTTGAGTTGCTGGATTTGCTTTCACGATTTTATCTCTTCGTGTCGTCCTTGGGGTGGTTACCATGATAAGCACAGAGAACTGAGTGACATCTCAGCTTGTATGGGGTAAAAAAAGTTCAAAAACTATTTAATAGGAAATTTAAATGTTTTTTTTAGCACATTTAATAGAATTCAATTTGTAAATTAATTTATACGAGTATAATGTGCTCTAAGAAATGCAAAAAAAGCTAAAATAATGTATAAAACATTTTTTAAGTTTAGATCTCAAGACATTTAAAAAGACATACATTTAGCTCAGACATATATATTTTTATATATATTTTGACACATTTACAGTACAGTTCATTTCATTAATGTACATCACATTATTTTTCATAAAAAAGTATAAAATGTTGTAGCAGTTTGTATGATGTGGTAGACAGATTAAATGTCAGTTGCAGTAGGTCTTTTTTTAGAATATTTTTCCCTGCTTTATGAATATCGATTACCTATGTAAAGTGCAAAAGAGGAATAATTTAACTTCTACCAATAATAAAATACATTCAACACACAGTAGATGCTTCATCTGTTTTCATTTCATTATGATTTTTTTTGATTAACTTAGGCTACTGCAGTTGATTTATTTGGACTTTAAAAGGTGCCTCCTGGATGTAATTGTTTCTTTTGCTCAAACAACATACTAAACATTCAATATTTCAAGTGATAGTATTAATGCACGTTTAAATTTTCCTCAGTGGAAACGTACCATCGAAAAGTTATCCGTGTTTACAGACAATTTAGTCAAAATACCAAAATTGTTTACTAGTTACACTAGCGAAATTTTGCGGGTAAAAGGTTTTGTTGGTTATTGTTAAAGGTATAGCGATGTATGAAGCACAGATCACATAAGTCACTATCAAAACAAGCATCTTTCTATTTATTAAGGCGGTGAATTCACGTGACCAACTTGAACGAAATGCGTGTGGAAATATTTCGCCTCCACGCGACATCCAAGTCACGTGGATTCCTTCTAAAATTGCAGGATTTCGTACGTGAAAACTCACCGAAAAACGGTAAATGTGACCTCATTGTAGAGTATAATTTATAACAAAACACTTAATTTTGAATACAGAACAGATAGATAAGTAATGTAATGCAATGTATTCTTGGACAGTGATTGTAGCCAGAAGAATCAGCATGACATGTAGGCCTAATGATAAACTGAATTAACTAATGACCATTCAAATATAAATCCACTGCTATTCAATTAAATCAATCACAATTCAAGGCTTTTTAAGCCTATTCCATATGATAGTACAAAAGTCCACAATCCATTTGCATGAATCACATTCATAGCAATACATTATTCAATACAGTGCAGTTGCAGTCTTAATAAATAACATCTGTATAAATACATTTGTTGAAGTGCTTCATCAAAATCTCTTTCAAATCGTTTCATTGGCTCTTCAATTTAGGCCTGTGTTGAAACAAAGAAAATGGCAGTTATTAGAATTATTTTAGATTAAATGTGAGGATATTAATTATAGTAGCCTATGCTATTATCACCTTTTAGATAAAGACCTCCATGGTTCCCTGCATTTCACAAATACAACTTCTTGAACTGAACTTCCTGTTTGGTGATCTTTTAAACACAACACAATTCTAAGAAAAAATGAAGGAATGAAAGCTGTTAGATACTTAAAAATATGTGAATATCACTGCGTTAGATGAAACATCACATCATGTGGCTTTTATTGTAAAGAAAGCAAACTTTTCAACCAAAGCATTTCGCAAAATTGAATTTTGTTAGGTTTGAAATTATATTAGTAGATACTAATCAGTAGATACGTTCAAAATGAAGATATATTGTGACATTTTCTGGTTGCGAAATGTTAGTGGTTCATAGTTAATGTGATAAATTACACCTGGAGTTACTCTGTTAGAACACCTGTGTGAACTTGAGGAAAACGGACTTCCTTGAGACCAATTCATTCAAGTCATTGAGCAAAAGAGGCTCAGAAATGTGAATTTTAAGTGTCTGAAAGCTTTTTAGGTTCATTATATATAGCAAGACTGGTAGGAACATACTTTTTTTGAGTCTCCCCAGCTCTGACTCGGACTTTATGGATCTGTACGTCAAAATTTGTGGAATCTCCATACCACCACGAGGAGAACAGAGTGAGTAAAGAGGAGGTGGACTCCTCCCATTTAAACTTCAGCATCAGAAGATCTCCAATGTCCTTCTCAGTTATAACGAGGAATGAATGAGTCTTATCGGTGGTGATCTTCTCCTGTCTGCTTGTTGAAATAATTTAAAGATAGTTAGCATTGACATTTGACTGGTATGAACACAATACAGCCATCTTTAGAAGATATAAGTATTGATTACTCACACGTTCAACTTGAGATCTTCTGCTTCACCATTGGTACCGTAAAGTGAGACTGTCAGGACTGGTTCCGTCTCTAAATGATTTATTTTTCCAAGGAAGTTGATTTTCAGCTGATAGTGAAAAACTATGAAATAAAAAATGACCAGATGTTGTAGCACCCACAACCAGGGTTTTTATTTTTAATTTAAGTGCCCCTAATATGCTATTTTAAAGGTTCCTTATTTTGTCTTGGACAACTCCTACAATAGGTTTACATGAATCCAAGGTCAAAAATCATTTTCTCACAATATACATTGCAGTGTCTGAAGCGGTTCGATAAAGGATTCGGTCTCTCTAAACCCCTCCTTTCCGAGAGCATACTCTGCTCTGATTGGTCAGATGGCTCAGTCTGTTGTGATTGGTTTACCGCTTACAGCGCATGTCGGAAACAAAACACCAATTCTATATCTGATTTTAAGCACCGGATCTTTCTCAGCGCTTGTATACACAGTAATACGAACAGTAATAATGGCGCCAATTTTACTGTATCAATTCAAGTGCGAATCCTCATCCTTTGGATGTGAATGCAAAGTGGATTTGCAATTGCAGAGCCAACAACACAAACCAAAATCTTTCAGGTCTCTGCTGAGGGCGGGGCAAAGTAAACCTTGCTCGCAGGCAGCCAATGAAGACCATAGGCTGGCATTTTACAAATGTGTTACAGACCTAACAATGTGTTACGAATGTGTTACAAACCTACGTACATTTGCAGTGTTACAGGTTTGTCACTCACATGCTGTTACAAAGCTACATAGGACTGTAACACATTTGCAGTGTTACAGGTTTGTAACTTACATCCTGTTACAAACATTCATAAGTTTGTAACACATTTGCAGTTGTAACTCACATCCTGTTACAAACATACATAAGATTAAGACCTACAAAGGTTGGTAACAAATTTGCAGTGTTACGGTTTTGTAACTCGCACCCTGTTACAAACCTTCATAGGCTTTATTACATAGGTTTGTAACACATTTGCACTGGAATTACTGACAACTCGTTTCAGGCAGTTCAGAATTGGTCTTTCTTTCGTGCACTTTGATTTTTTTTTTACTTTTTTTGCAGACCTTATACATTCACAAAGAGCTTTATTACACTCTACATGAAAGTTAATTTCAGAAAAAGCATAATTGGGGCACTTTAACTAAAACTTAAACCATAAAAAAAACATTCATTACTTGAAATAAAACATTTACTAAAATAAAATATAAACTTATTTTGTATTTCAGCTAGTTGCCATCGCAACATTTCTTATTTTCGCTTAGTTTAAGTTGAAGTACTAGAATAACTAAAACTAAATCAACTAAAACTTAATAAAAACTATAGACATAAAAAAAAAAAAAAAACTTTAAAATTAAAATAGAAAACAGGAAACTAGAAAATCTTGACACTGACCTCTGAATGGCATGGAGCCTCGTGTCCTGGTGAACATCTTAACGCTTCGTGCCTTGCGGACTTTGCTGACTTTGTAGCCCACAGTGTTGCAGCGGTTCTTGCGACACTGGAGGCACATGCCGCGGTCGAACATGTCATTGCTCCCGCAGCTGTACGCCCTGCTAGCTTCTTCCTCGTTCAGCAGGGAGTCGATGTACAGGTGGATGGACCTCTCGTGCTCGCATCTGATGGCATTATTCATGGCTAAGGGCATTAATGAAACTGATATGATTTTGAACTTTACTGTCACACAAGTAAATATCTTGCTCCTTAGCAGAGATAAATGATTCCATTGTCGAAGGGTTGCATCAGTTGTAGCAAAGGTTTGTTGTAAATTGCGAAAACAGATTAGAAAGCCAGATTATGAAAAATGTGATTATGAAACGCTGTCACAACCTCTTGATATATAACTAATCTCTTTCCATCTTTGGGAAAGTTACAAATAACAGTAATTTCTAGAAAGGAATTGCTACGATAAATCAGCATTTATTATTACCGGTAAATAAAAATGTAATTCTTAATAAATATTATTTATTATATATATATATATATATAATTTATATTGAATTGTAGTCTTTTACATAATTTGTGTGTGTAAATATTTTACAAAATAATATTTTATTTTGTGTTATGGCAAGCATTAATTATTAATTAGAAATAAGAAAAAATGTATTATACTTTATTATGTGAATTTTAATTTTAATTGTATTATATCAATTGTTCTATTTTTAAGAATTTTAAATTAAAAATATACCATATCATTTTTAATATTTCATTTTTAAATAAATATATTTTTATATGTCAAATTGCTACAATGCTACAATCAACAATTCAAGAACCAATGGCCCCAAGTGCATGTATGCTTACTCTTCCTTTATTTTTCAATCAATTTTGGTTAAATATTTAGGTAAATGGTAATCATATATTTAGATATCCCAGATCAAGGTCTTTACCAAGTATTCCATAACTAGCAATTTTCTCCAGAGCTCCTCTCAAATTGCAGCCAGGCTGGAAGCTTCCTCCATTGGGGTATATATCTACATGGCCGACCGGCTGCTCGATACCGATACTGAGACCCAGGGAACCTCGGGTGAATGTGTGGAGGACATCTACAAAATGGGCATCATCTGGGGACAGCCGTCTGTGGGCGTGGACCCCTTCAAAGTCCGGCCCAGCAGGGTCTAGACCTGCAAAAACACCTAATTGTTGTCCATGTATGGTGCATTTAAGACATATTGTAAGATTTATTTCCAAAAGAAAGTCAGTGAACCTACCTGTGATTCTTCCAACTTTGTTAGTTGCATGACTTCCTGCAAAACCCGCAACGTGGGCGCCAAGACTGTAGCCAATGAGGTGCAACTTCTCCAGAGGAATGTTGGTAGTCTCCTTATGAATCAAGTATGAGCACAATATTACAAATTAGCAGTGCAACTTGCACAACATGAGAATGATTATTTGCCTGATTTGATTTGCTGACACAAACCTCCAGCCAGTCTATGAAGAGTCCGATCTCTTGTCCCACCATCTTCGTGTTTTGTGCTGCCACCGCATAATGGTTCTGCGCTGTGTCCAACCAGTCCACGACAATGACATTAGCGTTTTTCTCCCTGTCATAAAGGGCAGCAACCAGTTTCTCAACCCAGCTCTCGAATAATCCGCTTACCTAAAGGGAAAGAGCTAAATTAACACTAACATATATGGGATGAGTTGAAAAAGAATCAGAATCAATTGAAAAATTCATTAAATGTATGTAAAAGTGTAGAGGTACCGTCCACCCGTGAATGACTAGAAAGGTTTTTGAAGTGTTGTTGAAGTCACAGCTGTTGAGGGTCTCTGGTTTGCCACGTACAATGTAACACACATCATCATCTGGTTGGGACGGGTTTCTCAGAGAAAACTTGACATTGGCTTTGTTGACATCTGACAGGTCCCTTAGATCCTCCAGAAAATTACCTATGTAACGGTAATAGCCATTTAAAAAAAAATATAAAATAAAATAAAAATTTTATTTGAAGAAATAGGACTACATCAAATACTGAAATATTACAAAAGTAAAATTCAAAATATAATATTTTTTATTTATAATTATAAAAAAGTACGTTATAAAAAAATCTCTATATAATTAAAAAATGAAAAATATTTAATCATATAATTAAAAATAAAATAAATTCAATATTATATTATAAAAAAATTATACTTCAAAATGTAATTATATACGTGTTTGAATTTGAATAGAAGGCATTAGTAATTAGCAATGTCATTCAAACTGTATCATTCATAATAAAGATCTGACATAAAAATACAATTTTAAATATTAATGCTTCAGTTGTAACATACTTTATGAAACAGCTACAAAAGTAGCAACAGTAAATATTTCCATAGTTGACATACAAGGTGGGTGGAGCCATAATATCTTTACTATACACTATTATCACACCTTTAATCGATACGATATCAGATTGCAATGTAAAGATTACGTATAGTGATAATGAACTTGAAACGTATAGCCTACTTTCAAGAAATCCTTGCATAAAACAGCAACTAACATCTGGTCGACTAAAGAAATGTCAAGTAAATGGACCATGCAGCGTCTTCTACATGCAAATTCATTAAACCTCAGACAGATGCCGGAAATTAAAAATGTCGCAGTAAAAACACAGGATTAGCAGAAGGATTTGAAAACGGAGACATTAAAAACGAAAGAATCGCACCGCGTCCAAATAAAAATAACCCCTCAGGTTTTCCGAATGCCTTTCTCACGGAGCATCAACAAACATCTTACCAAAGACTCCGTTGGAGAAGTTTTCTTCCTCCAGAGCAGCGACGAACAGACCAGTGAAGCTTAATAATACGAGCCACGAAACGCACTGGAATGAGAAAATGTTCATGTCTTTTCTGCCTAAACTTTGTGCACTTGTGACCTTCACCAATTCCTATCGCGCGCACAGTCTGCTATACAATATACGGAGTCCTGGTGCTGTTTGAAAACCTGACTAATGAAATCCGAGCCTCAGACTTCAGTTAAGTTCCTAAATAGCACTACTAACTAAGAGCACAATTTGTCTCAGCCCACAGGCGGGGTAATACGGTCACACATTTGTTGTTTGACTGGAGCTGTCGATGTCTCACGAGGTTTCTTTGCCATAATAAAACATGCAGTTGTCACCTTGGACTATCTATCTATCTATCTATCTATCTATCTATCTATCTATCTATCTATCTATCTATCTATCTATCTGAAAATTCAGCTTTGCCATCAGAGGAAAAATACATTAAAAAAAAATATTTTACAATATTTCTATTTTTACTGTATTTTTGATCAAATAAATGCATCCTTGGCTAGCATTAGAGACTTCTTTCATAAAAAAAAACAACAAAAAAACCCCACTTAATTCTTCCAAACAACCAGTAGTGTATCTATTAGCGGGAAAAGGGCCAAGAAACTACACATATAGTAATTTGTAAGCTTAGGTTAAATAACTAAATGGGTCAGACAGGTTTTAGACAACTTAAAACTGACATTTTGTGGCAACAGTCTGTTATGTCATGAATATTGACAATGACATAACAGGTTATGTCAATATTCATGCAAAATATTATGGAGGAGAGTGAGTAAAAAAAACCTTTACTTAAAATTTTCTCTTTCCTTGTCATTCGAGACAGTAAAGATTTATAACTCGTTATGTGCCAGTACCCTAAATGCTCTTTGCACGCATTGTGTCATAGTCATACCATAACATTTGGACCCTGCCAAAACTCTCAATGACAACTGCGCTGTGGTCATTCCTTCCGTTTGTAATGACGTAACAAGGACCAGGCACTGTTCGCCTCTATCCTCCAAAATATTGTTCAAGAACAAAACCATAACTAATGACCTGTCACATGCTCTTTAGCAGATGGAAACGGTTCTAGAAATCATTGTCCAACATACAAGAACTCAGAGGAGGTCGAATATGATTTCCCAGAGGAATTCGAGTGTCATAAGCCAAGATCAATTTAAATCTCCATATCTAAATTTTTTATCCCTATATGCGATACGTTGCCAAAAATTCAATTTCTCAACAGTCTCCTTGCAGAAGGTTCTGACTATTGAAAGAATTGGAATGTTGTATTTTCATTCCAAGAACTCCATTCCATGAAAAGGGGTGGGTATCTTGAAAAACAAGCTCCTTGTGTTTTGATTCGAGGTTACTACACGTGAGTCGCTCTCTCACTAAACTATGTGAGCCATTTGAGTGTGTTACACACACATGGTGTTATTTGAATGGATGACGCTCCATTTTCATCTTATAAGAATGGAGCTACCGTAAACAAAACACTGACATGTAGTTTTTATTAGATTAGATTTAAACATCTTTTATAGAGATTGAGGCGTTGCCAAAAAAGTCAAACTTTCTCAGATTTATGTAATTGAATCCAAAATGTTTGTAATAGTATCTGTCTAGTGTGTTATCAAAAGGTGTGATGACGTTATGAAACTGCCATGAGGTTTTGTGCTAGAAAAGAGTTTTCTGGCAATACAGTAAATGTTCTCACTGTGCCGTATGACTGAATCTATACTGTATGACCTTTATAAGGGTGAGTTACAGTAATGTGGCAGTCTCTACCATGGTAATCTGTTTACAGTATCACATGGCATACATACTGTAATGTAAAATTTGATGCCATCTGTCTCCCTTCTTCTGATGCATCTTTGATCAATCTGATGTTATACAGTCATTGACTGTTTCCTCTCCCTATACTCTATCCTGCTCTATGTTCACAAATTGCAAATTTCTGTCTCTCTCTCTATCTATCTCTCTCTCTCGCGCACACACAAACACACACATGCAAACACTTTGGACATAGTGGTGGTTATTATCTATAAATCACTTGTGTAAAAAGAATTCATTACATTCGGCTACCCATATTAGAAATTGCAAACAAGTTCTATAGAAACTAAATCAATATCTATTGAACTCTATTGGTGTACCAAATGATTCATGATTAATTAACCATTAAGTTCAGTTGGATTACATAATGGTGGAATACCACTTGGGAGTACTTCGACTCGGCGCAGTAAAAAGTCACGTTGGTTCTAATGACAGAAGTGAGAGGGAGAGAGGATTTTTTAGGCGTGACTTTTTACTGCGCCGAGTCGAAGTGCTCCCAAGTGCTATTCCGCCATACATTATAGTTATCCTTTTTACCCGCTTAGAAAAGCGCCACATTTTATTTTGTGTCACCATACTTGGTCGTGTAACTACTCGTGTAACTGTATTTAAATAGGGAAAACGTGGAGGTGTTTGGTCGTTTCTAACTTCATCTCTGTTTGGTCCCTAATGAATGAACTGGGCTAAGCTAAGTGCTATCAAAGTGTCGCCGCGCGCCAGAGCGATTGAGTGCACGCACTGAGACGAGAGAGGTATGTATCAACTCGTCTTAGTTAAGGGAATAACATAGTTTAATATGAAAAAGCGGTGGAGTGTTCCTTTAAACTGAAAAAGTTTGATAGTAAGAGCGTTATGAAAAGCAGTTACTGTGAATGAAACATTTATATAGATGAAACACTTATTTTGTGTTGTGAAAAGGATACTTTGTGATTTTGTGTATTGTACTAACAGTTGAAAACATGCTGAAATGTTTGAAAAAAAGTGCACTTTTGATGATCTGTGATATTAGTACTAAGAGTTTTGAAAATATACACCTTGCTTGTGAAAATAATACCAAAGTGAATTAAAAAAAACCCACTGTAAAGCATTTCAGCACAATTTAAATTCTGTCATTAATTACTCCCCCTCATGTCGTTCCAAACCCGTAAGACTTTCGTTCATCTTCAGAACACATATGAAGATCTTTTTGATGAAATCTGAGAGCTTTCGGTCCCTCCAATGACAATGACAGCTACGCAACTACCTCTTTCAAGCCCCAGAAAGGTTGTAAAAACATAATTAAAAGTAATCCTCAATTTTATGAAGCGATGCGAGTGCTTTGTTTGTGCAAAAAAAAACATAATTTACCAAGTTTTATTACAAAATATATTACAACATAATTTACGCACGTTTATGCAACAACGTCTACTCTCGCATCAACAATTCTTTTTAAACCACTGGAGTCAGATGGCTTTACCTTTCTGGGACTTGAAATTGGTAGTTGCGTAGGCTGTCAATGACAGCCAGAAAGCTCTCAGATTTCATTAAAAAGATCTTAATTTATGTTACGAAAATGAACAAAAGTCTTACGGGTTTGGAACGACATGAGGGCGAGTAATTAATGACATAATTTTCATTTTTGGGTGAACTAACTTTTTAATACAGACATGGCATTTGCACATAAAATAAAGACGGTGACGTTTTAAATGAAAAATCTTAAGTGCTCACATAGCGTAACATAATGTTTATTAAAATGACATCATACAGTGCACGGCTTATAGATTCATATGATCACAACAGGCGACCAAATACTGATCAGTTCCAGTAACTTCATTCACTCAATGTTTGTTTATAAAAATAGAGAGTCTACATGACTCAAAAGAAAAGGCAAGAGCACTTCAGAAACATGGAATACATATATTAGGTGCTTAATATACAAATATATACATTCAATAAATAGGAAAAAGGTACGTTGTTGATGTATTTGTAGCTATTATGTGGGGCAGTCAACCCTGTAAGGCTTGAGAAAAAACTGTTGCCATCATTTCTGAAATGCTCGTTTTACTTCTTGGCTGTGTGAACGAAAGTAGTTTCTTGCCTCATTACTTTTTATAAAATCCAGACGAAACAACCTTTGAGGTGCTTTGAAAGGGGTAATGAGAAGCAACATAAAAGTGGCAGAATTGTTTGTTGATTTTGCTTGTTTTACCAAACAAAACTGAATCAAATGGAGGCAAAGCCTTTAAAGTGACCTGTGCCAGACACAATAACCCAAGAAATGAAAGAAAGGTAGACATTTGAAGAGCTGTTTGTAAGTGTATATATAATGACAATTACATATATTTACAGGAATCATTTCATCTTCATTCAGTAGGATTTGGTCCCATTTTATGCTAAAGCATTTCATTGAGACTGACTGAAGGCTGCAACAAAGGCAAATCTGAAGGTTTTGCTTTTGGAACTGAGGCAAAGAGGATTAGCATAGCTAGAAAACCGCTTTGGTACAACCTAATTCACAGTACAACCAAACAAATGGCTAAATAACCTAGATGTTTAGTCTCTAAGTGGAATTTCAAGAGTAATACTGATAAACCAAACGAACAGCAACATGTTTCGAATGGCATCTTTCTCCAGAAAGAAAAGGCTCTTTTGTGGACAACTAGCAAACCCTGTTAACTAAGTGCAAGTCCTTTCAGACTAGAACTGATTACTTGTATAAATATATTGCATAGAGACATGATTATCATTTTATGCATTAAATGATTTCATTAAAGATTGTCTTACAAGACTTGTCTTGAGCAGTATCCAAAGTGATTTTTGTTTTGTTTTAAAACTGCACAGCAGTAACATTTTCAAGATGTGCTTTCTTGCAGGATGTGTTTCTGGATTTGGTTCGGGTGAAGGCTACTAGTCCAAATATATACGGGAGAAGTCAGTTTCTACCATTCCAGTTTCCCCGGCAGATTCCGTGCCAGATCCCAGCAGAGGTGGATTTCGACGTGCTTCTTTACTCGGTGTCCTGTTTGAACAAACTTCCGTGCATCTTCAGCTTGTGCAATCTGCCAGAGTAAAGTGCAGAGGGTTTAGTCAAACAAAACTCGCCACAACAAACAGAACAAGAACATAATAACTGAACGGGGAAGGTCATTTTATTGAGCTGTATCAATAGAATGGCTGGAACACGGATAGAAATTTACCTCTGGTTTTTGCGGCTTGACTGGGCTTCTTTGTCTTTCACGAAGACGGCAGCCTCACCTCCACGAGAAAGGTAGGAAAATTCACTCTCTTTTGCACTGAAGATGACCCTGGATCAAAAAAGATTAAATTTTTAATTTTAAATCAAGGTAATCTGAAGTATGAAAGGTATAAAATAAACAATAAATGCAATAAAATGCGGAATGGTAATATAAGAAAAACAGAGGATTGTTTAAAGCAAAATAATATATAATAATACATATAAAGAAAAATGCATTCTCTCTGCTTACTTAGATTGTGTCTCTCCTGATTTGATGCGTAGTTTGCGAATGTGAAAGATATCAGGGTTCCACCAGGGCCAGCTGATGAGGGAGTCTTTCTCCCAGAGAAGTTTTACCATCAGCAGCTCTCCGATGTCTGTATCCGTGGTCAAAAGGAAAGACACTGTGGTGTTTGTGTCTAAAGTAGGCCTGTGGAATCAAAAACCATCAGTATCATCTTTGTCAAAACTGCACAGGACAGAGTCCAGTCGTGACCTGTTTTCTTGGTACTTAAGGTCCTAATCACTGAAATCAAAGAAGAATCTCTGGATCTTAGTAAACTTCTTAACATTGCATTTTTAGGCTTTTGGTTGTTAATTCAGAACCTGTCCAGACATCTATCCGGAAACGCTATTAACTTACATGATGTAAGGGATATTCTCCTTCTCGCCGTGGATTCCGAACAAAGAGATCTTCATGGGCTGGTCGCTGTAGCTTATTTTCTTCTTGCTAAAGAAGTGGACCTTCACTTGATAATGGAAAACTGTGGGAAGATGGTTATATTAAGAAAGGATATATATTTATATAAATACACATTAAAACCTTGAACTTTGGTGCTCCTCACCTTTATATGGCATCATGTCTCTAGTCTTCATGTACATTTTGCTGCTCCTGCGTGTGCGGATTTTGTTGACGCTGTAACCCACCTTGTTGCAGCGATTCTTGCGGCAGCTGAGGCACATGCCTTTGTTGAAGCTGTCTTTGGAGCTGCAGCGGTAAGCCAAGCTTTGTTGCTCCTGGTTCACCAGTGAGTCGATGAACAGGTGGATGGAGCGCTCGTGGGAGCACTTAACAATCTGATCCATGTCTACGGAGAACAGAGGGAAAAAAATTAAAGCTTTGTGATTTTGAAATCTAAGAACGTCTTGAGGAGGACAATGGAGGACAAACGTACTTCTTAAACCAGAAGTGGCCACCATCAACATAGTGTTCTGGAGGTCACAGCCAGGTTGGAAGGTTCCACCATTGGGGTAGATGTCTATGTGGCCCACCGGCCTCTGAATCCCAATACTGCGATCCGGAGAACCGCGAGTGTTGGTGTGAAGAACGTCCACGAAAAGGGCATCATCTGGGGAAAGAGTGCTTTGGGCATCTGCATACTCAAAAGTAGGGCCAGCAGGATCCATGCCTAAAAATCCAAGAAAATTTCCCAATTTTAAATTGAATGCATTTTTAAGGGTTTGAATGGTAAAAATAGAAAGTTGACACCCTAAAGTCCCCAATATACTTCAAGCAAAATCTAGGATAAAACTGGTGTGATGTCATTTCGAACAAAATCAGGGATCGGAACATTTTGCCAAAGCAAACATTCCAGGAAGAGTTTACTCCGGCTGGTAAACACCTCTGAACTACCATTGGTCCGTAGCGATTACGAAATTGGTAGGTTTGGCTCTGAGGCTCCGCCTTCTTTAACATGGAAATCTTCTCTGGTTCATTTCTTCTGTTTGTTCTTTTAAGGTCATGAACACACTGGAGAGCCGCTTTATAACAGAAATTGAAGTAACTCTAATTGAAAGCGACACTGACACAAATTTTTGGTGTTTAATACTGTAAACTGCGATTTTAAGCAATCTGTTTTATAAAGTGCTATATAAATAAATGTGACGTGACTTGATCGGAGAGCCGAATTGCAGAATCTTTTTAAGGAAATTGTGCAGCACACATTTACATATTCATCTAAACGCCGCTCTCAGCAGTGTGGGAGTTGTCAGGATGTTCGCTAACGGTAAAGTACTGCTTGCGTATTTTGAACTACTTCTTACCCCCAAGCAAAGAACGAAAAAGAACTTCACCGTGAGTATATTGGGGCTTTAAGAAACAAAATGAAGTTACCTGTGATTCTGTTAACCTTATCTCTGGTGAGAAGGCCAGCGATTCCTGCTACATGAGCGCCAAGACTGTAGCCCAACAGATGCAGTTTCTCCCAAGGATAGTCAATCTCAGCCTGGATGAAGAAACGAGACATGCAAGATAAAGTTTACTGCAGAAAACAAACTCTATATCTTCATCAAATGCTCTTACTTGTCACCTTGACATAGCACAAAACTTCTCAGAGTGTTTGACATACCTGTAACCAGTTGACAAACTTGGCCACATCCTTGCCCACTAGTTTGGTGTAGGCGGCAGATGTTGGGTAATGTTGTTGCGCTCGGGACAACCAGTCCACCACAATCACATTGGATGTTGGCTCTCGTTCAAACAGGGCTGTTACTAGTTTGGGAACCCAGCTCTCAAACATACCGGTGACCTGAGACGAAATCATTCACGTCATGCTTTGGACTGCTTCACACATTAATTTAATGACTTCAACAATTGTAGGAGAAGCACCTACCGTCCATCCATGTATAATTATGAAAGTCTTGTAGTCTGGATTGAAGTTACACTCTTTGATTGTTTGAGGTTGACCTGATACTATGTAGCACAGATCTTCCTCGGGTTCTTCGCTAGTTCTAAAGGAAAACTTGGACTCGATATCGGTGAAGTCCGTCATCCATTCTGTGGCATTTTCCATGAAGTTACCTGTCCAAAACCAGATCAACAATAAGTTTTCCAGCCACCAATATACAATACACGAAGTACTGCTTATTTTACATGCTTTTACTTGTAAGCTGCTTATAATTATTTAAATTAACATTTAAAAGAAGCTTATCTTGCATGTGCTTATACTTTTCCCTTATTTTGAATGTGAGGAATTATTTCCAAATGGCAATCTTGGATCCTTTCCCAGTGCTTGACTGACTATACATAATTTTTTTTTTTTTTTTTGCTTTAATCTCCTTTAGAATGTCTTCATAACTGACTGTTCTAGCTTGTCAAATACATGTAAACAAAATATCAAACAAACATTTGAGCTGTCTTTAACAGATAATTACCACTATGCATATTGTTAAAAGTCAACAAATTCTACTTGTTTTTAAGATATTACGTTTTATATACATTATGTTTACAAATTTTCACAGTTAAAAAAAATATAATTTGGAAGGTAAACATTGATAAAATTAAACAAATCGCTATTAAAACAAAACAGGCTGACCATTTAAAAAGACATTTGTATGACAAGTATATTTATTTTATATTTACAAGTGTCATATTAATAATAAATGCTAGTTAAAAATATAAATAAAAACAAGAAAAAGTGTGTTTAATAGAATCTTAATATTTTTTGCACCGCAAAACATGGTGTGTAGCCTATATATATGCACGATATAAAAATGTGATTTGGAGAATCTTAATATTTTGCACAATACAATGTTGTCTTCTGATGCATAATAATATAAGAATAATATAAAAGATAACGGTATAAATTGATATAGGCTAAAGAATGTATACCAATATGAAATAAAAAATACAATAAAATGCAAAAAAATGATTTTAAGAAACTCGTGCAGGAAAAATAACCACATGCCTCGGGACTCATGCGGCCATTGCTCCAATAAATTTGTGTACATATTGATATTTATATGCAACTGCCTCATCAAATATATTCACATATTCAAGTTTTTAAAAGTTCACTTTTTAAACTTTATAAACACAAGTTAATTATATGATTTTATAAAACAAATGAGCTAAATACTTACCAAAAGCGGCAAATTCAATCGTTGGCTCAATCGTGGTTTCAAAACCCGAGGAAAAGGCGAAATATATCCAAGATATAAAACAAGCGCTGGTTACTCTCCCCATATTAATATAATGATCACGGATGCAACAACTTATTTAATTTAATTAAAAGTTGTTGAGAGCCGGTTATTTTATAGAGTTACAGCAGTTTAAAATTCCTGTTGGGGGTAGCAGCTGCTTTAGATGTCTTATGTCCAGAGTTTCTCTGAAGAGTTTAAATCAGTACCGCTACAAGCGTGTCTTTATCCTGTAGTGCGGGGCAGTATGCAAATCAGAGAAATTCTATTGGCCGAAAGAGGCGGGGTAAGGTCTGATGTGACCAATAAAATGCCAGGAACCCCCACACTGACTCATTACTAACAATTACAAATCTGGAAAGTTGTGTGGGCCCCACGAGAGTCTTCAAACAAATCGATTTCTCAAGGCCTTTCTTTCAGTTCTTTCTTTTTTGGGGGTCAAAGTTGCGATGACGCCCATAAACATTGCAAATGCAAAAACTGCAATACACATAGCTATGATTAACATGTTTTAAAAATAAATGAATTATCAATTATTTTTAAATTACAGTTTTAATTGTTTACATTGAAATGTAATTAAGTCATTTTTAAATAAAAATCACATCTAAGTTAAGATTCTTAAAAAAAAACATTTAAAGACGTGAAAAAAAATATTGAAAAACTGAATTACATGGGTATGTGGCATAAACTTTTATTTTTAATTAATTCTTAAGTTTGTTTTTACATAAAAAAAAATATTATCATTATAACATGCTATTATAACATGAAATACATTTTTATATATTTATTTTTTATTTTTTTATTTTTTTTTATGTTTGTGCTATACCTACATTATAGATCTGATTTAAGTTCATTAATACTTCCTTTTTGATCATTCAAGTCCACCCAAGGTCATCACAACCTGCTGATAAAATCACCCACAAAGTCTAAATCATTGTTTGATCAGCGCTTTGCAATCAATTAAAATGTTACTTTAAATCTAAACATTGTACACTATGTCCACACAGAATGCCTCCCACTGAACTAAAACACCTGGGTGATATTTGCCAACTTGAAATCCAACAACATAACGTGTGCCAATCACAACTTGCTCTTGGCAGGTCACAAATATCAGTGTGATTTCCATTCAGGGAGACGGTCAATGGGTGTTGTTGGCCATCTTGCGTCCCATTGGCCAGACAACAGTGAGCAGACTGCCAAGTCTTTTTAAAGCTTTAACAGAAAAATCATGCAAATCGCTAGCTTTGATAACAATAAAGGTGTAGGTGTCTCACCTTTATCTCTAACCACAAGCAATTCTGAAACGCCGTATTGCGGCACCTCATCTGGATGAAAGTGCTAAACAAATACATGCAGCTCAGTATTTGAAATTAATGCTAAAAATAAATGCTAGAAAAACACATGCACGTGCCCTTTCATAAACACACTCCTAAGTGCGCATATCTAAACATTTATAGTCTTTGATTACACGTATAATATTTACACTCAATTTATACACCAATTTTCACAAAAAAATATTCTCAAAAGATATGAAATTGAATGTGATTGGTCTGGCAAAACAGTTTACGCACGTGTTTAAAGTCAAAGCTGAAGTGATCCTAAAAAATTATATGATCTATAAGTTATGACAACATATGTTATTACATTGCTTTAACTCATCAAAATAAGTTAAGCAATTTTTATGTTATACAAGAATAAACAATTTTTTAAAGTCAGTTTAATGTAATTTAAGTTGAAATGACTTAAACAACCAAGTTGATTGAACTTAAAAATTTAAGGCAGCAACTTTATTTTTATAGTGTGCTAACGATACAATAGCTGAAAAAAATGCAACATTGCTATTTGCGAAAAGTCGTTTCATTCAATGTTTTACAGTTCCACTGAATAAAGGTTCTTTTTTGGCATCAATGGTTCCAAATTTTCGCAGTGATGTGAATAAAAGGTTCTGTATCGGCATCCATGGTTTCATGAAGAACCTTTATCATCATGGAACCATAAAAGGTTCTTTATAGTGGAGAAAGGTTCTTCACCTCTTCTGAAAGGTTCTTAATACACTAAAAAAAAAGGTTCCAAAAGGATGTTTTCAAAGTGATGCCTTAGAAGAACCATTTCTGGTTCCCCAAAGAACCTTTCAGTGAACAGTTCTTAAAAGAGGTGAATAACCTTTCTTCACTATAAAGAACATTTTGTGGTTCCATGATGATAAAGGTTCTGAAATATCAGTGCCGATAAAGAACATTTAGAGTATTGGAAAGGTTCCTTTGATGATAAAGGTTCTTCACGGAATCATCGATGACAAAAATCCTGTTTGGCATCGGTTTCGAAATCTTAATTATTCAGCAGACATCATGTCAATACATTTTTCAGGAGTGTGAGACACTTATTTAATTCCTAAAACAAAGAAATTAAACTTACACTGTTCATTTAAAAATGTGGCTTGCTAAAATATTAAGGTGTTTAGTTTCTGGGAAACCATCGCAATGACAGATACACACATCGTTCTGTTAAAAATAGTATTTTGTATTGAATGAAGAACGCTTAGGTGATCCTAAAAAACCCAACCCAGAAATTCCAAAGCAGACAACGCCTAACAACCACTTATGGTTACGGCTTAGTCACATAGTAATCAAGACTAAAATTAGGTAGTTTGCTGTGCTTTCACTGTAAAAAATGTGGCTGCGATTTAGTTATAACAACTTAAAATTTGTTGAGATAACTTAAATATCCAACTTAACTAAAGTTAACTAAACTTAATATTTTAAGTCAAGCATGAACACATACTTTTTAAAGTTGAAACAATGTTGGATTTTAAGTTGTGATAAATAATCGCAGACATTTTTTTTTTACAGTGTGGGGATGACGTAGTTTCTTCTTAAAACTTAGTACAGTAGGATTTCTAAATCACATTTCCAAAGCCAGCCTCCACAAATGTGTTTATATTTAATGCGTATTTAATTTACGAAGCATTGAGAGTGTCTGCATGCACTTGGTAACGTTTAACAACAATTGCCATTTAATTAGATGCATTTTTGTAGCATGAAGCGCAATGCAAATAAGCAGGCTCACAGATTTGCCTCAAACACATTTGTCTATACACAGTTTGGGGAAATATGTTAACAGTGATTCCAAATGTTTGCAAGAGCACTAAATAAAACCCATCTGCTCAAGGCTGTGACTCAAACTTCCAAGGCTTTCATGTTTTTAGTCTTATCCTTCATTCCCATCTCGAATTTAGCAAAGGTTTTTGATTACAGAAATGAGGCCAGTGCATAAGTCTCTTGATAGATGCATGCATCTACTGTGCTTCATGTTGAAACATTAGGATTGCAGAGTCAGATCCCGGTGGGCATGAAGCTAATGCCCCTTTCAGCTGTGAATGTTGTAACTCTGTCTGCCTAAACCCTCAAAAGGGGGAGTTGGAAAGATTTAGATTTTATTTCTTTGTTAAACCTATAAAACTTATAAAAAAGTATATATATATATATATATATGATATTCGGACTATCAAATGATCAAAATATGTTAAAAAATAAAGAAAAAAATCTTAATAAATTTTACATAATTTATTAAGTAAATAATATTACTCCCATGTAGCTATAATACATTTTTAAATAATTTTTTTATTTATTTAAATATTATATTTATGAAATGCATTTAAATAGCCTAATTAAATTAATAAATATTTGATCAAATATAAATATTTCTGAATGCGTAAAGCATTCAGTTTAAAAAAAAAAGGGAAAGCGAACAATGTATTTAGTCATTTTTATTCGCCCACTGTATAAGAGGATGTGAGGAGTCTATAAAAATAATCAGAAGTCTCACTTCTCAAAATCAGTGCATTTTGTAAGAAGTTTCTTATTATATTCATCCTTTTTTTTAAATAGAATGTTTAATTTTGTCAGCACTCACGTCACTCGTCGGAAGACATGTTGCAATTTTGGCCAATGAAATTCCTAATTAAATGTCAAATTATGACACATAACAAGTGTGTGGAATAAAAATGAATCGTCATGCATGTTATAGGAACAAATGAAAGCGCAATATGAGTTAAAGTCTACTAGAAACAGGCATTATGATTAACATTCTCTCAGATAATGTGTTTAAGTGTTTTTTTGACAACTTAATTCACTGTGCTTGAAGATGTAAAACTACAAGGTGCTTCTTTATAAAGGGATTTTAATGCTAATATTTCTACAGGCCATCTTTCCAAAAACAATTGTTCAGTGGCAGTGCCATACAGAAATCATGGTAACAGAGTTGACATTAAAGATTGACCTTATAAGGTTATAAGATAAAATAATAAAAAGGAGAGTATTTACATGATGATATGGTTGATAACCGGAGACCACTTTTAAATAATACTTTTGTGTATTAAGTAAATACATAGGCCTACAACATACATAGCCTACATTCATAGCTTTCGACTCCATTCTTTTTTATGGAAATGTGCATGTTTGCTATATCTTAACATTTTAAATTAAGTTTTTCCTATAATGTCCTGTATTTAGACTTATTCAGGATGGGTTTAGGATTTTTTTTTCCCGAGCAAATTGGCTACAAGCCTTCCGGCCGAATCCAGTCACGTGGTGTTTAGGGCTTACACTCAGCGTGAGATAAGCCTCATTGTTTTGATTACGGGACTGCAAAAACCGGGAAAGGCGAAGCTCAGCGAATGCAGTGGATTAGCATCACATTCAGTTGTGGACCTTTTGGGTCCGTAAAAGGGGGAACACGTCTGAAATGTAGGGTTACATAGTGAGCAACAGCTGGCCAGCTCGCTGCTCTCAGAGAACTGTGGGAGAAATCCAAGTGTTTAATCTTTCTTATTAGACAGCTGGCCCCTGATTAAGAACTCCCATTTGATTCCCTTTGCACACCATTATTTTCAGGATATTGAAAGCGATGTTGCAGAAGAATCAGATGTTGCCTTTAATCCGGGCTGTGATATGAGTCAGTTCTGTGACTTTTAAAAGTGATTCATTTGAACGACAGCACATGCGACACGTCAGGTCATCCGGCGTTGAACATAACGCCGTTTCATGGAATAACACGGCTGTCAGTAGGGGTCTCTGAGTTATGTTTTTTTGTCAGCGATAGCCTACTCTTACCGTACATTCCCACCAGAGCATAGAGACCTCTGTTCCATATGCCACATCTGTTACGCCACATGTTCATGTTGTACGTACGTCAAGCACGCAAAGAAAAGCTTCATGTTTTGCTATAACTCTCGGTGCTATATGTCGAACATTCCTCTGTTATTTGAGAAAAAAACTTGATGTAATTGCATCATCAATGCTACTTTTGTATATCCTTTTGCTAATGAAAAAAACAACAACTCTTTAAAATGCTGTTTGGAACGTTTCTGTCGGCCCAGTTTGAAAAACAGTTTCCGCGCGAATCATCCATTTCTATGAATACCAATACCAATGCTAATGAGCCACTTTTGAATAAACCGTATGTTTTTGAACAATGTTTTGTATCCAAAAAAAAAATAAAAATAAAAAACATACAAAAAATAGCTGGAACGCTATTTTCGAAGTCGTTTAGCTTTGTATAAGGAAAAGGCTAATGAGTCGTTGTTCTCTAAAAGTCTTATTCATTTCAGCTAACTGCTTGTTTGAACGTTGGATAAATGAGCCAAATACAAACGACTCACTGATTCATTTTGTTAACTTGTACTTTTACAATATTTTTTCTGCAGGAGTTTATGTAACTGAACAACTTGAGTATCATTAGCTTACCCTAACATGCAGATTTAAAGTACACTCTTAAAAATAAAGGTGCCAGGAAGAACCAAAAAGGGGGTTTCACAGCGATGCCATAGAAGAACCTTTTTTTGGTTCCCCAAAGAACCAATTTTTTTCTTAGTGTCATTCAGAACCTTTTTCGGTACTACAAAGAACCCTTCTCAAAGGTTCCTTTTATGTTACTGTTAACATAGGATGCACAAATCTATTTGTGGCGGTCAGTGTAGATATTGTGGCAGGGCGCCACAAATAAATCAATGTATGGGAAACACAAATTTACTCCAACAATGTGAGGTCACGTGAGATTGATGGTGAAGAACCCTTTTATAATCTAAAGAACCTTTTGGCTCTACAAAGAACCTTTTGTGCAACGGAAAGGTTCCTTGGATGTTAAAGGTTCTTCATGGAACTCCCCAACAAAGAACCTTCTAAGAACCTTTATTTTTAAGAGTGTATAGACCCAAAAGTAATGGGGAGCCTTGCTTTTGATGCCAATGCTCTGTGCATACTTGTGTGTTCAAGCTAATAACAATTTATTGTAGTGTAAGCTACAGTAAAGTTACAGTTTCAGAGCAGCCAGAGAGCTTCTGAAGAGACCGTCCCCTGTGAATATTAGCCTACCTGTCCTTTCATGTCTGTTTGGATGCATGTTTGGGCGCATCTTGTGAGTAATCGTGCAACATTTGAGGTGTTTGATGCAGCAGCTTTCATGCGCCATGCGTGCCACAGAACTCAAATGCACTTGGCCGTCCCGGGAGGCCTTTTCGCTCAATGGGGGCCTGGGCCTCACCAAAGACAACGTTTCACAAGTCTTCCCTCCCGGGAGCATCAGACTGAAGACAGCGGCTCAACCTCTCCCTCCTCGTCTTTCACAATACCCCCTGATTAGAGCGAGCCAAGTTCAATTCCAGATGATTTGTGTTGTTTCTGGTGTGCTGCCCATTTTAAAATCACTTTTTTTTTGTTGTAAGCGGATACTTGTTCTGCATAATTCGCATCTATGTGCCCTTCCACAGAAACACAATAAGGATGTTTTCACAGCGTGGGATAGCTGCGTCCTAGGATACTCTCTGATGCCGGACTATTTGGATGCCTGCCACTGCAAAATACTTCAAGCTGTGAGAAGCATCAAGCTGTATGAAGGTTTAAGCCCAGCAGCGAGAACATCAGTTGATGGTTTATTTTTATTTTTTTCTGTTTAAATGAGTGCAGGATGCAGGTGGATTGTTTTCAGAGCAACTGGAACAAAGTTTTTCATGCAAGCGGAGAACTCAGTTGGGAATAGGATGGATTAACTTTTAAAATTAGCTTGATGGATTTGGAAGAGATCCATGTTGGCAAGTCCACATAAATAGTTCCCTTATTTAGTCATTCGATTAAAGGGATAGTTCACTTTGAAATTAATTTTTGGTATGTTTTAGCTTACCTCAAGGGCATCCAAGATGTAGGTGTCTTTTTTTCCGCAGTAGTTTCAATTTTGATATTTTTAGGTCAAACCGTTCTTGTCTGTCAGTCATATAATGCAGGTCTATGGTCACCACTTCAAAGAGCATGCACAGAGTTCAAATTAAAACAATTCCCCGTCATCCAAATTAAACAATTCCCCATCGTAAGTACACATTGATGGCCTAAGACACGAAACGAGCGGTTTGTGTGCGGTTTGATACCTCTTATACACAGCCATGTCCAAGTGATCTGCTCTGACGTGTACGCAGACTGGTGCATAGATATATACACTAGATGTCGCCTTAAAGACATTCGTTCCAATGAACTGCCGTAGACAAGGCGACATCTAGTGCGTATATATCTATGCACCAGTCTGCGTACACGTCAGATCAGATCACTCGGACATGTCTGCGTATAAGAGGTAAAAACGATATAAATACTGTTCGTTTTCTCACACAAACCGCTCGTTTCGTGTCTTAGGCCATCAATGTGTACTTACGATGGGGAATTGTTTAATTTGGACGACGGGGAATTGTTTTAATTTGGACTCTGTGCATGCTCTTTGAGGTGGTGACCATCGACCTGCATTATATGACTGACAGACAAGAACGGTTTGACCTAAAAATATCAAAATTGAAACTACTGCGGAAAAAAAGACACCTACAACTTGGATGCCCTTGAGGTAAGCTAAAACATACCAAAAATGTATTTCAAAGTGAACTATCCCTTTAATAGGTTGTTTTGGTTATTCATGTGCTTCTTTATAAATTGTGTGAAACAGCTGCACCAAATGCAGTTATGATGAGTAATGATGGCTCTACCTGTCTGCCATTGGTTGGACAAACTGGTAGCCGGACCCTCAGGCTCTCTTTAGTGGAATTAACCAACACAAATTATTATTAGGCTATTACTATTTTTAATATACATGATTAATACCGCCATACAAATGTTTTCCCCCTAATGTCAATGAAGCAATGTGTAAAATCTGAGAGATCACCTGTTCCTAAAAGGGCTATAGCAGCAAGATTTTACGCATATTGGAGTCATTGCTCCATCTGCTGGTCATTATGAAAATTAACGTAAGAGGACAAGGCCTCATGAATGTCCGATAATGTTTGCCAGACACTTTTGGATGGTTTTAAATTTTATGAAATCGGTTGCATATTTTAATAACACAATGTAAAGATTAATATTTATATCTGTTGTTTTCTTGTTTGCTGCTTGTTGTTGCTAGTAGCTATTTTTAAATTGTGTTTAATTCAGTTATTTGTTATGTTACAGAAGGCTATTGATATTTTTGGTATAGTGTCCTAATGTCAAATTTTTAATCTTTTTAAAAGCATGACATCATGTTGCCACATTCACAAGATTGAGAGATTGGGCTTGTAAAATGTGAATCTCAGGCGTTAAAGGGACAGTTCACCCAAAAATGTATATTCTGTCATTTACTCACCCTCAAGTTGTTTCAAACCTGTGTGAATTTCTGCTGAACACAAAAGAAGATATTTTGAAGAATGTGGGTAACAAACAGTTGATGGACCATTGGACCCATTGACTTCGATAGTAGCCTATTTTTTCCATACTATGGAATTCAATGTCTTCTTCAAATCTTCTTTTGTGTTCAGCAGAACAAAGAAATTCATACAAATTTGAAACAACTTGAGGGTGAGTAAATGATAGAAATGTTTTTTTTTTTTGTGTTTTTTTTGCGAACTATCCCTTTAATCATCTAATGTAAAACTACTCGCGGATTTGCATCTCTTTCAAGTCAACTCATCCGTGTCTGCAATGGCCGCTAATATACCACAAGGGGGCACACTAGTTTTGCTAGCGCTACAGTTAAGATGTAGCCTAATCAGTCGTCAATGTTTGCATAGGCCCTAACTGTTGATAACAATTTTTCAATACAGACTTCTGCACAAACAGCGTTTCAAATAAGCTAAAGTGTTTTATTGATGTGAACTAGCAAGTTTGAGGCTAAACCTTAATGTTAAGATAGTTCATATAATTAGAAATACGAGGTAGATTTGTAAAGCAGGAGACCAAGTAATGGGATTAAACCACAGGTAGCAGTGTAGCTGTGTTGTTGTATTAAAGCTAGCTTGTTTCCTGCTGCTTATCCTGTCACGTTTAAACACTTTTTCATTCCAGGAAGTCAGAACTATTTACTATAGGGGAATGTTTTTGTTTATCTGTCTCTTTGCTACTGTTGAAATCAGGCTTGTGGCTGTGCTTTCTGTGCTCTTGTTTCTTTAAACCGAGTTATATTTTATAACCACTATTCCCAAGACAGGCAGCCAGCGGTTTGGGGAATTTTTACCATAAAAGGTCATCTGAGCTTAGCTACGGTTTCCTGTGGGAGTGGCCTGTCACATTCTGCCTGTTTCTCTCTCACTCACAATTACTCCCTCAGTCATCTCCTCTGGTCTTATCTCCAGCCGAATGCCTGCACTTCCCACAGTACAGAGCATTATGCACTTAAAAGTATGCACTTAACAAATACATCGACAGTTCAGAGGGGAGGTAAAATAAATGTCTCTCTGTGTGCATGTTTGGGGTTGAGTGAGTTCAGCATATGTGCATGTTAGTGTTGGAGAAGCTACTTTACAGCGGCAGCTTGATAAGCTGTTTGTAAAGTGAAGAAGTTAAACTATTTTTGAGCTACTCTTTTAAGGAAATACTTGGCTAACAAAATTAGAACTAAAGCTAGGCTACTAAAGCGGCACAAAGCAAAGAGGGTTTTCCCATTTCCCCCTTCAGAGTGCCAACTTGAATTGGCATAAAACTGATCAAAGGCCTGTTCACAACAAGGACAATACCTATAACAAAAACAAATTATGAAGATTTAGTTTTAAAAATCATTCTAAATTTAAAAGAAGAGTCCACGCCACAACTATACAATGTTTTTGTGACTGATGAACAATAAAAACATTGACATAATCAGAATCTATCCTGCTTTAAAAAGTTCAAGCATTTAAAGCGGCAGATAACAAAACATTCACAAAATGTTATTGTGTGTTGGTGTGGACACTAAAATAGTTAGCGTTATCATTCTTGGTGTGAACAGGCCTGTCAAAATGATGTTGTGGAACACCATCTTAGTGTTATCGATGTTCATGAACATACTATGCCCATAGCGGCCAAATAGTACAGTACTTGTAACCAGAAATTGGACTTTGTGCATAATACTATGTCATGCTATATTCTACGATAATTGTTGAAAATCTATTGTTATTTGTTTTGCCTGTTAATTTACACAACAACGGCGTTTTGAAAACGAAAACTTTTGAAAACGGGGTTCAAAGTGTGAGTTTTTGAAAATGATACCATTATCGTCTCTGTGTAAACTACAAAAACGTGAATTTGTGAAAACGTTGACGTCATGCACGTGCGTATTATGTGTTCAGGAAAGGCGCGTAGTCTTTCTTTACAACGTGACATCGGCAACTACTTGTCTGGCATGCATAAATACAGCGTTTTTAGTCGTTTTTGTGGATTTGTGTGAACCGGGATCGTTTTGATAACGTTGTAATCTCTACAAAGAAAAAAAAGTTTTTCCGTTTTTGGTATATCATTGTTGTGTAAAAGTACTCTTAGTTTAAAGGAATGTTAAAGGGGTGGTATAATGCCCTTTTCAAAAGATGTAAAATAAATCTCTGATGTCCCCAGAGTGTGTATGTGAAGTTTTAGCTCAAAATACCCCACAGATATTTTTATATAGCATGTTAAAATTTTTACTTATTGAGGGTGAGCAAAAACGCACCGTTTTTTGTGTCTGTCCCTTTAAAGCAGGGCAATGCAATTTCGGGAATTTCTTCGCTGTATTCTCGCTTTTTGCTCACAGGTTTCTCTATAGAGCTCCCCCTACAGCTTCGGAATAGATATTTGACAACACTGTCGAAAAACTCGTTGGCGACTCTCAGACACCAGAGGCTAGTAGATCAATGACATCAAAGCAGATGGGACATTCTTTAAAACGTCTTCTTCATTCGAGTTCAAACAGCGTGAGGGAGCGCAATAATGACAGAATTTTTGCAGATTTTTTTGCCGTAAAGCAATTCGTTACATCGCGAGACCTGATATCACGCGATACTTCAAAGTCGCCGGCCCAAAGTTGCAAGCGTGGTTTTTCGGCTCACAGGCGCTTGGGGGGTGCGAGACGACCACCATTCAACCCGAAAAAAGTCATAACTATTCCAATGACTCCGAAGCTGTTCGGTTAAGGTAAAAAAGTTACTTAGTTCACCTTTAAATGCAAATGAGCTGCTGCTCCCAGCACAGGGGTCGGAGCTACAACAGCTTGTGTCCTGAAAATGTCAAAAACTTTTAGCCTTTTATTTTCAAACCGGAGTCTGACAAAGATGGAGAGACTCAAGAAGAAGTGACAACATGTAGACAACATTTCTGAATGGTTAGTTGATGAATTTATGTAGCTTATGTGTAGTTATCTTCTAGTCATTGATTAGCATATTCTGTCTTGATAATCTATAAATCGTGCAGGGGGCGGGGTTTATGTAAATTTTAGGGTTAGTGATGTCACTAACCTGGGAGGAAGCTTGTGTAGTTCCTACAAGCCGTTTATTGTAGTCCTTAAAAAGCATTTTCTTTAAAAGCAAATATCTCCCTTTGCTTTGAACTTTGTTTATGCTCAAACAGCAACATTACACACTAACTAAAGTTAGAAAAGTGAAATCATGATCAACCACCCCTTTAATATCTATCGATAGCATTTGTGGCATGTTAATAACCATAGAAAAAAAAAACCTTGTGATGGCAGTAAATGGGTAACACAAAGAATAGCCACAAGCTAACTTGAGCTTAGCTTTTTTTAAACTTTTTTTTTTTTTTTACAGCTCAAACAATTATCAATTTTGTAAGGAAAAATGTATTTTTTGACTGAGGAACTAGATTTTATTTGTATAATTGCCAAATAGAGCTTGACTTGTATTGAACCTAGAACATTGAGCAATTTAAGCACTTTAGCATTCTACCTGCATTAAATGAATTCCTAGCATGTTTTTGTCCATTGGCCGAATTTACAAAGTGCACTTTGTGTTGTACTTGTCCGTTAAACTACTTCCACGATGGGGCATTGCCCAATTACATGACACATTCATACTTCCCTTCCAGGGCAGGCGTGAGTAAGTAATGTTGAATGAATGCCAAAGCACATTACGTCTTTTCCTTACAACAGTGCCTAAGGGAGGCCAACAAAGACAGGGCACACTGGAGTGGGTATGCAGATGCCAAACATCTGTGCATGGCTATGACGTCATATGATGACACGCAGCAGACGTCAGAGAGCTGTTTGTCTGGAGCACAGGTGTTTTTGGACACTCTTCTCAGAATGTTCATCCAGGTGTTATGGATAGTGAATCATCCGTTTGACAGTTGAGTATGTCTGAGATACATGCCAAACATGTCTCGCAGTTTCACCACCTTGGTGCTAAAGTTGTGGTTTTTGGCGTGGCGGGAATTCAAGCATTCGTTTACTTAAAAATGTGTAAAATGAGAACTTATGACAGAAAATAGACCCTATTAAGAAGAAACTAAACTACACTTTTTATTGTAATTCACAAAATGCCTAATGGAAGGGCAAGTGTCCAGTAGCAGTTAAGAAAGCCAGTTGGAAAAGAGTGTTACATTCTGCACTTCAGCTCTATTTTTCAGTGCCAAAACACTTAGATCCAACTGTTTCGCCATTTAGCACTTTGGGACTCAACGACTCTAAATCAAGTGCGTGCAATTGCTTTACGTCAGACTTGATTGAACAAGGCAGTGAAAGGAATAGAAAGCGACTTTGTTTGCTTTCTAATGAAGGTATGATTAGCACTTGTAGTTTTAGTCTTTTATTTTGAAGATATATTTATCCATTTGTTTGTTTTATATTTTCCGTGGTTAGAGTGTTGCTATGGGGTAGCAAATGTGTTCTGAGTGGGGTTTTGCAAAGTCACAACAGTCCACCTCCAAGTTTCTGTAATATTCGTGTCATTGAATAGTCCCTCTAATATAAGCCTATGAGATTTTTTGGCCTTTTTATTGTCCGGAATATTAAAAGTACAAATGATACGGGATCATGTATAATCAGTGGTCAGTATATATATTTTTAATTTTACCTGTATATGATTTTAAAGCTTTCGCTAAGAAAAACGTATAGAATGTACAAAATGATCAGCCTAGCAACAAGATAAACATTGCAATAATGTAACAGTATTAAAAATGTATAAGCAAGATTAATAAATGGCGTAAAAGTATTGCTCATTGTTAGGTCCGATTGTTAAAGATTTTTTTCTGACTACAATTGATAACTGAGATGCAATATGGCACCAGTTGCGTTTTTAAAAAATGATAGTATCTCCAGTTTTTGTTCTGGTTGAGTGGTTTTAATAAGCGTTGTCATGGACGACTGTGAATATTAAGAATGTCTGACCTCCAAATGCTGTGACTGACCGATAAGAATCGAGGATTCCAGAGAGCCACGTAATAAGAAAAATAATAGCTCCTCTCCTCAACAAACTGCACAATTTGAGGTACATTTGGCATCTGCTTAGTGGTAAGGGTTTTGAAAAGTGCATTACCATAAATATTACCAATTATTATATTGATACTTGCCTTGGTAAAGGCAATTTAGATGAATGTCACCTAACAAGGACTAACGTTCTAAGAACTTCAGAGCTGTAGCAAACATTCTGGTAAGGTTCAGTCAAAAGTTATTAACAAACGTTCCTACAATAACGTTAATAGAACGTTCGTTCAAAGTTATCTGGTTTTTAATAATGTTCTCAAAACGTTAGCATATAGCACACGTTATGTATAATCATTCATGGAACGTTTTTTTCTTTCTGAAACTTACTTAAATGTTACTTCTTGTTTCATGATGTTCTCATAATGTTTGCAAAATGATCAAATGGAGTGTTAAAACATTTAAAAATTTGATGTTTTGAATGTTCAGAGAACATTCAGAAATAATGTTTTCAGAACTTAATGGGAATGTTCCCAAAACGCTCTTAGAACATATTTTGTTAGCTCGGTTTAGCACTAATGGGGTTAAATTTGGATGCAGGGCCTACAGTATCTGCTCACCTCTCCATCCCTTCGTCCTTTAAAAAAAAAAAAATATGCACCACTCCAAATAAGGAGAAGTGCTTTTGACTGTTTGGTCCAGGCCATTCCTTCTCACAAGTGGTTAGATAGGCAGATGGGTGGGGGAGTGAGGGGGGTGTTTTAGACTTTGGTTGGGTTATGTAGAGCGATCCAGCATTGCTGGCAGCTCTTGGTTGCAGGCAGCATCAGCTGCATTCTTCTCCTCTCCTAAATCTCCTCGCATCCATTAGCCTGACCACACTTTCGGCTGAAGGACCGAGAACTGCACTTCGTAGCTCGTAGCTCCCTTGAATTTCATATTCGACCCAGACACTAGATCAACCTGCAATCATGGAGGCCATCAAGAAGAAGATGCAGATGCTCAAACTGGACAAGGAGAACGCCATCGACCGGGCAGAGCAGGCCGAGACCGAACAGAAAGCTGCAGAGGAGAAATGCAAGCAGGTAAGAATCAACAAATGCGGGTAGGAATCCAGATTGGTTAAAATGTTCAAACGAAAAGGTCCCAACAAAAAGTGTTGGCATAGGCATCTGTCAAGGCTGAAACTTGACGATTGTAATCAAGGAGAAGTTTGCCAAGACCTCATACTTGAAAACCAAGAATGCATTTGAGCTGCAATTCTGGGTTCTTTCGCAGCACTGGCTACTTATTTTGCACAATTATGTAGGAATCCTATAAAAAAATCTGTAACAATCTGACCTAACAATGAACAATACTTTTACGTCATTTATTAAGCTTGCATATTCTAATACATTATTAACATTAAATGTTTGCATGATAACACGAGTTGAAGTAACAATGTACGTTATTTATAGTTTAACATTAATCATATAATGTTGTATAACATATAATAATAAACTGTAGGTTAAAAGATTGTGAATTATATTATATAAAATATATTTATTTTATTGACCAATTGGTTTGTTTGTTTTAAGTGTACACACTTGGAAAACATATTGCTCTTTGTAAATAGACAAATACCTTAGTAAATTAATATTAGCTAAAGATCAATCCATGTCTTCCACCATCCAGAACACCTAAGGTTATAAATGGACAAGAGAGGTCAGGCTGTCTGGAATCCCAGAAGATTAACAGATCCTCTCTTTAACACAAGAACCCAGCCAAACTGATAGCCTTAGATAGCAAAGTGTTTGTGAGAGTTTATCTCACTTACTGCCATATGACAGCTTACCTCAGACTAAAATTAGTTATCTGCTGTCCACTAAAGAGAGTAGGCCTATGATATAATGTGGGTGACCAAATCCATTTTTTATATCTATTCATTTCTTAAAATGTACACATTATTTTGTAATAAAATTGTTGATAATATTACGAGGGATAATATTATAGAGGTTGATAGTATTCTCAAAATGACCATATCCAGTGTTGGAGAAAGTTACTTTTAAAAGTAACTCGTTACAATATTGCGTTACTGCCTTAAAAAAGTAACTAATTGCATTACGCAGTTCCTTTTTTATGGAAAGTAATGTGTTACGTAACCTTTTCTCACCTAGGCTGGGCTTGCTTGTTTGTTTTTTAATAACAGAAAAAAAAATACAAGCTCTATTCTAAAGGCCCTTTGACACCAAAAGTGAAATGAATAAAAATTCATGTCTGTACAGTAGAGGTCAATAAATGAGTAAACAATTTAACTTGCTTTACTTATTTGAAAAAGTAACTCAGATATTTTGTTGTAAATGTTAAAGTATTGTGTTACTTTTCTCATTACTTTTAAAAAGTTTACTATACGAATCGGATTACGTAACTTAAGTTACTTGTAACGCATTACCCCAACACTGACCATACCAGATTTTTTTTAAATCTTTACTTATTTGAAAAGTAACTCAGATATTTTGTTGTAAATGTAAAAGTAATGCGTTACTTTAAAAAAAGTAATCGGATTACATAACTTAAGTTACTTGTTATGTGTTACCCCCAACACTGATCATACCAGAAAGTTTTTTGTCTTTACTTAAAAGGTAACTCAGATATATTGTTGTAAATGTAAAAGTAATGCATTACTTTACTCATTACTTTAAAAAAGTAATCGGATTAAGTTACTTGTTATGTGTAACAACACTGACCATACCAGAAATATATTTTTTATGGACATTTGGGATATTCCCTTAAATGATGCTAAATTGTGATATGTTTACTCACTCTCCCTCATAAAGCTGGATGATGAGCTGGTCGGCTTGCAGAAAAAGCTCAAACAAACCGAAGATGAACTGGACAAGTACTCAGAGGCCCTGAAGGACGCTCAGGAGAAACTCGAACTGTCTGAGAAAAAAGCTGCTGACGTAAGTGATGCACAGGGTTCAGTAAAACAGACTCAGACATGAGTCCTCTACGATAAACAACTCGAGTCATAGCTTTGCTATGATGCTTTCACTTCCTGTCAACCCAGCCGGTCCATTTCAGGGTCACGGCACCATTTCACAGTGCTTCAAATGGGGATTTATAGGGCAATAAAAAGTTTTACCTCAATAAAAAACATGTCAACACAAGAATCTTTTAAAATACCTCTTTCCTCAGGTGTACTTCTGTAATGCCTTGAAGCGAA
This sequence comes from Leuciscus leuciscus, assembly GCF_965113295.1. NCBI lineage: Eukaryota > Metazoa > Chordata > Actinopteri > Cypriniformes > Leuciscidae > Leuciscus > Leuciscus leuciscus. Next base: position 26,473,549 of record NC_138739.1, on the reverse strand, counting down.
CACATTGCTCATTAAAGAGATAATTTTAAGGTTTAAACGCACAAATTGGCTACTTTTAAGTTTAAATGAATCAAAGCGCAGTGCGTTCCACCTGTAAGAACGTGTTTGGCCTTGGGACGAATGAGAAAATGGTCGTAATCACACCTGCATTGTTCTGAAGTGGTCCATCCTGTCCGTCTCTCAGATAAGCTCAGGTTACTCCTCACAATGTGACCTCGAAGGAAATGACTGCATAGTTTGAGAAGGAAGCCGAGGAGGGGCAAATCGGTTGTTTGTGAATCCTTAATGATTCCAGCATGGGGGTAAATCCAGTTGCGAAAGAGAGATGTTCTTCATGTTGTCATTGACCTCAAAATACTTATATAGGACACACCGTGACATCAAACTTTATTCAATAAGTGCAGTACAAATGAGTAAGATTCATTTCCTGTAGAATATTCTGAGAGGCTGGAACTGGGGATACAAGCACATTTTCGAGTTCTTTGGAGCATTGCCCTGAAAATGTGTTCCAGAGAAGCCACATGTCATGCATTAGAGGAAACTGTAAACTAATTATACATCTGCATTCACAACGCCAAAGAAGTAGGTAAGATAAGTTCACCAACTTTTTTGAGGCCTGTAACTGATAAGTCGGGGGAACAGCAGGGGAGACTGGGACTTCGGTTGCAGTGTAAAAGCTCAGGAATCCCAAGAATGCAGCGAAAGCAAACACAGAGGGCCACACTCCTGTGACTAATGAAATCAATGCTCCCAGATCGCTGGCTCGTCTTTAGAACAAAAGCACACTTTTGTGGAAAGTGTGTGACAGAAGAAGTGGTGTGTAACGTCAAGATTTGAGGTTTTAATTGCGGGGGTTGTAATAGAAAACTTGTGTGTAATTGCAGCAATCAATTTGTAAGTGAAATCAACAACCTGCAGTGAGAGTGCTTTACGCTTTTCAACTAATTTGAGTTATAAATTTTGATGTTTTGAATTGAATTATGATTGTTCTCATGTTTACAGTGTGTATCCCAAAATATTTTTTCCTTAAAAGAAGTGAAATGGACATACTGTTAAAAAATGTTTTGTCAGGTAACGTAAAAATCTAAAACTGCATGTATTCAAAAATATTATTTTATATGATTAAATCAACCTAAATACATTAATTTACAATAGCGGAAGTGTTATTTCTACCTAATCTAAACCTTAAAGGTGAGTGTTTCTTGAATAAGGCTGTCTCAGAAAACTCCCAAGAAATTATATAAAGTTATTAGATATTACAATAATATAACTTAATTAAAATGATGGCTAAACAGCTCAAATAAAGGTGTACAACATGAAAACTGCAATTTTATTTCTTTTTTTTTTTTACCCATCAGCTACTGTAAAAACAGTCTTGAAACGTCTGAAATGAAGAAATTGTGGTTCATTTAAAATATATTTGCATGTAAAATTTCTGTTTAAAATGTTTTTACAGTGTGGCATAAAGCCATTAAAATATTTAAAATAAAAACTATTAACAAAAAACAGTCAAGATTAAAAAACATTACAAATAAAAATAAGACTATTAACGACAAGCTCTAAAAGTACGTTTTTGAATACATTTTGACAAGAGAAAGAAGTAATTAACATAAAATGAGCCCGAATTGTGACTCAGTGGTTGCCCCGCCCACAATGACGTCACGGGGACTTCACTTTTCCACAGTTACATTGAAACTTTTCTGCAGAAGTTCTACCTCCTTACATTCTCTCACATTCCAATGACTCCATGAGACAGAAGTAACCTCCTGCGAAGACATTTTCATTGAACCGTTTTGTATTGATCCGGACTGGGAAGAATTTGGATTGCACATTTCGTGTCGTTTTCACTCCTTTTTTTTCTTCTTCTTTACACTGGCCATCCAACTACAGCGCCATTCCGTTATTTTTTAAAATCCCATATTCGGGATTATATATATTTTTAGGCTTTTCAATTTTGAAGTATTTATTTTTTTATAGCTTTTTGAGTTTTTTTGTTGTTGTATTTGCACATCGTTTTATTTTTCCTGACCAAAGTCGCGGCTCGTTTTGTTTTCTAGTTGTAAATATAATATAATAAAGTATCTAAAATGACAGGTGTGACTTCTTTGGACGCAGTGAAGAGAAAGATCCAGACTTTGCAGCAGCAGGCGGATGACGCAGAAGATCGAGCTTTGGTTCTACAGCGCGAGCTGGACAATGAGCGCGAGCTCAGGGAGAAAGTGAGACAAATCTTCATATTTCTTTGTTCTTACTTACCGTCTTTACACTCTCCGGATTCTTGAACGCGTTACCTCTGTGAACTGTTCCAAAAAAAGCTCCCGGGCTCCGCTGAAGACTATAATTGTATGTTTAGGTGAACAGTGAGACCTGGATGCAGACGTGAGGTTGTGGAATGAAAGGCGTTGGTCCAAGGGACAGTCCGACCCCAAAATCTGCCTTTGGGCAGTTGTTAGGCCTCACTGTTTTCTCATACAGGTTTATTACACTTCCACCCCGTTATTTTAGTCCTAAAATCATTTTAATTTACATAATTAACTATTTATTTGTTTTAACTAACAATTGCTACATTTGAGTAAATTTTTTACAAAGAATTGCGTTATTTACCTACTTAGTAGGCTATTTTCTTATTTCCCTAGGTAGGGCTTTTGTAATTCTTAAAATATTTACTTAAAGATTATCTACACTAAAAATATCTATATTTTTTGGTCACAACTTTTGTCACATCAGCTTAGATAATTTATGTAATTTATTTTTAATATATAATTATGTCAATTAACTCAAAATTTTAAGGCAACCACGTTTTAAAACAAAGCTTTTGTAAAACCAACAGTATGTTTTACAGTATCTGTCTGTCTGTCTGTCTATCTATCTATCTATCTATCTATCTATCTATCTATCTATCTATCTATCTATCTATCTATCTATCTATCTGTCTGTCTGTCTGTCTGTCTGTCTGTCTGTCTGTCTGTCTATCTATCTATCTATCTATCTATCTATCTATCTATCTATCTATCTATCTATCTATCTATCTATCTGTCTGTCTGTCTGTCTGTCTGTTAATGAGATATGTCTTATATCCTAATCTGACTCTTAAAATTGACTTTCATTGGTATAATCGAATGTATTCAGCCATAAAAACTTCAATCCAACAGGACAGTAAAACAAAGTAAAAATAGTTATTGCAGTAATTGGAGTGATTTCTACCTAATATGTTGGTGTAATGGGGTCAAATAGTATTTTTTTGTTAATTTAGATGAAGAACATGGCAAAATGTTGCATGTGAGGACATTTCCTTGATACCAAGATGCTTAAGGAAGCCCCCCTCCCCCACAGTCCTTGGAGGATTTAGATGCTCCATTTTATACAATTTTCTGAGTCATCCCTTGTGAAGCCCTTAATTGTCAAGCTGTTGTAAGGAATTCGGCCAGAAACCTACCGTCTGTTTTTCCTCATTTGAACTCCTGTTTTTGCGCAACCGATGAATAATTGTTTGTGGATCTTTCTTAGAAGTTAAAAATGTGATTTTGTTGCATTCAAGAACGACCCAAAGGATGTCCCATCCTGAGCTCCCAAAGGAACTGAGTCAGGATGTTGTCTCTTGCTCCACATTGGAGTTTCCTGTGGTCCTTCTTCATACTCAAATGACCATGCAGATATGCAGGAAGCTGGCACTGCTTAAGAAAAGTCCTGTTCTTCTAGTGTTTGTAGATCAATAGTGTGTCTTTGTCTAGGATCTGTTGCCTTTTACATTTAATGGAGAAATGTTAGGGAGGTCCATGATCCCATCATTCTTCTAAATCAACTCCCTTCTTTCTCTCTTAGGGTTTTGCTTTGAGTCAGACACTTCTAATACAATTTTTGCTGACTTTACTTTCATAAGTGGGAGTTTTCCCACTCTCAGTGTGACAGAATGCTGCTGGACTTGGTCATGAGTCATGACGTGACCAATGACCTCTCCATGATGGTCATAATTTATGTAAGGCATAATTCACAGTGGGGTTAAAAGTCAAGAACATGACTATGAACATATGTGAAGCCTGTACAAAGACCATTAGGAAATTGGTAAATAAGTAAAGGAAGATAAAGAAATGCTCCTCAAATTTGCATCGACTGCTTCCCATGGTGTTGAAAATGATATCAAGACCTTCTTTGCATATCTTTTCAAAGTTTAGTTACACAAGTGGTTGCTTACTTCACAATACTCCTACAGTCTTCTGCTTTTCTTTGCATTAGTTTAGAAATAACTAATAATTTTGCATCTCCAACTCTCTCTTTGACTGTTTTACCAGTAAGCCACTTTATAATAGTAACTTGTATTGACTGAAAAGGAGCCTGTACTTCATTTCCACTGTTCATTTTCATCTGATAGGCCTTATTTTCATAATATCAGCCCATAAAAAGGTCATTAGTGGATAGTCAAAGGATTGTGTTCGTCTCAAGTGTTTGCTCAATGTCACGTACGATAGTACTGTGCCTCAGGAAGTTGACAGCAGAAGTCCCAGGTGATTCCCCCACATTTCAACCCTAAACGTATAATTGGACATGGACGTCACTTCGTCACTAACTAGATCTGAGTGTATTGTGGTGTAAATAGGCCTGGGAATCCATAGATCTGGGAATGTCGCCGTCTCATATCACACATATGCGTGTTTGGGTTTGTCTTGTACGCGATAATAATGTTCAAGGCTGCGTCCAGACGCTTCTCGATAACATATGGCTTTATTTTTATTTTTTGTGCTATTCTTCAGCCTTTAAAACTTTTTGGCACTTCACCACTAGCATTCTCCAGAGCTTGTTTTACCATATATGGCTAAAGCAACCAGGGAGCGCAGTGACTAAGGAAAGGGCACGGCTCATGAGGGAGTATCCTGACCCTGAACTGAATGAGCATGTTGGGAGGGGAGAGGATGTGGAGTGTGTCCATTTCCTGTGCATTTTTCTCCTCCCCTCTCTGGCTCTCTTTTATTCGAAAGGGGGTTAACTTCCTACTCCCGTGATGTGTTGGTGAAATATGTGTGAATAAATGTTCATTTGACCCCTTCTTTAATGATGTCAATCTTGAATAGCGTATTCATTGGCGTTTTGTGAGATATAGTCATATTGCAAGATACAAACTCACACATTGCAAAATATAAAGTCGGATGCAAGAAACATTATAGCTTGAAATCAAACATTATATTTCATAATTATGACTTTATTTCTTGTAATTGTGAGATATAAAGTTAGATTTTAAGATATAAAGTCACTGACAGTTCCAAGACAGCAACTGTTGTGTCGGCCCAGATCCGGCCCACATCTAGTACACGTGGAATCCACACGAACCAGATGTGGGCCGGATCCAGGCCGACACTATGTTGCTGTCTGAGTTGGTTTGAACAAGTTATTAAAGGGATAGTTCACCCAAAAATGAAAATTCTGTCATTTACTCACCCTCACCTTCCAAATCTGTATGAATTTCTTTCTTCTGTTGAACACAAAAGAAGATATTTTGAAGAATGTTGGTAACCAGACTGTTGATGGGCCCCATTGACTTCCATAGTATGAAAAAAGAAATACTATGGAAGTCAAGGGGGCCCATCAACTGTTTACCGTATTTTCCGGACTATAAGTCGCTCCGGAGTATAAGTCGCATCAGTCAAAAAATGCATCATGAAGAGGAAAAAAAACATATATAAGTCGCACTGGACTATAAGTCGCATTTATTTAGAAATTTATTTCACCAAATCCAAGACCAAGAACAGACATTTAATCTGGAAAGGCAAGTTATTCAACTACACAGAACAACAGGCTGAATAGGTGTCCGGTATGTTAACGCAATACATTAACAGTTATTCAGCTACACAATAGCATAAAGAACATATGGCTGAATAGGCTAAATTAACATAAGCCAGCGAGTCCAACAAGCAAGTTACCAGTAAACAAGTTCACCAAGCTCCCGCGATCTCATTCCACATCATTTTCTTCATCCTTGGTGTCGCTTTTGAACAACTCCGCCAACTAGAACGCCCTCTCGCGGCTGTAGATGATAATGTTTTCTCTTGGTTCATCTCAGTCTGAATTAATTTTGATATTTAAGTCGCACCTGAATATAAGTCGCAGGACCAGCCAAACGATGAAAAAAAGTGCGACTTATAGTCCGGAAAATACGGTAGTTACCAGCGTTCTTCAAATATCTTCTTTAATGTTCAGCAGAAGAAAGAAACAACTTGAGGGTGAGTAAATGATGGCTTTTTGTGTGAACTATCCCTTTAAATCACATTGTGAGATATAAATATAGGACAGTTGATTTGGACAAGTTATAAAGTCACCATTATGAGAAAAAAAGTTGGCATTATGAGAATATAATTCGCAACTATGAAAAGAAAAACATTATGTTATGAGTCAGAGGCCTATACTATGATCTATTACATACATTTTTGTTTGATAAAGATCTTTTTATTCCATCCAGTAGCAAACCAGCTACAAAAAAAGCTTAAAGTATATAAAAGCTTGTAGTGAGGCTCTGACTCAAAACAAAGATGTGATTAGAAAATGGACGATATGCTCTCTTTGACTTTTCCCTGATGCCTCTTAAAGTTTAAACCCAGATACAGTTTCCTGGCAGCGAGATTTTCCTAGCGTTCTGTGAGAACTGTGCGCTTGCTCAGCTGAAGCGTCTGCAGTGCGAGAGCCACTGTGATATTTGTCATAATTATAGTTGCAATTATCAGTGCAGTAAGTGGGTTGGTTTGGCTGTGAGGTCTCTTTAAAACTGAAAAATGTCACAGAGGCACCATTGTGCTCATTATGAGGCCAATCTTTGTTTGAATCACAACGGGAGGTGGTGGTCGTAAAGGGCATACAAATGTTTTTTCTTTTGCAGTTGATTGTGCTTTGAGCAAAAACTTATGAAAATGGCATCATTGGTAGAATCCCCAAAGACCTGAAAAAACACCAGAGCGTTATTTTATATCATAAATGTACATTACTGCTACATTTAAAGTCGGTCTATAATTGTATATAAGTAACCTTTGACCTTTTCTTTGACAGGCTGAGGGTGATGTGGCGGGCCTGAACCGCAGAATTCAGCTGGTGGAGGAGGAACTGGATCGGGCTCAGGAGAGGCTGGGTACTGCACTGCAGAAACTGGAAGAGGCGGAGAAAGCAGCAGACGAGAGCGAGAGGTCAGTGGAAACCATTAATTTATGAATAATGATGGAAGGAATGAATTGCTGTGCTTTTGGTGAAAACTACATGGCTTCTGTGGACCAAACACCTTTTTCTCGTTGGAAAACAATCCACAAAAATTGTACGGAATTCATTTTCAAGAGAAATTGTGGTTGGAGAGGGTTTTACCTATGGAAGCAGACCTACCTTTTATTATTTAATATATAAATAATTTAATATATAAATACATACACTGTAAAACATATGATCAATAAGTAATCATAACTCATCAAAATAAGTAAAGCAATTTTCTACTTTTTTATGTTATACAAGATTCAACACATTTTTTTAAAGTCAGTTTAATGTAATTTAAGTTGAAATGACTTAAACATCCAAGTTTATTGTACTTAAAAAATTTAAGGCAGCAACTTTTTTTTTTTTACACTGTATTAAGAACCAATGATATTCATATTAAAGGGATACTTTACCGTTTTTTCATATTAAACTATGTTATTCCCTTAACTAAGACGAGTTGATACATACCTCTCTCGTCTCAGTGCGTGCACTAAATCCCTCTGTCTTGCGGCGAAACTTTGTTAGCCCAGTTCATTTAATATGGGCCAAGCAGAGAAGCTACCAAACACCTCCACGTTTTCCCTATTTAAATACAGTTACTCGCGAAGTGTAACTCGACCTTAGGACGGTGACACAAAACAAAACGTTGCGCTTTTCTAAGCGTGTAAAATGGATAACTATTTTGTATGGCGGAATACCAGAGCAAGTGCTTGTAAGCACTTCGACTTGGCGCAGTAATATCTTCACTAGAGGGAGCGGGGGCCGGTGAGAGGATTTTTCACGAGTGAAGATATTACTGCGCCGAAGTCGAAGTGCTTACAAGCACTTGCTATGGTATTCCGCCATACAAAATAGTTATCCATTTTACACGCTTAGAAAAGCGCAACGTTTTGTTTTGTGTCACCGTTCTAGGTCGAGTTACACTTCGCGAGTAACTGTATTTAAATAGGGAAAACGTGGAGGTGTTTGGTAGCTTCTCTGCTTGGCCCATATTAAATGAACTGGGCTAACAAAGTTTCGCCGCAAGACAGAGGGATTTAGTGCACGCACTGAGACGAGAGAGGTATGCATCAACTCGTCTTAGTTAAGGGAATAACATAGTTTAATATGAAAAAACGGTAAAGTATCCCTTTAAGCTTGAGCAAACAGGAAATTCATGATTTTCCATGAATTTTCATAAATTCAATGCTTGGAAATCACCCTTATGTTGAAGATTCCATGAATTGGTCAAACCAGTTGACAAATAGTTTTGAATATTCATTAGCAAATCTGTCTAAATCAAAAATCAAAACCTTATTCATTAATTGCACACGACTGGAAAGGTGGTGGAAATTCATTGGTCAATTCTCATTTCCAGATTTCAGGACCATTTTAATTATGAAATAAAGATCTTGCGTTAGCAAATTTGTTGATCTGCATTAACTGAAGAGGTCATCAATGATGTCTCGCTCACCGCTTGTTTCACCTCCAGAGGCATGAAGGTAATTGAGAACCGCGCCATGAAGGACGAAGAGAAGATGGAGATCCAGGAGATGCAGCTGAAAGAGGCTAAACACATTGCAGAGGAGGCCGACCGCAAATACGAAGAGGTGAGGTACAAGCGCCTAGAGGAACACCACTTCCAGATGTTTGACATTTGAAGCTCTTCGTTTGAACACCATCTTTGCTACAGGTGGCCCGTAAACTGGTGATTCTCGAGGGCGAGCTGGAGCGAGCCGAGGAGAGAGCCGAAGTCGCTGAATGGTATCGTCTACCTATTCTCACGCTTTAAATAGACTAGAATGTGAATGTTTGTTGCTTGACCAGTTAAAACATTGTTTTCTGTTCAAATACCTCCAGCAAAGCTAGTGATTTGGAGGAGGAATTGAAAAACGTTACCAACAACCTTAAATCCCTAGAGGCTCAGGCAGAGAAAGTAAGTCAACATCTCTCTTTTATCTGTTAATATCACAATTTCAGACCTCTATAATAATCATCACTCAACTTCAAAGCCTGATATTCGCTTTGAAACTGAAACATGGTAATTTATGGACTTAAAAGTTCTGACAACACAATAGATCTGAGAGCAATGCATATTTTATTCAATGTTGACAGAAAGTGAAATGGATTTGCTGAATCTGTCTTTGTTTGCATGTTTCAGTACTCAGAAAAAGAAGACAAGTATGAAGAGGAAATCAAAGTTCTTAGTGACAAGCTGAAGGAGGTAAAGAAGTCAACAAATGAGACAAGGTCAAAGATAAGCTGCCCTTTCTCATTCCTTCAACTTCCTTTTTGTGTTTATCAGGCCGAGACCCGTGCTGAGTTTGCCGAGAGATCAGTGACCAAACTGGAGAAATCTATCGATGACCTGGAAGGTATGAACACATTCATTAGTTCTATGAGTTTAATCTGTCTGTTAACTGAGTTTTCTGTGAAGCCAAAAGTTCAACTCTTTTGCAATATTGGGGGAGTTGAACATAGAGGTTCTGTTAACCAGAAAAGCGTGTAGCTGTTTTCAAAACACTGTAGCTCTACCAGGATTGAGTGATGACCTAACTACTGTGGTAGCCATGTAGAATGACAAAGTTGATTCATTTGATTGAATCGGTTTGTTTTAAGGATTTGTTTTAGTGAATCACTTCATTCAATTGGTTCATTTCAGTGAACTTGTTCTAAAATATTCACAGTAGCTGTTTTCAAAACACTGTTGCTTTTCCAGGAATTAGATATTTTCTCCAAGGTAAGTGCGGAGGTTAGCGCGGGGAAAAAACATTGGTAAAGATGATTTTGTTAACCGGTTAGACTAGTCATTTGTTCAATAATTAATCGTTTCTCCAATAATTAGTGTGTATAGCATGACAAAAAGCTGGGAAAGTTGATTCATTTCAGTGAATCGGTTGATTCAGATGGCTCGTTTGAGCAAATCGTTTCATTCAGTCAGAATCAACTAGATTTGAGTGGTCTGTTTTAGTGAATTGCTTCATTCAGAAAAAAATACCTGGGGCCGTATGTATAAAGCCACTCAGAGTAAAATTTTTGTCTCAAGTCTGTCAAAATTCTAAGAATGATGTCATTTTACTTTTATTCCTAGACTTAAGAATAAGTGTGATTCATAAAGGTTCCTAAGTGTCAAGACTAGGTCTCAGCTCCTAAATTATTTAAGACAGCTGAAGAGGTCTCTTAACCTAGTTAGGAGTAACAAGATGGCAGCAGAGAGGAGGCGGCCACGCACTTTTCAATGAAAATATGATGTATTGGAGTTACAGTAAATGATGACGGAGTTGATTTTATAGCAATGAAATAAAAAGGAAAGTAATAATTACATTGTTGCTGACTGGAAAAAAGCAGCAGTGCACCGGTGATGACTTGAGCTCATCATTCCACAGTAAGCAGGGTCTTAATAGCACTATTGTGGCACTGACCACATTAAATACAGTAGTGGCTAAAAGTGATGTGCAGAGTTTTTTTTTATTTTTTTTTTATGACCCTACAAGTTTGCTTAAACCATCAAAATATAAGGAAAATAAAACTTAGTGAAGATATTTATCTGACAAATTATGACTAAGTCAGGTCACTTTTTACAGTACAGATTGTTTCAAAGCAGCTTTACAGTGATAACAGGAAAATAATGCAACAAAGTTAGTTTGGGCTGTACAGCAGCTCTAGAAGAAAATAGTGTCATTGTGCAGCTTAAGTTAGTTCAATGATGATTAATTTCCATTGTAAAAGATCATTAGTTATCTATTTAGTTCATTATACAGCTGCTCTGAGAAAACAGTGATGTCATTGTTCAGCCCAGTTCAGTTCTCAGACAATGGTGTCAATCCAGGCAGATCAATAATATTGTTGAAAAAAGGGCTAACTACACCAACAGGTTTTTTTTTTTTTTTTTTACTAAAAAGCTCACAGGATAAGAAAAAAATCATACATTGTCTGCAACATAGTCAGTTATTAATATTTCATTGTCCTCTCTTGTTCATTTGTTTGACAGCCTTGGCTAAAAATGATGTCTGTACAGTTTGACATGTTTCATTGTGTTATCACAAATAAACAATTGACTCCAAGCACAACTACACAATATGCGTACAAAATCTTTAACACATTTGTAACCCTATTTGAATGAAGGGTGAGTGTCAATTTTCCTTGGCCTCACTTTTGGTCAATACTATATGGCAGTTCTTTGACTTTCCAATTGATCTTCAAATCTCGCAGTAAAATAAAGCCACTTTATTGAGTATTTCGGGCTTTCCTGAGTTGTTGGATCCATTGATGGAACTCATGTTTGCATAATTGCTCCAACTGTGAATGAGGAGACACGCATCAATAGAAAAGGGTTTCCACAGCATAAATACTAATTTGTGATAATTTTGCACAATGCACTGCAAAACATTTTTTAAAATAAATTTAAATATTAAAGCTTCAGTGTCTTAATTAAATTATTTTATTATAATTAGATTAAATGATTGGTGTCATGCTGCAGTGACCTCATCCTTGCAGGCTCACAATTGGCTGATTCAGTGGTTGAGGGCGGCCATTTTGGGTTGACATCATTGTAGTCCTTAGTTTACAACACTTAAGTCCCACTTCAGTCAGCACTTAAGAATCAGTCTTATACTTTACTGAAAGTTGCTTTTAGCTGCTTTATAAAAGTCTCCTACTCTTAGAAAAGTCCTACTCTTTACTAAGTATTTTCTGACACTTAAGTCAAAGCTTAAGACTATTCTTAAGAGCATTTCTTAGAAGTTTTATACATACGGGCCCTGGTTCAAACTAGATTTGATTTGTTTGGAGAGTTCATTGTAGTGAATCACTTCATTCAGATGACACAAACTAGCTACAAAACTAGATTTAAATGGTTTGGGTTGTTCATTTTAGAGAATTGCTTTGTTCTGATGGAATGAACTGGTTCAAAAACTAGATTTGACTAGTTTGGAGAGTTGATTTTAGGGAATCACTTCGTTCAGATGACACAAACTAGCCGCCAAAACCAGATTTGATTGGCTTAGGTGGTTCATTTTAGAGAATTGCTTCGTTCTGATGGAATGAACTGGTTCAAAAACTAGATTTGATTAGTTTGTTTGGTTTATTTTAGAGAATTGCTTTGTTCTGATGGAATGAACTGGTTCAAAAACTAGATTTGATTAGTTTGTTTGGTTTATTCTAGAGAATTGCTTCATTCAGATGACACAAACTAGCTACAAAACCAGATTTGATTGGTTTGGGTGGTTGGTTTTAACGAATTGCTTTGTTCTGATGGAATGAACTGGTTCAAAAACCAGATTTGACTAGTTTGGAGAGTTGATTTTAGTGAATCACTTCGTTCAGATGACACAAACTAGCTGCCAAAACCAGGTTTGATTGGCTTAGGTGGTTCATTTTAGAGAATTGCTTCGTTCTGATGGAATGAACTGGTTCAAAAACTAGATTTGACTAGTTTGGAGAGTTCATTTTAGTGAATCACTTCGTTCAGATGACACAAACTAGCTGCCAAAACCAGGTTTGATTGGCTTAGGTGGTTCATTTTAGAGAATTGCTTCGTTCTGATGGAATGAACTGGTTCAAAAACTAGATTTGATTAGTTTGTTTGGTTTATTTGAGAGAATTGCTTTGTTCTGATGAAACTAACTAGTTCAAACTAATTTGCTGATTCATGAATAAACATTCAATTGAGAGAGCACAAAAAACATTTTACATGGATTTTTGTCTTCGACTTTTATGCTGTCATCCTAATAGAAAGAAAAAATGTTAATACTGAAAATCATTTAAAAGCCAATTTTCTTCTTAAATAGATTTAATATACTTAGCATTTTTATCTTAGTAACCTATAATGTAGCTTTTCAAAAAGGTATTTTTTGACTATAGTTTGACTTGGCAAGCATCAATAGACTAATCTGTTCTTATGAACACATCAGTGAAGGTAAGGAAGTGGCTCAATGCACTTTTTACCTTCAGAAATGACAGTGGTGAAGCAGGACCCATTAAAAAGTCCTGAGTGGATGGGGTTTTACAGGTCACAGGCGGGCCATCCTCCCTGTCTATGTAACGGCCATAAAATCTTTTGGAACACATAACACCATATTGTTTTAGAGCCATTTTGTCAGTTCCTGCAGGCTCATGTTTCAAACGCTTGAACCCCTTCACTGGAAGATGATATATTCGACTGACTCAGTATATAGAATTGGTTTAAACAAGCCTGGTTTTCCTTCTGTCCCAAGAGAAATGAAGTATGTCTGTTCCCTACAGCGCCGATCAGCTCTTTACGAGACTGAACTCTGCATTTGCTTAATAAAAGTAGTATATATGAATAGGAAAAGTAACTAGGGAGCATATCTTCTTTGGGCCGGATGGAAATTTTTGTTTTGAACACGATTCGCTTATAGATTTTTACTGGTAGAACATGACCTCTGTGAGTTTCATGTTTAGTCTTCCATTAACTTCTTGTCTTTCTCTTTTTCATTTGGTTTCTGTCCGTTGCTACTTCTCATCCTTCGCTTTCCTGCTTTTCCTGCCGATCTTCAGATGAACTCTATGCTCAGAAGCTGAAGTATAAAGCCATCTCTGAGGAGCTGGACCATGCTCTCAATGACATGACCTCCCTGTAGATCCATCTCTGTCCCGCTCTGATGCATCTCCTGCTTTCTCAAATTTCTTTGCCACTTTCTTCATGCGTGCTTCATTTTCTCCAGTGCATCTTCACTAGTCTCAATAAAACACCCTTGTTTCATTTCAGACTCTCAATCTTCTGTTGTCATTGATAATGTTTCGTTATGAAGATTGGTAAGAGTTTCTGAGTTCATGAAATTCCTGGTAATATCAGGGAATTTTGATATTAGTTTTTTAGACTTAGATTAAATATTTTACTTGATTGTAAATTAATATTTTACTTGATTGTAAATGTATGATTTAAAAAAATATGATTATCCATGAATCATGAATGACTGGATCATTGAAATTCATTTAGTCAAAAAGTGTCAGAACTTTTGGGAAATTTGGTAATTTTACACAAAATATGCTCAATAATTCTCAGCTCAGATCTTATAATGCAGTTTAGAAGAAAAATACATTAAACTTAGAAGAAAATGTATGTAAAATATATAATATAATATCTTCTGTGCAACATACATTAAATATTATACATTTTATTAAATATATTGAATATGATAAAATGTGTTAAATGATATATATTAGAATATATTAAATATTCGTCAGTTTTCTGTACTCTTCTCTTTTATATTCTGATGTCCACAAAGGTGAGGTTACATTTCAGTTTTGTCTGATTTTATGCATGTACCTGTATTTATATCATATTTAAAAAATATGTAATACAATACTAATCTTCACAGTTGAAAGATTCTTCTTTAATCATACACATAAATGCAATCGTAATTAATATTATTACTGACACACTGACCAAGTGCAAGTCAATTAAATTGTGATATTTCTTCTTATAACACTGTGTGGTTGTAGATTAACCCTACACTGTAAATAAAATTATACGATCAATAAGATATGAAAATATGTTTTACATTGCTTTAACGTCAAAATAAGTTAAGCAAAGTTATACAAGATTCAACTAATTTTTTTAATCAGTTTAATGTAATTTAAGTTGAAACGACTTAATCATCCAAGTTGATTGTACTTAAAAATGTAAGGCCGCAACTTTTTTTTACAGTGAAGACCACAAAACTAGTGCACTAAACTGTATTTTCACATAGTATATATGCTTATTAAACAGTCACAGCATCTGACTAATTTATTTATTTTTTTCTTACAGAAAAATTATCTTCTGCAAAAGAAGAAAACCTCGGAATGCATCAAGTGCTGGATCAGACACTTCAGGAGCTGAACAGCTTATAAGAGAGACGATGAGAGAGAACGACGTCCATTTTTACAACATTCCACAAATACTCTCCTTAATTTCAACTCGCTTGCTATTGAGCCCTATTTTCTCACAGAAAAAATAAATAATTTAAATTTTGGTCTGAGGCAGGTATTTCTTTTTTTCGCTTTTATCCAAGATGGCTCGACATCGCTGCTTTCCAAAGTTAGCCAAACAACCTGAGGTGCTAATTTCCCCACTGAAACAACGTTATTACCTTATGACATACCACATGAACAGTGAATATGCTAATGTGCTCAGCAGAAATTCACTTGGAGTTTTGATATTAATGTAAATGAAGACGTTGATGAGGGCGTTTTCAATGCAGTGTTTCTCATAAGTACATCATGAGCTCCACCTACTGGCCATAGGATGCACTGCAGTACATTACTCCATTGAAAATGCGATGGTGTCTTACCATGGTATATGTCAAAGTGCCTGGGTATTTTTGTGGAACCACCACGAAATGGGACCAAACAAAGACCAAAGAAATATGATCTATTCCCTAGACATTTCTGTGAATGCGTTGTCGCTTTTTTTCTTCTGTCAAATGACCATTTCAAAATGCCTCAAACGCTTTTCTATTTTCTGTGTAATAAATTTTTATAAAAAGTCTGTTTGTGGGGTAGACGTTTGATTATTTTCCAGAATTGTCCAATTAGATGAATAATTGATCCTCATTTAATGGATTTTACAGAAGTTATAAATTATGCCTTGTATTTTTTATTTTTGCCTATGGAGTTTGTGAGAAACATCTCGCACAAAGTGACACTTTCAGTAAATGCCTATCAGTATATTACCAGACACAAAACTAAGAACAACAGTGACATTTGCATCGTTCATAACGTGAATCTACACTGTAAAAAATTATTTGCATGCTTTATCACAACATTTTTTCTTTTGTCAAAACAACTTAGATAATTTATGTGGTTCAGATAACATAATATTTTGAGTTTCTGTTTATTAAACCAATATCCTTTTTTATATCAATGAACTTAACATTTTAAGGCTACCAGGTTAAACCAACAATAATGTTTACAGTGTTCGAATCCCACCACAGTTTCGCTCATGCATATTAATTACGTTATGTGACGTTTGTCGAGCAGACCTACCTGATTCGCTCAAAGGTTAAGGGAGCGCTGGAAGGCTTGTCTAATGAATATAAATGACGTTGTGTGACGTTTATGGAGCAGGCCTACCTGATTTGCTGAATGGTAAGTGCGGCTTGCCTCATGAATATTAATTAGCATGTCGATCCAGGAAGTTAAACGGCGTAATTAATATTTATTATATAAAGTCATACGTCACAGTGCACACAAATCAAAAGTACTTGTTTGTAAACTCATTATATTATTTAACCAGAGACCGACTAATGACTTAAAGTACAGATCTGTAGATATTTTATTTAGTAATGGTCTGAAATTGTGTCGGCTGTACTTTGTTTTTAAACCACACCCCACTCAACAGTTTCTAAACAGGTGAGGTCACGTCGACTGCCGTCACTGTACGTGTGCCTCGGCAGGTGAGTGTGTTATGATTATGAAAACATTATATTTTACGTATTATTGTTGTTAATAGTGACAGACAGGCATTTTAAATAACATATTGCCTATCTGACACCTTTCATGTCAAATAGCCTATATGTTACTACTGTAATAGCCTATCGAAATATATGAAAATAAGTGTGCTAAGAGAAATTGAACATACGTTTTTTTTTTTTTTTTGGTGTAAAAACCACTTTAAACAAGTTTGGTAACTGAATTGTCAGTAATCACGAGTTTGTGAGTCTTTACGACGAAAAATATGAATCTGCTACTCGATATTGTGTGGGTTAGCCTATTCTAAATATTTATAACTTACTGTACGTGATGTGTTCATATTTAATTTAATTTACTTGAACAGTTAATCCTTCAGGAGTATTATTATTATCATTTAAATTTTCAGCCTTTTGTTAACACTTTTTTCTTTATTCTAAAACTCTTTGGACAGTTCAACTATACTTGAAAATATTGTAAATGATTTTAATTCAGATACTGAAAACATGTTCATCATAGAAGTGGTCATTGTCTGAATGAGTTTTAGTTTAATGTATTTTTTGTTGTTGTTGTTGTTGTTGTTGTTGTCACAAATCAGAAAAGTTAGTGTCATTGACCTAAATTGTCCATTTTTCCATCAAAGGATTTGTTCCCCTTTAGGACACTGGATGTCATGGCTGTGCCTTTACCATGCGACAGCAGTGATGCAGCGTTCGCCTGGTTCACAGAATTCCAGCGCAGCAGCATTTTGAAGAATGGAATTGTTCCAGAATGGTTCCACGGCATAATATCCAGGAAGTAATGCACTGAGCACTATATTATGTTACAAAAATAAGCAGACAGACTGTGTAATATGTGCTTGAATGCTCAGACTATGTGTTATCATGAACATAAGAGCAGAAAATCAGGTCGGGTAAAACCAGTCAGATAAAACAGTTCTGTATTGTAGGGTTGCGGAGGATGAGTTGAAGTGCAAGCCTCCTGGTTACTTCCTCATTCGTGTTAGCGAGAGCAGAGTGGGTTATACATTATCTTATCGGTAAGTCTGTGTCAATGTGGCTATTGTTGTCAGTTATGCTTACAATAAGGAAGTTTGACTCGCATTACTGTACACAAATGAGTCCACCTATCAAAGGTCATCTATAAATATCTTTCTCCTAGAGCTGAAGATCGCTGCAGACACTTCATGATTGACGTCTTGCCAGATAACCAGTTTATTATAGTGGGAGAAACTACACACTATCGTTCCCTCCATGACTTGGTGGCCTTCCACCGCAGAAGCCCCATTTTACCCTACAACGAACTGCTGACTGTGGCTTGTGAACAGGTATAGAGTTACACTTGCAATGTTGTGTGTTACACCACAAACAAGTTATGGTCATCTATCAAGATCAACCAATCCAGTTAGAGCATGGACCACTTTTCATCTTTTAATAGAAAAAAAGGTATCAATGTTACGTATTAAAATATGCGTGTGTAAGTTTTGCACACTTTTTCAGCGTTAAATAGTAAAAAATTGCTGTTTACTCAATCAACAACATGACAGGGCAAGGAGACAATGTTTATTTCCATCATCAACAATAATTGTAATCTTTGTTTCAACATGATTCATTTGTGTGCAGGGTGGCAATAACTACGCTGAGTTGTTTTTTCCTCGAAAGAAAGAGGTAAACGCTGGACAGGTTGAATGGATAAACTCTCCACCAAAAGCACATACGCCTCTTTCAGATATCTCAGAACACAACACGACTTCGGCGCTCCAAACCAATGGGCCTGCGCTACCTTCAAGTCCTTCTGCGAGACTGTATCCAAGCTTGGAGACGGAATTGACCACTTTGAATCTACAGAGCACGGTAATACAACATCAACATAGGGTACATTATATAATGTCCTTGAGGTTAAAATGACAATAAATATATGTTTTTATAATAATTGTGAATTTAAGGGTTAGTTCACCCAAAAATGATCCAATCATTTACTCCCCCTCAAGCCATTCTAGGTGTATATGACTTTCTTCTTTCAGTGAAACACAATCAGAGTCATATTCTGGCTCTTCCAAGCTTTATAATGGAAGTGAATGGTATCTTAGATTTTGAAGCTCAAACTTTATAAACTATAATCACTGGCTTCTGGTAATGGCCTATTGTGAGTCTAGTTCCAGCGGAAGAGTGACCTCTGACCGTTATTATTATAAAGTAGTTTTTCTTACAAAACCACATTGCTTCACTTTAGAAGGCCTTTATTAATCCCTGGAGCCATATGATTACTTTTATGATGGATGGATGTGCTTCTTTGGGCTTCAAAAAAAACCTTAGATTGTGTTTGGCTGAAAGAAGGAAGTCATATGCACAGGATCATTTTCATTTTTGGGTGAACTAACCCTTAAAGTAACAGGTTGTCCAGCTAGCATTTGTTTGCCTTTTTTTTCTTATCACATATTTTATTAATCATCATAAATTAGACTTAAACCCTCAAAATTCAACCTGTAAAATATGTTTTCAAATTGGACATTGTTACCATGGAAAAGGTACTTTAAAACCTTTTAGCAGGCTCCTCCCCATAGTGGGCCCTGGCGTATTTCATATTACAAAATTTACTGCACTTTTTTAAGATCAAATGTTTTTCTAATCTTGACAATACACATCGTAGGAAAGTTCTGAGACTCAAGGTTCCATATTTGTTGACTGTTTTGTGATAGAAGTGATATTGTGACAGAAATGTATTCATTTGTGACAGGAGAACGCATACAAATTTAAAGGCACACTATGCAGTTTCCGTTTTTCTCAAACAGCGACCCCTAGAGTCGCAGTGGAGTACTTGTATTTAACGTTACTGTCGTAAATACCACTCACGCAGAGCCGTCTCTGCACTCTTCCGACCGCGCTTTCTTCGTCGACTCTGCCATGATTCACGTCTGAAATGCGTGCTAGTGTCTTCCATTGAGGCTGCTTCATACGTCGTGCCGTAAAGCAAGTATTAAGTCTCTGTATTAAGCTACAAATCTTGCATAGTGTGCCTTTAAATCGAAATTCAGTGGAATGTATGTGTCACCCGGTGGCTATTTTTGGTATAGCATCTAAACAAAATCTTATAGGAACCTCAATTTATGTGATACTAACTTCAAATTTGTAACAATTGGTTAGACATATGGCTTTGAACTTTAGTCCAAATTATTTAGTAAAATACATATTTTGTATGAAATAAAATTGTTTGGTACAGTACATTTGCTTTAGAGTAGGTAAACTTTAATTCTATTACTTAGAGAATTCGTTCTATATTTAATTTTTACATTTTCATTTTTTGAAGTGCAATAATCAGTAATTACTGATTTATCAGCAATTATTATATTATTCAGCAAAAATCTGCTGAGTGTCTGTATTCTATCATTCATGAATTACAACCGTTTATGTTTGGATAGTGCATTTTCACATCTATGTTCAGTTCAAGCTAATGGCTAATAATACTTTTTATTAATTTCAGGATCAGCCAACAAAGCCTGTTCCAAAGCCGAGAACAGTATTTACTTCCAAAACTCTTGACACGCCACCACAGTTACCGCCCAGAATGTGCTTGCCAAGTCGCTCGCAAGCAACCGCGGAGGCCGACAGATCACAAGGGTTGACGTCGGAAAGCCCTGACAGGCATCAAATCGCAGCCAGCTCACCCGTTGAAGGCCGTACCCAACAGAAAAACCAACAACATTTGAAACCTGTGGTCTTGAGTCTGGCGCAAATAAAAAAAAAGCTTAAAAAGAAGCACTCTGAAGATCACATGTATGAGGAGATCCCCAAAGATGCGTGTCAGGAGGATCCGACTCTTCCTGCTTTGGACAGCAGTACCATGAACCCTAAACAACAGGCGGAAAATGAATATCAGGAGTTATCTGAATGTCGGTCAACTGACAGCATTGTAGAATTACCATATGAGTACCTAAATCCACCTCCTTTTGCACCTGGGTACTAGATAAAAACATAAAGATGGGTGTATTTACTTAGAGTTGTATTGCCATTGAATAGCGTGACAACATGTCTCTTTGTTGTGATGTTCTTTTTCACTATGCATTTCAATGTTTGAAACAACATGTTCCAAACAGAGGTTTGTCATCTGGAAAAACTTGTCTGACACTGTAAAATATTTGAATATAACAATAACAATGACAGAATGTGTTGTGCCCATGGGCATGAATTTCAATATAGCCTTCCAGATTGTACTTCCTAAAATATAGCACTTTACATATTGGGAGATTTAAAAAAATAAATAAAATAAAAATAAAAACACTGTAAATATTTGCTTTTTACTGCAGTTAATAAATATACAGACAATCCAAAAAAAACAAGTATATGATCAATAAATTATGACAACATATGTTTTTACATTGCTTTAACTCATAAAAATAAGTTAAGCAATTTTCAACTTTCACAATTTTTTTGATATAGTCAGTTTACTACACCTAAGTCCAACCACCTTAAGTATTTTTCTTAAGCGGAAAGAAATTTTACATGTCTTAGTTTTCATTGTAGGCTAATGATCCGAGCCATGTCTCGGAAGAACATTGACTCTTAATTAAACGTTCATCGTGATGGAAGTGCTGGCACTTGTAATGTATCACCATGTGTATCACCAAGTATCATGTGTCGTCGCGCGCCTAGGAAGCTTTGTGCTCGCGATGTTTTGGTGCTGACACTGACTGACAGCCGTAAAATAAGTAAAGAAAACGATATTAATTAGTTAGTGATTTATAACATTATTATAACAGATATGGTTGTGTGTGGGTTTGTGTGTGACTGTGAGAGGGAGCGAGAAAAAGCAAGCGCGTGCTTGCGATGCGCGGCGCGCTCTCGACTGCCCCTGGGTCGTTGCCGTTGCTTAGTTGCGCGGTGTTTAACCACTACTAGCAGGACACTTGAAAGTTGAAACACTAAAGCAAACCAACGAGGAACACGTGTTTATTTGAAGAGGGTCGTCGGCCTTTGTCATGTATATTATGTTGTGAATAGACCATCTGGAGTACCAGCTATCTCACAGGGGAACTGGCGTAATAGCAGTTAATTTAACGAGGACTCTATTTCCGCGTGATGTGTAGCTTTTGACTTTGACAGATGCAGAAATTTACGACATGCAGTTTTAGCGTCGTCATGGTAATCACCCGAAGTTAAACAATAAAAAAGGTGTCTGGAGCACTCGGTCGCGCGCTGTGTAAACAAGCGTTTATAAAGTCATGATATGAACTGAATAAGAAAAACACGCTAGTTCAGAAATGTGGGGAAAGGATAGTTCTTGGAAAAGAAATGAACATGGAATCCAGGAATGGCCGGATGGATGTAAATATGAGGGGGGATTCGTAAATAACCTGAAGCATGGCACTGGTGTCTTCACATGGACAAATGGAGAGGTAAGTTATATTTCACTTCATAGGTAACAGATACCATATACAGGTCTGTTGGTTCTAAGATAAAGTTTAATTAGCGAAATTTAAGTCATTAATAAACACTGGCATTATAAAACGTGACATTAACCTATCATGAAAAGACATCAAATGGCAGTACATCATTTTGACAGTCTGCTGAATATTCAGTTAATTGTAATAAAATATTTTTATTATTTACTAATTTCAAATACTACGTTTGATAATTATTTGTCTATTTAATTATCTTTAATTTTTTCCATTCAATTATTTTCAATTACTTGGCAATACAAATGAAATAATAATGTTTATTGCTAGAAAATTGCAAAATAAATAAATAGGAATGAAAATAAAATAACCCAGCTCATAATATTTAGTTGAAAATGATCTATCTAATGTTATCTATCTATCTATCTATCTATCTATCTATCTATCTATCTATCTATCTGTTATTTTCAGGCTTTTTTCGTACGATATTTTTAATTTTTGTATCCATTTATTTTCAGTTTTCAACCAATGAAAAAATATAAATGATTTATTTATTAATTTATTTACAGGCCCTTTTTGTACCCTATTCGTGGAAAGTACCAGAAATGCACCCTTTTATTTTTTTAATTTTTAATTTTTAATTATTTTGAATAATTTGTATTGCTCCCCTCTCCACTGTACTTGCACTGTACTCCACTTTGACACCAAATTATTTTCATGTTTTATTCAGTTCTATAAAGGCTCATTTTTTAAGGATTATCGACATGGGAAAGGTATGTATTCCTGGCCAGATGGATCCAAATACACAGGAAACTTTTATCTGAACCGAAAAGAGGGATACGGAGTGCAGGTTTTCCCAGACGGATCAACTTTTGAGGTTTCATAATTCCCATAGTTCATTAACAATAAGTTTACTTTTATTATATAATAGATAATAAAACAAAATCCAATCTACAGGGTCTGTATCATGCTGATGAACGCTTTGGCCCTGGGATCATGACATACCTTGATGGGCGGCAGGATGTGGGCCTTTGGCACAGAGAGATGTTACTGCGAATATGCACCACACTGGAGGGCGGCTTTAGTCTTGAGGACTTCCCAGATCACATGACCAGACTGCCTAAGAAACACCTGGAACAACCTGAACTTCCTCTCGATGTGGAGTGGAGTACAGATGGCGGTCGCCTTGAGTCCGATCAGGAGTTATCAGAGGACAAGGAACGTTTCATCCTGCCTCCAGACACTGAGAGCTACTCCACAGACTCAGACCATCTGCCCGTCCCCAGGTGTCTACGCCGGGAACTGGACCTTCACTTTTTTGGTAGGAGTGACATCAGCACAGAGCAGCAATCAACATCGACAGCCTTGACGCTACAGCAGCGCATGAATGCACACATTCAGAGACACAGGTGAGAAGACTGTTGCTTAGCATTAACCTGGGCAACTTTTGTTTTGTTTTGAATATAATGAGCTGAAGAAATATATATATATATATAAAATACAACTTTAATATTTTTTAAAATATATTTAATAAAATATATTAATATATTTAAAATATATTTAATTCTAACATTGCATTACTTACATTTTGTGGCAGAACACTCTTTCTTTGAGTCTTTCTGTCATATAAATAGTAAGCAATATTTACCCGAATTTTTATTTTATTTTATATGCATTCATATTTAATGCAGTGGAAGAAAGTGGCATATATATGCTCCTTTTTTCATATATATATGCTCTTCCGAGCAGCTGATTGGTTCTTTTAAAGCCAACCACTTTGGCCAATCGATCTGTTCTATCTACTTAACCTATCCATGTCCGCCAGACCGCCCCGAACCGGCTCAACTTTCATGAGAATTTTCCTATCCCTCCACCTTCCCCAGCACCACCTGCCTATATATATAGGCAGGTCGTAGATGGGAAGATGGCAGATGGTACCAACAATAGTTATATTTTATATATATATATATATATATATATATAGTACATTTATTTTGTTTTACCTTTATTTGACCCATATCATTTACTTTTTCCCTGCAGATTTGAGACAGAAACATTAGACTGGGATGTCACCGCAGTGTTGAATATGAACAGGACTCAGTTTGGACCCAAAGGTCCCCTGGAGCTGAACTCAGAGAAACTGATCGAGGAAGCTTCACATGGTGAATGCAGGAATGTTTATCGAATCTTCAGAGATGGAAAAGTCCATCCCGACGTGAGTGACGCACGGGGACATACGGCTCTCATAGCAGTCACGGTAAGCTTCTGATTCAACAAGATCCAATGATCCAGTCACTAGTTATTTGCTATATGTTTATTTTGATATATTTATAAATATATTATATTTTTCGTTGCATAATGTCCATTTTGTAGCAAAACCTTCCTGTTGTATAAATGGTAACTAATATTTGCCAGAAGATGGCAGCATTGTTTTCTTTTTCACAGTTGTGAATAAGCATTGGATAATTGGAAAACTACAGGTGTCAGATCTTGAATAACAACACACAGTACAGATTGCATGTTTGCTGATGATCAATATGTAAATTAGGTTTGTTGTGTGTCTATATAGGTACGTTGTCATGACGATGTCATCCACATGCTGTTGGACAGCGGGGCCGATGTTAATAAGTTAAATGATGAAGGCATGTCTGCTCTGGCTGTCTGTACTGTCCTCTACTATCCACCTCTGTCTTTACATGAGACGCTGGCTGAGAAAGTGACCCAGAATATCAGCCCAGAGCCACAGGTAAGAATCCTGAAATTTGCACATTATTTTGGTATGCTTATAGTTAGTCAGATTATTTTTCCCCTTCATTTCTTGTTCCTCCCTTTTTTCGGTCTGTTACGCTAAAGATCAAGCCTTTGGAAGATGTCTCCCATATACCCTCTCCAGATCCAATGACAGGAACACCCGAAGATGAAAGGGACCAAGAGATATTTGAGACACCAAGACAGACCAACCAGGTTGACCAAAGTCTTGAACCAGAGAACCTCAATAACTTGGAGAAACTCGGAGATCAAGGGCAAATCAACGAGGACATAAACGAAGATCAACCTGACCAACCAGAAGGCCTCAACAACTCTGAGGAACCTCAAGTTCATCAAATCAATGAAATTACAGACCCAAACAAGAAGATAGTTCTTCAGCCTGAACATGAACCATCAGTAGAACCACATGATATAATTTCAAGATCTATTCAAGTATTCGATGGTACAATTGCAGTGGGTTCTGTGTTTTGGCAAGAGAGGAAAACAAAGAGTGTCGTTGACTCTGAAGAAGAGCTGACAAATCTGGAGTTTGAACAAAAAATAGAGCGGAGCATCAGATCAGATGATCTTTCCTTTGATTCTGCATGTTCTTTGGCTAGTTTCCACATTGACGTCACAGAGGAGATCCTACAGAAGAGTGCAGAGATCCTGTGCCAGACAGGAACAGTGACTCCGACAGACACTCAAGAGACGGTCCGGAAAATTGCACTTCTTAAGACAGAGTAAATTTCTATAGAAATTATTTTTATTTAGATGAATCTCACAAAAAATATGCCTGGGTTAAATGTAATTTTATTTAATTTATTTGATGTCTTTTTTTGATAATGCATTTTCATAAGCATATTTTACCCCAAAATTCTTATTAGTGTGGTGAATAAATATTTGTAATATTAATAAGTAAATTATTACATTCAAAATGATTTAATTAATGTACTTAATTTTTTATTTATTATTATTAAATGAAATAAAAGTGATTTAATTACTACTAATAATTTAATCAATAATAATAATATTTTTATAATATTATTTACATTGGTACATTTTTGAGATGCGTTTATCCAAATCGACTCACATTGCATTCAAAGTTTGCATTTGATCACTTCATGCATTCCCTGGGAATCAAACCCATGACCTTGGTGTTGCTAGTGCCATGTTCTACTTTTTGAGCAACAGGAATGCTATTATTATATATTTATATGTTTATTTTTTTCATTACAGTAATGAGAATGATTTTAATGAAAAATTGTTGTTTTGTGACTGGTGATTGTCTGGTCTGATAGACATCGGAATCGATGGATTACAATTAATCTTCTGTTGGAGAGAGGAGCAGACCCAAACGCCTCTACTGTCCCCATGCCTGTCATCTTCCTGGCTATCAAAGCTGCCCATGTCAAGGGCGTCCGTCGTTTACTGGAGTGTGGGGCTCGTCCAGACATACCTCTACTTCCAGAGGTACATCAAGAGGCTTCATTTCTTTTCATCATTTTCTTTCTCCTTTTATTTTCTTTTCTTTCCTTTTATTATTTTATATTGTGCTAAATCATGTTAGAAATTTGTTAAATCTTGCTAGAAACATGTTAAAACATGTTAAATCATGCTAACAAAATGTTAAATCATGCTAACAACATGTTAAAACATGCTAGGAATGTGTTAAATCATGCTAGAAGCATGTTAGCAGCACACTAAATCATGCCAACAATGTGTTAATCATGCTAGAAACATGCTAGCAATGTGTTAATCACGCTAGAACCATGCTAGCAACATGTTAAAACATGCTAGCAATGTGTGTTAAATCATGCAAGAAGCATGTTAGCAGCATACTAAATCATGCTAGCAATGTTTTAATTTTAATGCTAGAAACATGCTAGCAACATGTTAAATCAAGCTAACAACATGTTAAAACATGCTAGCAAAATGCTAAACCATGCTAGCAACTTGTTAAACATGATAGTAACGTGTCAAATCATGTTAGGAATATGTTAACTCATACTAGCAATTTACTAATTCATACTAGAGACATGCATGCACTGTGTTGAATCATGCTATAACATGTTAGCAACTTGCTAAAACATGTTAACAATTTGTTAAAATATACTAGCTAATTATATAGCCTATACTAAAATATGCTATATACTTTCTTACTTACAATATTTTCAGGTAATTTTCTGCTTACTAACATATTTCATTAGATTATCAACAGCAAGACATCTATCTGGTCAACATAGTTTGATTCCTCTTTTTTTGGTCTGTGACAGCAAAAGGGTCTGTACCCCCTTCACATAGCAGTGGGGTTGCCTGGAGCCGAGGGTCCTGAAATCACAGAGCTCCTCTTGCACGCTCTAGCGGACCCTGACGTCAAAGCTCAGGATGCCGATGAAGTCTACGAGTTTGACATGGTCTGAGCAAACCTCAAGTTTTGTATACATTTATTGCACCAAAACCTTTTTTAATGTCTCTAATCATAGAAATATAAATCCTCAGGAGACACTTGAGCACCAGGCCTTTGAGAATCAGCATTTCATGGCCTCTAGTCCCCTAGCTAAGTTCAGCGAAGCCCCGGTCGAGTTTCCTCAGGAAGGTGGGAGGACACCACTACATGTGGCCTGCCAAAGAGACAGCGATTATGCAGTAAGAACACAATATGTACACTGAAACAACATGATACTCTTACAAAAAAGAGTCTCTACTCTCAAAAGCATATTAGAATGATTTCTGAAGGATCATGTGACACTGAAGACTGGAGTAATGATGCTGAAAAGTCAAATACATATCTATAAGAAGTAAATATGGAATATTCAATTATAAAAAGGCTTTTTTTTCTTTCAGAATGCTAGAGATGTGGTTGCGCTTCTTCTTTCTCGCAATGCAAGCCCCAATGATGTGTGGAGTGGCCATTCACCCCTGTCTCTAGCCATCGCTAGCGGCAACGACCTTGTATGTAATCACTGCTGACATCACTTCTTCCGACTAAATCTTTTAGGTTATAATTAAATACTGTCTGTTCCAAGACACAGAATGATTGTGGAATAATAAGTCATAGCTGAAAGATGAGGGTGAGAACTATATGGCATTGCTTTGGTGTGCTGTGTGTATTAATGTTGTTCTCACAGGCTGTGGATGAACTGCTAGCCGGAGGGGCTGATCCTAATCTTCCTCTCACCCGTCATGTGGGCAGCGCTCTCTGTGCCCTTGCCAACATCAACTACGATCGTGGGCCACATCCAATCAACCAAGTCAAGCTGGTGATCGCCTTCAACTAATTATCCTGCCTGGTCTTATGGGAAATACATGACTGTGCATATGTGAAATATGTTTCTGCGGCTCTGTAGTTGCACAACGCATTACAAAATAATAAATATAATAATACAAGTAAAAGTACTAATATAAAATCAATCTAAATTAATATTTAGATAGAATAAATGGATTTTAATGGTACATTTTATAAAATTATATAATAATTATATATACAAAAATACATTATTCTAAATATATTAATGAACTTATTCAATTATTCTATATATTCTAAATAAAAATATTTAATTATATATATATATAGTATATATATATATAGTGTGTGAACTTGTTTAGAACAATTATATAAATATATAATAATAATAATAATAAAAAAAAAATATATATATATTATACAATTACAGTATTATAATAATACAATAAAATATAATAATAATTATTATTATATTTTATTGTAAAAAAGAAATTTAACAAAAAAGAAATAAATAGATTTAATAGAACATTATTTGGAGATAAGTCTGGCTTTTTAAGCTTATTAAAGCATCATCTGTATTTGACCAAGTGTCACTTTAAGTGTCACTCAGTGGAAACAGTGTCAGAAATTAAATCAAAATATCAGAAATAAAAAATGTCACTAAAGATGAGAGACTAAAAGTGCCCTGTAAACTACTACCTAAAAATGACTTTTTGGTATCTAGTATACTTTTTGGTTTTAGTTTTAGTTAACTATAATAACCCTGGGGCCTCATTTATAAAATGTTATGTAGAAACCATCCTACATTTGATCTTATGATAATTTCCCCAATGTGCGTGCGTGGGATTCAGAGAAACATGTGTATGCACAAACATTGAATGAATGAAACAATGAAACATTGTGTATGCACAAAAAAAAAGCATGAATATGCCTCTCTTCCAGATGTGAAATCTATAAATCGCAAATGATCTTGATATTGTGTGCAGCTGAATGATATCTGCCTTGTAAACGCCCCCTAATTAATATCATTAGCATATAAAAGAGCACCAGTCAATGTCCAAATCCTTTACTTGAGAATCAGGAGCGGCAACCATTTTTATATGGTTAGAAAAAAATAATTAAATGATTATTTAATTTTATTTAATTTTATCCCCTTTAAAGATAAAACTCCAGGGGGCAAATATTGCCTCTTAATAAAAAAGTTAATTTCTGACACTGGCACATTTGGCAGCAAATATATGCCCAGTCATGTTTTTCCTCACAAGATCAGGTTGAATTATCATTCAACTTACGTTCAGAAAAAATTTAGTACTTCAGAGACTTGTCAATCAAGTAAATAGGGAAACATAAATAGTTATTCTTAATGACTCTGCTCTCTTTGTTTCTGTTTCGCTTCATTAAGCTGGAAAAGTTGATCAAAGCCGGCGCTGACATCCTCATGCCTGTCGTGGTGGGCGAGGGACGCAGGTGCGCTGTGGGAACAGTCGTGGATTATGCGCACAGCGCATTCCAACAGGTACAGCTTTTCATCACCAGTTAATCCCGTGTTCCAGATCATCTGAAATCTCATTTATCAATCCGCTCACTGGACCGGTTCTGCTTTCCGACCAGAACCAGCGCATGTCCCACACCCCATATCATGCCCTCAACAAGCACGAGAGACAAGCCTATAATGCCCGACAGCGGTTGCTAGGCCTCATGGGAGATCTGCTGAGACAGGAGGTGATCGGAATGGAAACGCGCCGCATGGAGAAGGAAAGGAGCCAAGGCGTATTCAGTGAGACTGGCTGATAGTTACTAGAAATACACAACGCTTTATGGATTTCGCCTTTCTGGTTTCAGGGTTTGTGCATCCGATCAAAGTGTGATTGAAAATCACAGATTGCTAATTTGTGTGTTTTTTTCTGTTGTTTAAGGTGTCAGTCCCTCAGAGAAGTTTGTGTATACTGGAGCAGGAGCGACACCGAGTCTCCTGAGCTCTCCTGAAGAGAACAGCAGGACTTCATGCATCGGTCAGAGAGCGCAGAGGTACTTCATTATTGCAAACCAAAGTGTTTTTTTCTGCTGTGGACATGAGTGACACCTCAAATCCATGTCTATTTGTGGGTTTTATTTCAGAAATCCTCTCTTCAAATATTGCTACCAGTGTGGTCGTTCGGTGGGTGTGCAGCTTATGGCCTGTAGCCGCTGTCATGAGGTCTTCTACTGTAGCAAGACCTGCAAAACGAAAGCGTGGGATGAACGACACAGAGACGAGTGTGTCCGTTTGCCAGGTTGGTACCAGGTCTTGATCAATTTGTAAAACACGTACGTCGTGGTGAACGACGAATAGGAATCTCGCTAGAGAGGCCAATCTACTTCGAGTGAAACTAAAACAAGCCAATACACATTGGCGTGCAATCATTTGCATCAGCTGCGCAGCCTCGCAGCGCGGGTATTTAACGAGCAGCTGGTGCGATTGCACTTCAGCTTTTTGCTTCGGAGCCAAGCACTTCGATGCATTCTACCAGAGTGACTTCAAGACGAGCCTTTTCGGATCTCTCCTTCCCGGTGCGGCGTTACAGCACGGCAGCGCGAGCAGTCGTCTTTTCTTTCTCTCTTCTTTTTTCTCTGTCTTTTTTTTTTGTTTTGTTTCAACTACTGAGAAAAAAAAGAAAAAAAAGCTGTTATAACGGCTGTTAAGGTGCGCCGTCAGAGCGCTCAAAAGCTGTTCTTACAGCTGGTAAGACCTGCCAGCAAGAGAGAGAGACAGCGCACAGACAGGTGCACATTCCTGTCTGTGTTCGCAGTGACTGTTCCCCTGCGTGTTTCAGCACCAGTGAGAGCAGTCCCTAAAAGAGCTTACACAGATAGAGAGCATCTTTTTAAAGATTACTTTCTATCTGTGTGTTTCTGGATGCGGTCGTTACCTGGGTTCACGGGATGGTCACGAACGCTGCCTCATGTGTCTGGGCATTAAACACGCTGAGGCAGCGTTTGTGGATGAGTCATGTACCCATTGTGGGAAGATGACCATCGCGGAGCTGCGGTCGAGACTCACGTTCCTGCAAAGGGGCGGAGTCCCCGTGCCTCTGCCTCGATCCAATCCTCCTCAGAGGGTTGCTTCGGGCAGTGACACGGGTGACCTGAGGATTACGGTGAGCGCGTCTCCTTTGGGGAACCAACCCCCTAGGAGCCCTGACCCCTCTCACGCTCCGCAGCCAGTTGAGCCCCCATTGGAGAAAGCTGGACCATCCTCGCGGTGTGTACCGGTTGTCTCCTTTGGGGCTCCCTGTGAAGATCAGATGCCGATCGCTGCATCGGAGGGTGGGTCAGACTTCTCCGTGGATGTGCCAGCGGTGCCTGAGACGGACCCGGAGATGATGGCCATGCTTTCCCGGGCCGCCAACGGGGTCGGGCTCGTGTGGAATCCTCCACCGTGTCCCGAACCCTCGAGGTTGGATGATTGGTATCTCGGGGTGGCGCGTGCTGGTTCTCAGCAACCCACCCCAGTGCCTTTCTTCCCGGAAGTGCATGAGGAGCTTACGGGGACATGGACGGCACCTTTCACTGCCAGAAACCGTCCCGGTGGCTCCTCCTCCCTCACCACCCTTGATGTCGGGGCGGCTAAGGGATACACGCGTATACCGCCAGTGGAAAGGGCCGTTGCTATGCAGCTGTGCCCTAAGTCCACTTGGCGTGGAGAACCGTGTCTTCCTTCCCGGGCCTGTAAGTACTCGTCGGATTTAACCGGCAAGGCTTACAAGGCCTGTGGGGAAGCTGCCTCTGCCATGCACGTTATGGCGTTGCTGCAGGTCCATCAGGCCAAGGCACTGAAGGACCTGCACGAGGGTGGTCACGATCCCCAAGTTCTTCAGGAACTTCGCAACGCGACGGACCTCGCGCTTCGTGCGACGAAGGTGACCGCGCGGTCGGTGGGTCGTGCGATGTCCACCTTGGTGGTCCAGGAACGCCATCTCTGGCTGTGTCTGGCCGACATGAGGGAGACCGACAAGCTCCGGTTCCTTAACTCCCCCGTGTCCCAGACTGGCCTCTTCGGCGACGCGGTCGAGAACTTCGCCCAGCAGTTCTCGGCTGTACAAAAGCAGACTGAGGCCATCAAACATATCCTGCCGCGGCGGCCAGTTGCTGCCCCCACCCTACCGCCTGCGGCCCCTCAGTCTGCTCGTCGCCGAGGGCGGCCTCCTGCGTCTGCCCCTGCTCCCTCTACGCCGCAGCAGCCTCCATCTAAACGGCGCCGTGGAGCCAGTCGCTGGCGGGCCGCCCGCCCGTCCAGGACCCCGCTAAGAAGGGCGGCAAAGCCAGGAACAAGCGGCCCTAGGACGGGCGACCCAGAGATGGCAGGGACTGCTCTCCAGGAGACGATGACCGCATCGCTCCATCCCCCGGAAGAGGGCCGGGTGGAAAATCCTTGTTTTCCTTTTGTTTTTGTTCCGCCGCTGGCCTCAAAACCAGCGGTACCCAAATTTTCAATAAAAGAGCAGTTTCTTCCATCTCTGGGTCCGAAGAGGGCCCGGAGAGCAGTGGGGGGAGAGAATCCTCACCACTCTCATCCGCCTCTTCTATCGCCAGCAGGCAGCAGTGTGCAGTTCGAGTTCACCGATCTTGGACCTGCGAGTTTTGAATCGGAGCCTTCACAAACTACCATTCAAAATGCTCACGCAGAAACGCATTTTCGAATGCATCCATCCCCAAGATTGGTTTGCAGCGATCGACCTGAAGGACGCGTACTTTCATGTCTCGATTCTTCCTCGACACAGGCCGTTTCTGCGCTTTGCGTTCGAGGGTCAAGCATATCAGTACAAGGTCCTGCCCTTCGGGCTGGCCCTGTCTCCCCGTGTCTTCACGAAAGTCACGGAGGGGGCCCTTGTTCCCATGAGAGAACAGGGCGTTCGCATGACTGGCTCATACTAGCACACTCTCGAGATCAGTTATGCGAACACAGGGACCTCGTGCTCAGGCACCTCAGCCAGCTGGGCCTTCAGGTCAACTGGGAAAAGAGCAAACTCGCCCCCGTGCAGAGGATCTCTTTTCTCGGTATGGAGTTGGATTCGGTCGCACAGACAGCGTGCCTCACAGAGCAACGCGCTCAGTCGGTGCTGAACTGCTTGAACACGTTCAAAGGCAGGACGGCGGTCCCACTGAAATTCTTTCAGAGGCTCCTGGGGCATATGGCAGCGGCAGCAGCGGTAACTCCGCTCGGGCTGCTTCATATGAGACCGCTTCAGCACTGGCTTCACGGCCGAGTCCCGAGATGGGCGTGGCATCACGGCACTCACCGGGTGGCAATCACACCGGAGTGCCGCCAGACCTTCAGTCCGTGGTCAGACCCCTCGTTCCTTCGGGCAGGAGTCCCCTTGGAACAGATGCCTCTGCCACCGGCTGGGGTGCCACGTACAATGGGCATGCAGTATCAGGGGTGTGGACGGGCCCCCAACTGCATTGGCAAATCAACTGCCTCGAGTTGCTTGCAGTACGTCTCGCTCTGAGCGGCTTAAAAAGGCTGCTTCAGGGCAGAGACGTGCTGGTCCATACGGACAACACTGCGACCGTTGCGTACATCAACCGTCAAGGTGGTCTACGCTCCCGTCGCATGTCGCAACTCGCCCGCCATCTCCTCCTTTGGAGTCAGAAGCATCCGACGTCGCTTCGAGCCATGTATGTCCCCGGTGTGCTCAACCGTGTGGCCGACGAGCTATCACGAGCTGTGCTCCCGGGAGAATGGCGACTCCACCCCCAGGCGGTTCAGCTGATCTGGAGAGAGTTCGGAGAGGCTCAGGTAGACCTGTTTGCCTCCTCAGAGACCTCCCACTGCCAGTTGTTTTACTCCCTGACCGAGGGAACACTCGGCACGGATGAACTGGCACACAGCTGGCCCCGGGGCCTCCGCAAATATGCATTTCCCCCAGTGAGCCTACATGCACAGACCCTGTGCAAAGTCAGGGAGGACGAGGAGCAGGTCCTTCTGGTGGCTCCCTATTGGCCCACCCGGACTTGGTTCCCAGAATTCATGCTCCTGGTGACAGTCCCTCCCTGGCCCATTCCTC
Source organism: Leuciscus leuciscus (assembly GCF_965113295.1). Lineage (NCBI taxonomy): Eukaryota > Metazoa > Chordata > Actinopteri > Cypriniformes > Leuciscidae > Leuciscus > Leuciscus leuciscus. The sequence continues at coordinate 26,439,501 of NC_138739.1, read as the reverse complement.
TGAGGAAGGATCTTCTGACTCAGAGACGGGGCACCCTATGGCACCCGCGTCCGGACCTCTGGAAACTCCATGTCTGGTCCCTGGATGGGACGTGGAGGTTCTAGGTGACTTACCCCCAGAGGTACTTAACACCATCACTTCTGTGCGAGCGCCGTCTACGAGACGTGCGTACGCCTTGAAGTGGAACCTGTTCGTCGATTGGTGTTCCTCCCGTAGAGAGGACCCCCGAAGATGTTCGATAGGGTCAGTGCTTTCCTTCTTGCAGCAAGGGCTGGAGCGAAGGTTGTCTCCCTCCACCCTTAAAGTACATGCTGCTGCTATTTCAGCATATCATGACCACATAGATGGCAAAACAGTAGGAAAGCACAACCTGGTCGTCAGGTTCCTTAGGGGGGCGAGACGATTAAATCCTCCTCGTCCTCCGCTCCATACCCTCTTTGGACCTTTCCCTGGTGCTTCGAGCACTTCAGGATGCTCCCTTTGAGCCTTTACAGTCAGCAGACTTAAAGCTTCTCTCCTTGAAGACTTTGCTGCTGATTGCACTGGCCTCGATCAAGAGGGTAGGGGACCTGCAAGCATTTTCGGTCGACGAATCATGCCTAGAGTTCGGGCCGGGTGACAACCATGTTGTACTGAGACCCCGGCCTGGCTATGTGCCCAAGGTTCCTACCACTCCCTTTAGAGATCAAGTAGTGAACCTGCAAGCGCTGCCCCTGGAGGAGGCAGACCCAGCCCTGGCTTTGCTCTGTCCCGTTTGCGCTCTGCGTATGTACGTGGACAGAACTCAAAGCATCAGGACCTCAGACCAGCTCTTTGTCTGTTTCGGAGGCCAGCAGAAGGGAAAGGCTGTCTCCAAGCAGAGGATGGCCCACTGGATAGTGGATGCCATCGCCTTGGCTTACCAAGCTCAAGGCGTGCCCTGCCCGCTCAGGTTGCATGCACACTCCACGAGAGGCGTTGCATCCTCCTGGGCGCTGGCACGTGGCTCCTCGCTAACAGATATCTGTAGAGCTGCGGGCTGGGCGACACCTAACACGTTCGCTAGATTCTATAGCCTACGTGTAGAGCCCGTGTCCTCCCGTGTTCTCACCCTAAACGGGTAGAAGCACTGTGAGTACCGGCTCTGTCGGATTGCTGCATCCTACTGTGCACTCTTATTACTCCAGAGTCAAAACCTGTTGAGTCCTCCAAACACCCTCGGCCCGGACATGGCGGTGCCAGGCCTTTATCCGCTGAATCCTTGAGAACCGGGTCTAGGCTGGGTCCCATATGTGTGACCCTACGGGGATCCCATATGTGTATATTCTCCACGGCTGCTCCTAAATGGAAGCCCGTGTCTTTCCCTTGGGCTAAGTCACCCATTACTCATATGCAGTACAACTCTCGGGTTAATCCATATGTCCATTCCCACATAAATCTCCTTAAGAATGTGGCTCCCGCAGCGTTCCCCTCCCTCAGTTCGGGCACGCTTTCCCAGTGTTATCCAATATCTCACTGTATGGGTTATCACGGAACAACAGTGACGGATACTCTCGGTGTAAGCCCTCTCCTATCGTCCTTCCGGGCAAGAAGGTGTGGAGGCTTACACAGGGCACTGGATGGGGTGCAGCAGCTGTGGCGCTTTGGTAGGGATTCCTATTCGTCGTTCACCACGACATACGTCGTAGTGACTGGACGATAGGGAATGTCTCGGTTACATATGGTAACCCTCGTTCCCTGAGGGAGGGAACAGAGACGTACGTCCCGTCGCCACATCTGCTGCTACCTGCCGGGGCGACCAGCTTTTCAGGCTTGGCTCCTCAGCAAAAAACTGAAGTGCAATCGCACCAGCTGCTCGTTAAATACCCGTGCTGCGAGGCTCCGCAGCTGATGCAAATGATTGCACGCCAATGTGTATTGGCTTGTTTTAGTTTCACTCGAAGTAGATTGGATTCCTATTCGTCGTTCACCACGACGTACGTCTCCGTTCCCTCCCTCAGGGAACAAGGGTTACCATATGTAACCGAGACGATTTGTTTGTTTTTTCTGTAGTGAGTTATTTTTTTTCAGTGCCAAGTGAATTGGACAAAACAAAAAACGAAATTTACCAGCCATAAAACTTCCTTATCAGCCATGAAATTTGCATGAATTAATTTAAAAATAAATTACTTCTCTGCTGCTGCATTTTATTATCTTTAAACCACACAGAAGGCTTGCATACTCTATATGAAGTGGACTCTGAAAACCAGACGTGTAGTGTGTGAGCAGAGGATTTGTTTTTTAAAACAGACCGAAGATCTTATGGGATTTAAAGTATGAAATGAGAAATTACCCTCTCCTGCAACGCTCTGTTCCTGAGAGAATATACTGAGTCAAGATGCAGTCTCCAGTAACAACAGTGTTATATAAAAAGTGTTCGTGAGATAAAGGCCACACTTCTAGAACAAATGAGGGCGCATCTGATTGCCGGAGAATCACACAGAGGGTTCACCAGGAAATTGAGGAACCTGGCACAACCTGATTGCTGTATATTTAGGGTGTTGACAGTGTGCTTTCCTCTGGAGGATTTGTCTGTCTAGTGTTTCTACATAAGATGTAGGTCCAGAAACAAACAATGCTGTATTTTTTATAGGTGCCAGGGACCTCATTTATAAAACGTGCTTAAGCACAAATTTGATCTTAGGCTGTGTCCAAAATCGCCCCCTATCCTTTTATTCAGGATTCCCTACATTATTCCTCTAATATAGTTCACTTGAAGAAGTGAATGAAAACGAATTCAGCGTGTGACTCTCACAGTGAATTATGGGTATTCTCTAGCCGTTGAGCGTACATCTGTTGTACACTCATTGTTGTGGTGCATTATGGGATTGAACGAGTGCACTCTATAACATCCACTATGGTTTCGGACACCACTACAAATGGCTGTTCCCTCAAATAGTGCCATATTTAAGGGTATAGGGGGCGATTTCGGACACAGCCTTGGAGTACTGCAGGTATTTGGAAATCTAAGCAATTCTTGCCGCTCGTGATTCTCAAGTAAAGGATTTGGACATTGACTGGTGCTCATTTATATGCTAATTATGTTAATTAGGGGGTTTGTACTAGGCAGAGGTCTGAAACCATTCAGCTGCACACAATTTTAAGATCATTTGCGATTTATAGATTTCACATCTGGAAGAGAGGCGTATGCACGTTTTTTTTGTTGTTTTTTTTGCATCCGTTGGTTCCTCTGAATCACGCGTATGCACATTGGAGAAATTATCGTAAGATCAAATGTAGGATGGTTTCTACGTAACATTTTATAAATGAGGCCCCAGGGTTATTATAGTTAACTAAAACTAAAACCATAAAAAACAATAAAATAAACTATAAATAAATAAAAATCGAATAAAATCAAATCTAATATTAATTAAATATTTTAAAAATATTAATAAACACACATATTAAAACAATTAAAAATATATAATAGTATCTCAATAATACTAAAATAACACTGATAGGTGCAAATTACACATACACAAAATTGCTCAAATAAAAGGTTTTAAAAACCTTAATATTGTGGAATACTATTACACTTTTGAATAAAAAGTTTGAATTTCAATATATTTTAAAATGTAATTTATTCCTGTAATGTAAAGCTGAATTTTCAGTCTCATTACTCCAGTCTTCAGTGTCACATGATCGTTCAGAAATCATTCTAACATGCTTATTTGCTGCTTAACAAACATTTATTATTATTATCCATGTTTAAAACAGTTGTGCTGCTTAATATCTTGTGGAAACCATGATACAAAAGTTCAAAAGAACAACATTTATTTGAAATAGAAATCTTAAAAAAATTTGTAAATGTCACTTTTGATCAGTTTAATACGTCCTTGCTGAATAAAAGTATTAATTTCTTAAAAAAATTAAATAAAAATCCTGGCCCTAACTGCCTTTTGCTCAAAATTTCATTTATAAACTCTTAACAAATATAACATTATCAATTGTCGATTTATTGTGCGTTTGATACAATGGGAAGTATAATCACAAAAAATGGCTAAACATAGGCAGATTAATTCACCAATATACTGTTATTTTACTATGATAAACTAATGCATAACACTTTTGTTGTGTTTTTTACAGTGGTCAGTGGAAAAAGCAGCAGAGTTCAAGCTCCACGCTCACATCTGTCGACCAAAGAAGCTAAAGGCAAGACCTTCCACCTAAGAGTGACCCCAGAAATACAAGAATATGACCTGAATGAAAATTACAGTTTTATTTAGAAAACATTTCAAAGGCCAATTAAACAGTTATGTAAAAGTTTTCGGCTTCACATTTAAATTTTTTGAAAAGAGAGAGACTGCCAGATGGAACATAGTGTCGGCCCAGATCCGGCCCACATCTGGCACACGTGGAATCCACATCTGGGCAGACACTATGTTGCTATCTGGGGAGGATTTAAAACTTGAGCAAGAATATGACATAAAAAAAAAAAATCATAATTCAAGGTCTATTAATAGACATTCTTCGAAATGACAGACAACATCCATTTTGTTTGAACAACTGTGCATGTTTATTACGTAAAACAGACCAAATTTACAAATTCAAACCTCAAATAAAACGCTAGTCCTGAAATATTTCAAATGTTCCATTACACACATCTCTGTCTCTCTCGAATGAGCGTTTGCTCAATCTGTCACCTGAAACACATTACGCTTGTGTTTGAGCCCTTCTCAATGTCCATTCATTGAGTCATGCGATAGACTAAGAGTATACAATGTGCTATTCGTTTATACCGGACAACCGAGTACAAAAACGAACCTTCTTGTGACAGAGATGGTACACTACATCATGTACATTCTCAACTGCGTTTACATTCCACAACTTTTTACATTTCGCATCTGACTTGAACCAGGTCCTTGTGGATCCAGCTCTAGTTGTGCATCAAAAAAGGAAGTCATTAGAAACGAATATCAGAAACACAAAGATCGTTTGACACCTTCAAATGCAAAATTTAGGGACTAGATGCTGATATTGTCCAAGACATTTTGTAGGAATGTTTTTTAAATTTTTTTTATGTTTGTCTAAACCATCGGAAATCCCTCGATTCTGAATCAAATCCTTGGAGTTGTTTTAAAACATCACTGCCACAAGTCTAAATGAATCATATTGCTCTGGAATCGAAGTCGTCAAATTTATTATGAGCTTTTATTAAAAGTGACAGTTGGTATTTTAAAACTGTTCATTCTGTAAGTGACTGCTTCCCATTGGCTTTGGCAATAATGCAATTCCATTCAAGGCAAATCAATTAATTCAAGGCTGACACATGCTTCTATTTAACTTGACATCGGTGCTGAAAGTACTCATTACGAATATAAATTTGTGCTGCACTGAGCAATAATACAGCCATAAGTTTCTAAATGCAAGTTAAGGGTTTGCATCGAGGTGAGTGAAACAAATATTTTGCGTATTCTTGTCTTTCGGAAGTTTGTTGTTTTACATTTACAATTTCAGACAAGAGCATCTCAGATCTGGGTCATATTTCACACCAAAAAATAAATAAAATAAATTGCATTAAAAATAAAGGCTAGTTTTTTGTTTTTTTTGCATTAATTTAATGTAAATTAAGTACAAGATCTCACTAAAATGTCATTAATCTAAAGTAAGTAATTATTAAAAATCACCCAGTTCAGTCATAATATTTATATATAAAATACACTAACATGATGTATTGCATGATTTTTTTTTCAGAGGCAGAATGGGCTAAATTATGAAAATGAAAGTTCTGAAAATAAAACAGATTTTCCTTAAAATCAAAATGAATTCTGATAATTAATCCATAAAACAAAATTAATAAATTAAGTTCAAATTGCATGAATTTCATTTTCTGAGAATATATGTTTAATTATAATGTGTGGGTGAATTTTATTTCACAAATCTAACAAATTAGAAATTCGGCATGTTTTAAGAATGGTTAGATGCTTTAATGGAAAACAGGACAAAAGTACAGATGAGGAAAACTATTAAGAAAAGTTTAAAGAAAAATGATTGTGAAAATAAAATTATGAAAGTAATCATACATTAAATGCAATAAATCTTAATGGTCCTATAAAATATAGGCTATATTTTCTTTTATGCAACAATTTCTTTTGATGTTGGTGTGAAATAAATTGAAATTTTTAGTACATTTTTATGAGTATTGACTCATAAAACACTTGTTAATATACAAAATAATTGTGGACTAAACCAAATGAACAGTTTAAAAAATAAATACACCATTACATAATTCCTTAGATACTCAGCAATTCTGTATTTCCGTATTATGTCCATGCCAAAGTTCATTCATTTTTTTATCTAAAAGGGGTTTGACTAATGTAGTGCTTTGTAATTATGTCCGTCTGTGAAATATTTAAGACAAAATGGACAGTTGTGCAGTGACGAACTTGCATAACTCAAGCATGGCGAAATAAAACACAAGGTGACTTGGTGACTGTGTGACTTTAAGAACAAAGAACTGTGGGTAAGTCGTGTAGGTGGCTGAGAACCTCGTATTGTAAATCTAAACCGGTATTGTCCCTGTCCAGTTCTTCTTTTTACATTCAAAGGTAAAAAAAACAAGATGTCAATTGATGTAAAATCTGACATATTACAAAACATAAAAAACCTGTTCTCCACCTGTTCTCGTGGTCATGTTGTAAGATGACGGAGGGTTGAATCTGGTTTCCGGATCCTTTGACTCTTCTTTTTTCAGGATTATAGGCATAGAGTTTGGGCCTGTCCGTTTTCGGCCCAAATACCGGAGGTCTACCACGGATGCACAGGTGGTCCGCACACATGCCGCTTCCTGAGCCACTGAAATCATCACCTAGAAGCACATTATGGGAAAAACATGATAATTACTCTGGTGCAAAACAGGTCACAGAAGTAATGGTCTAATCTAATTAGCATGAAATTGCAGAATACTACGGAAAGACAAAATCGTGCCAAATTTTGCATCATTGGGCCTCATTCATGTAACAATAATAAAACAAACTGAACTAGTGAATTGAATAAATTAAATTGATGCTGAATGATTTACACAAATTTGTTCTCATGCTCAGGATGCTAAAGGCCTCAGTCTCCAGCGTCAGTCGCTAGTGAGGCCAGGGGAGTGTGGTTTTACTCTCACATCTCTTACTAGCTTGCCCCCAATACCCTCACCCCTTAACCCTCACTCCCATCCGGGTCACGACACCAAATTTAACCACTCCGGTTCTACTCACCCTGCTCCCAGTGGGATTCAAACCGGCGTTTCCGGCATGGGAAGTGGGCGTGCTAACAAGGACGCTTAAGATCGCAGCCTCTAGCGTCAGTCGCTAGTGCATCTCATGAGGCCAGGTGAGTGATGTTTACACAGCTCTAATTTGAGCACTTTAGCATGTTTAGCTACATACTTGTGTCTTGGAAATCCACGTCGTTGCCGCTGAGGGCATTTTTCAGGTGGTTAGACATGATCTTCAGCAGCATGATCTGTTGACGTATAGTCCTGTCAGGCTTGGTGATGTCGATCTCCACCTCTGGGTTATTAATCTGATTGGCCAGCCCATCACCCATGACCTCTGGGAGGTAACTGCAGAAAAATCAATTTTCCAGAACCATTTCAGTCACGCACATTATGTTAATGGCTTTTATATTACATTTTTGACTATTTATGGTCTTAAAGGGATAGTTCACTTTGAAATAAATTTTTGGTATGTTTTAGCTTACCTCAAGGGCATCCAAGATGTAGGTGTCTTTTTTTCCGCAGTAGTTTCAATTTTTATATTTTTAGGTCAAACCGTTCTTGTCTGTCAGTCATATAATGCAGGTCTATGGTCATTATCTCAAAGAGCATGCACAGAGTCCAAATTAAAACAATTCCCCGTCGTCCAAATTAAACAATTCCCCATCGTAAGTACACATTGATGGCCTAAGACACGAAACGAGCGGTTTGTGTGAGAAAACAGTATTTATATCGTTTTTACCTCTTATACACAGCCATGTCGAAGTGATCTGATCTGACGTGTACGCAGACTGGTGCATAGATATATACACTAGATGTCGCCTTAAAGACATTCGTTCCAATGAACTGCCGTAGACAAGGCGACATCTAGTGTATATATCTATGCACCAGTCTGCGTACACGTCAGATCAGATCTAAAATCCTAAAAATATCAAAATTGAAACTACTGCGGAAAAAGAGACACCTACATCTTGGATGCCCTTAGCTAAAACATACCAAAAATTAATTTCAAAGTGAACTATCCCTTTAAACTGAAATAAAAAAAACTGTTTTGCACATCAGTAATACAAACTAGATTACGACGCGTCATGCTAGTGTGGCTCTTGAGTGAGCAAAACCTGCTGCTATAATACTAAATGGTTTTTGGTGCACTTATTTTAGCGTTCTGATTTTAGCATGTCGCTAAAGAGTTTGAGTATTTTTTAATTCATTGCTATGTTCCTAGGTTGTTCAGAGATGTTGCTATGTGATGTTTTGAGCTGTTTTTATTATGTTGCTATGGTTTTCTGAGTGATCTGCTATGTGGTTGCTACAGTGTTTTAGCTCTATGTCCCCAAGTCTCTATGATATTCTAGTCTTTAAATTTGTCTCAAGTCCCTCCTTTTTCTGTACATGAACCATAATTATGACTAATAGTAATCTAATAGTAATAGGGATGCTTGTGTTAGCAAACACCAAGTAATCACATACCAGTATGCATTAATTATCCTCAGGAGATTGCAAATTTGGTTATACAAAGCTAATAGGTATTAGTGATGACTAAAAATTAAGATTGTTTGGCTGTACTTACTTAAATCTTCTCAAATGAACGCACATCTAAACCGCATCCAGTGATTAATCACTTCTGATGACTTTGGGCAATGGGAGTTCAGTTCTGTGGCAGTGATAGCTAAACAATCAATTTAACGACTTTGGCCGCAAAAAGAGGGAGGGATGCAGTCAAGCCAGCACTGACCATGAGTAACGATCTATAAATTCATAATGTGCGATCATCCTAATAGTCATCCATCAAAATCCTGCACATCTCTTTAGGTTTGAGAAGCATGTAAATTGATTGAATATACAGTATAAAACTGCAAATTACACGTACTGACCAGCTGAATGAACACCTCTCTTTGAAGAATGAGAAGATTTTAGATATAAAACCTGGCTTTGGTGATGCCGTACCAGCATTTATCAGCGCCGGTTGTGGATGCTGTTTTACCGCTGCACAGAGCCGAAGGGAGTTGGATCCAGTAAAATTGCATTTCCTTGAGTTTGCTTGACACGTCTGTGACCTGGGAATTACACACACACTTAAATAACATTGTATAAATCTCATAAAAGTTGGCCAGAAATTGATGCTGCCACACATACACACACCTGCACCTCCAGTCTGGCTGCAGATTTGGGGCTGGGTTTGTATTCCAGGGCAGTAACTGTAATTCCTTTCTTCTTTGGCTCCTCAGATATTGAGCTTGGTGTGCCTTCCTCACTACGGTCCCCACAAGTCTTGAAAACCTGAAACGCAACACAAACTAACGTGTATATTTGTACAAATGGCCCTTACCTGATCAATAAATCTTAAACTCATACCTCAAGTGCATTCAATCTATCCCACTCACACAAATTTAAAATAGATGCTTAATTCCAATGTCCTAACCTTGCTGGTATAGATCTCCATGTTCTCCTGCATGGCGAGAACTGCCTCTGAGATTCGCACGGGAATTGAATAGATCACCGTGTCCATACTGGGCTCGACACCAAAACTGGAGGCCACCTGTAGCATGGTTTCTGATTGATTGAAAACAACAGAATGTGTGGACAAATTAACAGTGTCAAGACAGTTTTCTGTCTCGAGCTACCCAGTGTGATGCAACAAAAATAGAAATCAAGCAATCAACAAAAGAGTAAGAGTTAATGTGGTATAATCTCTGCTTTACCTATAAGGCTCTGCCACTCAGTGTCTAGATCTGCCTGATTAGCCAGGCAGCCCTTCATGACGTTCTTGCAGTAGTTGACGCAAGGTTTGACCGATCCCAGACCTCGGCAATGAGGACAGTACACAAGCTTCATAATGGCACTATTGCACTCTGTGCTCAGAGGAACCTATGGGAAAAGTTGCCATTAGTTTTATTTAAATTTTTTTTAAGAACAACATTCAGTTGAAGCCTTGGTTGTTAATCAATGAACTAACAACATTGTGAGCAAAGGCAATTAACCCAGTATTGCTTCGGGGGAACTGTTCCCATAATAAAAGCATTCAAGTCCTTTTAGTATCAGCTAAACAAGTTTGTTATTAGTAAATTGCACATGAACACTGGCATATGTTATCACTTGCTGTGAGGACGCTTGATTTCCTGAATGTTACAGTACCTGCTTATTACCTGCATGTGGATTCAAGTCATCTACTGAATTTGGCAAGAAAAACTTAAAAGTAATTTTTAAGTCTTTTGGGTACTGTTGACTACCCCAAGTGTGGAAGGCAGAGTAATCATGCTGTATATTAGCCAAAGGCAACTTCAGTTGAATCATTTTATGACAACCATGTGTGAACCTGCCTCGCATGCTACTGATGCAAATGCGAAAACAGCAATGACTAAACATAGACATTTAAGCCATTTAACAATCCATCTAAATGTGCCATGCAATGGATCCAGCTTTTACATATGACAACATAAAATAACTTAAAGCCATTTCCAGGAGACATTCAATTTTCCGAACTGATATATTTCCAACATCAGCAAGAATTTAGGTCTGCTTAGCAGGAATCTCCCGAGAGTTCGGCACCAGGAGACTAAATCCAATTCTGTAAGAAATCCCTTAAAGAACAGATTGGTACCACTGCGCCCTACATTCATTTCAAGGTTGAAATGGTTCAAGGTTGTCTCCATGGCAACTGCTGTGTTTCGCTATGACATCCTGCGGACTGAAGCACCTAGATTGGGATGCCAGGCGTAGCGACTCTTCAGGCCCACACATACAGAAACTCTTACATAGATACAGATATGCAATCACCAACCCCCAGCCCCCATCCCACGCCTTCGACGCTTTTTACCACCAGTCTGACAGGCGGGTCTGTGACCAGCGCCGAAATGGCTGAAGGACCGGATGGCTGCTTGCCTGTGCTGGGTTACCTCCAACCCCCTCTCCCCTCCCCTGTTGCAAGTCTTGTGTGTTCATGTTGTGTACTGATTATGTGCAAATGTGCTGAGGTGTTTTACTGTCCCCAAACTGTACTCCCTATTGGAACATAGTCTGGGGGTTGCCTTGTTTTCTCCTCAACTCTCCTCATGTTATGCTGTATTTCTTACTAACTTCAGGTCGGTCCTAAATTGCATTTCGTTGCCTTGTACCTGTACTTGTGTAATGACAATAAAGTTGAATCTAATCATCTAATCTAATCTAATTTGTCAAAGCAGCAGGGAGTTCTAGGGAAGGCTAGGGTAGCCACCAAGGACTTGGACTAAATTTCCTTGTGTTGGTTTGAGGCAAACATCTTCGGGAATGCTGCAGAGTAGCCATTTGTCCTGATGTCATGGATCCAATATTGATTCATTTGGGAGTATCTATTGATTGACATTCAACGCAACTAGGTTCTGCCCTCTTTAAGTGAAACCAGACCACCTACTGAGGGTATGGCATTCAGTGGTATGCATTATTTTTTCTTCTTCTTCAGTTTTGCAGCACATTAAATCAAAGAACGACATATATGAGTTTAAGCCACATATAAACGAGTCTTCAGTTTCCTTGGACTATCTCAATTCTACAGTGTTGCACCATGGAACAATGATTCACTGAAGATTTTTTCCCCTTGCCGTAGAACTCTAATGTCAAATACACCTGTCTCTAGGAGAATACACACTTCTTTTCCAAGGCAACACCCTAACTGCAGAACTGAAGGATAATTATAATCAAATCTGAGGCAAAGGTCTAAAAAAAATACCAGTCATGACACATTAAATATACCTTGAAGCACTGTGATCTTTGTCATTATGAATGTGAGAAAATATGAAACAACTGTGCATCTGCAAAGAATTGAACTTCCTCCAGAACTGGGTGTCTGGACAAGAAGAGTTTGGCAACACTAAAGAGTTATATTTCTATACAAAATAGATGGGAGAAACTATCATGAGACAACAATAGCACTTCAAGAACAGAAACACAAATCTGGCTCGTAAGGAATGTGGAAGATGGAAGTCTTTGTTATCACTTCTTTGTTGGTATTTGCCCAAAAGGCATGTCAAAGACTCAATGACTTGGAGGAGAATCCCTGGTCTGATGAGACCTTAACTGAACTATAAGACTTTGATGTGAAGCGCTATATTTGGTGCAAACCTACCCCAAGAAGTCACACTGGAATACTCATTTGGAAATATCAATGACAGTAAGGTTTCTGGAGCAAAATATGATATGGTTTGCAAGAGCATTGAGAATGATTGGTAGACGACTCATCTTTCTACAGAACAAAGATGTAAAAGACATTTGGTGGGTCTTACAAATCAAGAAAACCTCAATTCAGTTGAGCACTACTAATTTACTCAATGTTTTTTGCTCACAAATGGTTTTACCAAAAAGCGAATCATCACTTTGCAATATTATGGTCAACATAAAAGAGTTATCCAATCAGATCTCTTGGTGTATCTGCGGTTTAGTAGCAAGAAATGTTATTTGTGCATATGCAGTTTAGCCTAGAGTGCAAGTCTTTTAGGTAATATTTTATTTATAGAAATAAAAAGTATGGTAAGAAGATGTACAGGACCACTCAGATTATTTTACACAAGCCTTTGCCCAAGCATTGTTACTTTTAATCACTGACAATAAATTAATGGTTTTATAATATGTCTGTCAATGTTGTTATTGTTAACTAAAGCCAAAACATACAAAATATTTTCGTTAATTGAAATAACACTGAAAAAAATTTATATATACAGTCAAACCAAAAATTATTCAGACACCAGATGCAAATTTTTATATTTTAAAGTAAACTGTGACATATTATACCCAAAAATCCTTCACACAGTGGACTACCAGTAAAATTTTAAAAAATTTGGGACCAAAATTTATTCAGACACTTTGACCTGACCATGTTTCGTTTGCGTGTTTTTTCTTTAATTGCTAATACGACCTTTTTCAACGAGGCCTGGTTTCAGACGCGCTCAGCTGCATTATATCACATGCACACATGCCTTACGCTGATTTCCTAAAAGAGTTTGCAGATTTTCTCTCAGACCTATTAGTCAATGTCGATAAAGCATTAATTGTTGGAGATTTTAACATACACGTAGATAATCCAAATGATGCGTTAGGGGCTGCGTTTACAGATTTATTAAATTCATTTGGGGTCAAGCAAAACGTCACCGGACCAACTCATCGTCTTAATCATACACTCGATTTAATTATATCACATGGAACCGATCCAACCGATATAGATATCATTCCACAAAGTGATGATGTCACTGATCACTACATGGTAACTTGCATATTACGTACTGCTGTAATATGTCATGCGGCGTCGCGTTATCAACCAGGCAGAACAATCCTCCCATCCACCATAGATAATTTCTCAAATTGCTTATCTAATCTGTCTCAGCTGCTGCCTGAATCCTAGTCTCGCATAGCCAGACCTTCAGACTGACGGCAGAAGGTCTGGACTCTATCGCAGCATTTCTTGGCCAAGGACCGCCCAAGAGGACGTTTGACTGACATGTAACACAACCAATCACAGTTTGTTTTGTACCGCGTCATATTTAGGGGCGTGACAATATAATGTTGATGTCCCTACAATAACAGACCGGCGTGCATCTAATAAATTATTCATTCAAGAACCTTGTGCAAGTTTACTGCATCAATGGAGCCGCGAACTTCACATACTTTTGAAAATACAGCGTTTAGTTGATCGTGGTAAGCGCTCATTGTCTCAGTTGTAAAAACAACGTCTTTCTTCTTCCACGAGGGGTTTTGGCGTCATGACATTTGTTTCCCGGCGGACCGAAAATAAACGCGACACTCGTGCCCCCCGGAAATCCGATAAAATTCAACCAATCAGATGACGACTTCGACATTCCTGAAGTGTTTCCAGTTAAGTGTACCATATGCATCAGACGTTTAGCCAACGTTCCGTGGGCGTGACGTCTGAGGCTGAGACTACCTGAACCCAAACAAACAGATGAACTAGAAGAACTAACTAGCACTATGAGCACCATTCTCTCTAGAACATTGGATGTGGTTGCACCTATTAAATTAAAAAAGGTCAGAGAGAAAAATAAAGGCAAGGCAAGTTTATTTATATAGCACATTTCATACACAATGGCAATTCAAAGTGCTTTACATAGAAGAAATTAAAATAATAAAAAGAAACAAGAATAATTAAAACAGTTTAGAAAAATAAAATGAAATACAATACAGTACAGTCGGACGAACAGCGGCACAGTGCTCATTCAGTAAATGCATAGCTAAACAGAAGTGTTTTGAGTCTGGATTTGAATGTGACCACTGTAGGAGCACATCTGATCTCTTCTGGAAGCTGGTTCCAGCTGCGGCTGGCATAATAGCTAAAAGCAGACTCACCATGCTTAGAGTGAACCCTTGGTATTTCTAGCTGATATGATCCTAATGATCTGAGTGATCTGTTGGGTTTATATTCAGTGAGCATATCTGCAATGTATTGAGGTCCTAGGCCATTGAATGATTTATATACCAGTAATAATACTTTGAAATCAATCCTAAATCTAACTGGGAGCCAGTGTAAAGACCTGAGGACTGGTGTGATATGTTCATATTTTCTGGTTCTGCTCAGAATCCTGGCGGCAGCGTTCTGTATGAGCTGCAACTGTCTTATGGTCTTTTTGGGAAGGCCAGTGAGGAGTCCATTACAATAATCCACCCTGCTGGTGATGAAAGCATGCACAAGTTTCTCTAAGTCTTGTCTGGAAACAAAGCATCTAATTCTTGCAATATTTTTCAGATGATAGTATGCTGATTTAGTTATTGCTTTGACATGACTACTGAAACTAAGGTCTGACTCTAGTGTCACACCAAGATTCCTGACTTGATTTTTAGTTGTTTGACCCCTAGAGAGAAGGTATGCGTTCACCTTGAGAACCTCATCTTTGTTTCCAAACGCAATAACTTCAGGTTTGTCTTTGTTTAATTGAAGAAAGTTTTGACACATCCAACTGTTGACCTCATCAATGCATTGGCACAGGGAGTCAATGGGGCTGTAATCGTTAGGCGATAGGGCTAAGTACAGCTGTGTGTCGTCTGCATAGCTGTGGTAAGCAATTTGGTTGTTTCTCATTATTTGGCTCATTGGGAGCATATACAGGTTGAACAGGAGTGGCGCAAGAATTGAGCCTTGAGGGACTCCGCATGTCATGGATGTCCACTCAGACTTATGGTCTCCTATACTCACATAATAACCTCTCCCATCTAAGTATGACCTGAACCATTTTAGGACTATCCCAGAAAGCCCCACCCAGTTTTCCAGCCTGTCAAGAAGTATGTTATGATCGACAGTATCAAATGCAGCACTGAGGTCGAGTAGTACCAGCACTGATAATTTGCCTGAATCAGTATTTAAGCGAATATCGTTTATTATCTTTATGAGCGCTGTCTCTGTGCTGTGATGCGGTCGGAAACCAGATTGAAAATTATCAAAGTATCCATTCGAGCTTAAGAATTTGTTCAGCTGATTGAAGATAACTTTTTCAATGATCTTGCCTATGAAAGGAAGATTTGAGATCGGTCTATAGTTGCTTAATATGGTCTTATCCAGATTGTTCTTTTTCAGGAGGGGCTTGACAACTGCAGTTTTCAGGGAGTTTGGAAAACTCCCAGAGAGAAGTGAGGCATTTACCACTTCTAGAAGATCTGCTTCTAAACTGTTTAACACACTTTTGAAAAAAGATGTGGGAAGTGTGTCAAGAGCGCATGTTGATGTTTTAAGGTGCTGTACGGTTTCTACCAAAATTTTGCCATCAATTTTTTTGAAATCAGACAAAGTTACTACTTTTTCAGGTGGTCTGATCTGTCTGACCCCAGCACAACTCAAGGATGTGCTGATCACCTTTCTGATATTATTGATTTTGTCAGAGAAGAAAGAAGCAAACTCACTGCACTTGCTGTTTGAGAGCATTTCACTGGGAATCTGGCTTGGGGGGTTTGTCAGTCTCTCTACAGTAGCAAAAAGAGTGCGTGTGTTGTTTAAATTGCAGTTTATAATATTTGAGAAGAAAGTCTGTCTAGCTTTGCCTAGTTCCATATTGAAAGCATGAAGGCTGTCTTTGTAGATGTTATAATGGACTACAAGCTTTGTCTTCCGCCACATGCGCTCTGCTTTTCTGCATTGTCTTTTCATATTTTGCACTGCTGTTGAGTTTCTCCAAGGTGCTTTTTGTCTGCCACTCTTCTTCCTGACTTTCACAGGAGCAATATCATCAATTGCACTTTTAACTTTTGAGTTAAAAGAATCAAGGAGAAAATCAACAGAGTCAGCAGACATGCTTGGTGTTAAGGATATAGCCTTCATAAATAGTACACTAGTGTTCTCATTTAACCCTTAAAGACCGATACGTCCGCCCGCGGCATAAAATAACTATCGTTCTAAAATGTTTAATAACTTTTGAGTCGCTTATCCAATCTGTATGCTTTAAAATGCACCGTAAAGATGAGATTCTCAGCTTTCCTGTGTTATCACGGGTGTCTCTATAGGTCATTCAGTGGCTCCGTAGTGCCGGTGATTGCGTCATCAAAATCTGCAGCAGTGATTCGTCAAGGAAACACATGTGGTTTCTTTCTCTGAGCCAAACAGGAACGATTGTTGATGCTTAGTCCCACCCCCATGCCCAGATTCGTCTAAACGGTCATCCACTCAACCAACAAACATAGTGATTGGTGATTTTAACAACCAATCACGTTTCTTTATACATTTTTAACAAACGCAATGCATTGAAAACTACGCATGAAAACGTACTCGGTTACTAACGTAACCTCGGTTCTCTCTAGAGAGGAAACGAGTACTGCGTAATATCTTACGCTAGGGGAAATCTCTTTTCCGCGAGATACTGAAGCCAAAAAATTATCCTTATTTTTGAAATAATGTAAAACGCGTTGCGGCAGCATGCAGACATAGGCGAGACAGCTCGCGCGCCTATTGGCTGCCCTGCGGCAACTGCAGCAGCCTATCGATAAGGCCCTATCGTGACGTCATCACCAATGGGGGCGCTTCGCGCCCCATACGTCACGTCCCGCCGAAACGGGCGTGGCCTGGGGCTATAAATATAGCATCGAAAGGCTAGCTTACCGGTTTTTCATCGCCGGAGCGAACCGGAGCGTGCGCAGGCACGGCAAGATACGCAGTACTCGTTTCCTCTCTAGAGAGAACCGAGGTTACGTTAGTAACCGAGTACGTTCTCTTACGAGAGGTACTCTCGTACTGCGTAATATCTTACGCTAGGGGAAACAGTGTAAAACGCCGTGCATGCTATGATCCAGCACCAAAGTCCCAAGGGCAGGTGCCCGGGCTCATGTAGTACATGATCATAAGTGACTCACAGAGAGCCCAGGAAGAGTGGCTAGAATAGCATCATTCCTGTAATGCAGCATCCTATAAGAACAGTTATAGTGATGGTATTTACTCAGTCAGGGCGACCCCGGCCTGGACTGATGAATATAGTGGGTCTTACACATTGCCCATAGAGCTGCGCGATCTAAACGAGCGTTGCTCGCGCTATTTCGGTATTCTGGGCCGGACGTACTCGGGGCAGACAGTACCGATTTTTAGACTGAAAGCAGCTTAGCTTGCAGAGCGGGAACCTCTAGGTTATAAAACCTTATAAATGTAGACGGGGAGGCCCAGCCTGCCGCCATACAGATATCTTGCAAGGCAATCCCACTAGACCAAGCCCACGACGAGGCCACGCATCTCGTGGAGTGCGCTCTGACACCTAATGGGCACTGCAAGCCCTTAGAGGTGTAAGCCAGCGCTATAGCATCGACTATCCATCTGGATAGGCTCTGTTTCGAAACGGCGAGTCCCTTAGAACGTCCGTAGAGTGAAACAAAGAGCTGCTCCGTCTGTCTGAAAACAGACGTGCGGGACACATAAGCCCTTAGTGCCCTGACTGGGCAAAGGAAGCTGGCGTCCTTCTCCTCGTTAGAGACCGGCAGGGCAGACAGGGAAATTACCTGGGCCCTGAACGGTGTATTGAGGGATTTAGGGACGTACCCGTGCCTTGGTTTGAGTATGACTTTCGAGTCATTTGGCCCAAACTCCATACACGTCGCGCTCACTGAGAGCGCTTGTAAGTCCCCTATGCGCTTCACTGAAGCGAGAGCCAGAAGAAACACCGTTTTGAAAGACAAGTGTTTGATATCTACTGACTGGATAGGCTCAAATGGGGCACCCTTCATGGCCTCCAAGACCGTAGAAAGGTCCCATATGGGGACTGAGGGAGGTCTGGGAGGATTTAACCTCTTAGCTCCTCTAAGGAACCGAATGACCAGATCGTTCCTTCCTAGTGACTGACCAAGCGTTGGTTTGGAAAACGCTGCTATAGCCGCCACATAGACTTTGAGCGTGGATGGGGCTCTGCCTTCATCCAGTAGCTCTTGTAGGAAGGAGAGAATTGACCATTCTCCTGCTGGAACATTGTTCCTGGACAGTCTGTCTGGTCCCACATTCAGGTGGCCAGGCACATGCGCTGCTCTGAGCGAGCGCAAATTGTGCTGAGCCCATACCAGGAGGCGTTTCGCTAACCTGTATAGGTTTCGGGATGTGATGCCTCCCTGGCGATTTATGTAGGCTACCACTGACATGTTGTCCGAGCGGACCAAGACGTGGTGTCCTGCTATTTGGGGACGAAAGCGCCTCAGCGCGTTGTCGACTGCCATCATTTCCAGGCAGTTTATGTGCAGAAGCTTTTCCTGTTCTGACCACTGGCCGAAAAACGGTCTGCCCTTGAGCAGTGCTCCCCATCCCGAGGTGGAGGCGTCCGTGGACACCACCTTCACACTCGAGGAAGTCCCCAGGCTTACACCTGACTGGTACCAGTCGGTCGCTCTCCAGGGTATCAGTGCTGAGACGCATTCCTGATCGACCTTGAGACGAAAGAGACCTGAAGTCCATGCTCGACGCGGTACTCGCGCTTGTAGCCAGAACTGCAGTGGGCGCATGCGAAGCAGACCCAGCTGGAGAACTGTGGATGCTGCTGCCATGAGACCGAGCATCCTTTGAAACTTCTTTAGCGGGACTATAGTGCCGCGGCGGAAGGTTTCTGTCATGCGCTGAATAGTCAATCTGCGCTGTAGCGATATTTGAGCTGTCATTGACAGCGAGTCCAGTTCTGTGCCCAGAAAAGATATTCTCTGACTGGGAGACAGTGAACTTTTCGCCCAGTTGACTTTGAGACCCAGATTCTCGAGATGTTCGAGTAAAATGGTTCTGTGTTCTATGAGCTCCGTATGTGACTGAGCTAGAACCAGCCAATCGTCCAAGTAGTTCAAAACTCGCATTCCCCGAAGTTTCAGGGGAGCGAGGGCTGCGTCCATGCACTTCGTGAATGTACGGGGTGCTAGGGACAGGCCAAACGGTAGGACTGTGTATTGATAAGCCTGGCCCTCGAAGGCGAATCTCAAAAATCGCCTGTGACGTGACGCTATTTGTATTTGGAAATACGCGTCTTTCAGATCTATTGACACAAACCAGTCCCCGTGGCGAATTTGCGCGAGGATTTTCTTGGTTGTGAGCATTCTGAACCGGCGTTTTGAAAGCGCTACGTTCAGTTGTCTTAGATCTAGAATGGGTCTGAGACCCCCGTCTTTTTTCGGAACCAGAAAATATCTGCTGTATAGCCCCCCTTCGCTCTGAGCTTGAGATAAAGGCTCTATTGCCCCTTTGCTCAACAGTTTCGCAATTTCGGTACGAAGTACACTTGCTACTTCCTTTTCTACCGTGGTTTCGACTCGCACCGCACAACGGCGGGGACGTCGAGCGAACTGTAGCGAATAGCCTCTTTCTATAATGTTCAGCACCCATTCTGATACACCGGGAAGCTTTGCCCACGCATGTGCGTGCATAGCTAAGGGTTGAATGAGATCGGAGCTCTGGTCGTGACATAGTGGCGACCGGGGAGCTTCGGTATGCTGTATTATAGACACCGCATTTGCAGCGCTCGAGGCGGGGAGTGTTTTGATCACAGCGGGCGGTTCGCCCGCGCTCGGCTCTCTCACGGCAGGTAGCTGAGAGACGGCGAGCGTGGGGGAAACCGAGGGATTCGTCATGTCTGTGAGTGAATGTGGGCGCAGGACAGCGGGCACATTTGCACTGAAAACACCATCGACCTGAGTCGGTTGTATGTGTGTTGGTTTCGTTTTTACAGAAACCGAGAGACATGCAGCGTGTAGTGTTTGTGGGCACTGGGACGTGGGCACGTTCACTACATTCTGTGCGCAATCGACATGAGTCGATTTTATGTGCGCGAGCCCTGTGGGGCGGGCTGTGTCTGTGTGTAGGAATGGGCACTGGGCAGTGGGCATTTTTACTACACTCATAACACCGTCGGCCGTGGCCGGAATACCAGAAAATACGCTCTTTACAGGATTTATCTGGGTCGCCGTGAAAACGGCGTTTGTGTACAGGCAAGCGGGTAATGTAACCGACTTGTTTACTGCAGAGTACACTGGAACAGTCGCATGTAATGGAACTGGACGAGCGGGAAGTTTTGGTGGAAACCCGGCCGCAGCGGGGCTTGAACACCGTCGTTTTCCTAAGCTGGCTAGGAAGACTTTGAGGCCTCGGGCTTCATCTCAACCTTCGGCCGAGTCCCACGCTGTGGGGGGCGGCGGCCGGCAGAGCGAGAGCGTGGTCTCTGGTCCCGGGCCTGTCGACGCTGTGAAGCGGCAGCGGGGGGCGGTGGCTGCGAGCTGCGAGCAGACGGCTGTTTAGAGCGGCCTGATGCGGAGCTAGAGCGCTTTGGCAAAAAGTGCTTCATGGCCTGCGACGTCTTTTGTACCTCAGCGAATCTGTCCGCGAAATCTTTGACGGACGATCCAAAGAGGCCAGTAGCAGAAACGGGGGCGTCGAGGAACACAGAGCGCTCCGAGTCCGGCATTTCTGAAAGCGTCAGCCAGAGGTGTCTCTCAGCAACGGTGAGAGAGGCCATGTTCCGCCCTATGGCCTGTGCAGCGGATTTCGTAGCGCGGAGAGCGAGGTCCGTAGCGCTCCTTAAATCCGCCACGTTGACTGCTTCCGTGCCTTCCTCGTCCAGCTTTCGGAGAAGGTTAGCTTGGAAGATCTGGAGAGTGGCCATAGTGTGTAGCGCTGATGCAGCCTGCCCAGCGGCGGTGTAAGCGCGACTGTGCAGGGTGGAAGTAGCGCGGCAGGCTTTTGAAGGTAGCGCCGTCTTAGTCCGCCGTCCAGCAGAGGGCGGGCAAAGATGGGCTGCTACTGCCTCCTCCACTAGAGGGAGAGCGAGGTATCCTCTGTCTTTGGCACCGTCCACCACGGAGAATGCCGCCGAAGCAGAGGAACGTAGCCTGGCTGAAAAAGGGGCGCTCCAAGACTTTGCCAGTTCTTCATGAAGCTCAGGAAGAAACGGGGCGGGTCTTGAGGGCGTGGAAACGCGGTCCCCTTGCAGAAAACAGCCGTCCAGACGGTTGCGTGTAGGCTCGGCGGGCGCGGACCACTCGAGGCCGAGGCTCTCTGTGGCCTGTGTGAGCAGACGCATCAGCTCAGCTTCAATGCTGGCCCGTTTTCCTGACGACTCGCGGGCAGAAGAAGGGGCGAGGTCCACAGAGCTCGCCCAATCCTCGCTGTCCGAAGCCAGGATAGAGCAGTTGTCCTCCTCGAAAACTGCCGCTTCTTCCTTGTCATCTCCGGCGGAAGCGGCGGCCAGCGGCGGCCACTGTCCGGGAGTGAGAGACTCGAGAGAAGCAGACGGCGAAGCTGGCAGGCGCACCGGCGAGCTTTTCTCGGTGGGAGGCTCAGGGATCCGCTGAGCACGGCGCTTTTTACGGCGCGGCGTCGAAGCGGGAGGTGCAGGCTCGTGGAAAGTTGCCATGCGAGTCCTCAGAGTCGCCATAGGCATAAGCTCGCAGTGAGGGCATCCGCCGTCAGCGAGCGCTAGAGCCGCATGTCCTTCACCCAGGCAGGAAACGCAGATGACATGGCGGTCCCCGTCGCTGAGTGGGGCTCGGCACGAGCCACAGGATGGACGAGACATCTTGAAAAAGACGCTCTGCTCTTTTAGAGAAGGAGTGTGAGTCGCGGCGGCGAACACACACAATGCAATAAAAGGATATAACGCCGGATAGCGTAGCAGGAACGGTGGTTGAAGGCGGCGCGGCCAGCGACTCCAGGTACCGAACTCGTCCCGCTGAAATGCTGTTTCCACGGCTTCTTCTCTCTGGATCCAGCGATGCGTGAGCTCCGCTGAAGAGATGAAAAATCGGTAAGCTAGCCTTTCGATGCTATATTTATAGCCCCAGGCCACGCCCGTTTCGGCGGGATGTGACGTATGGGGCGCGAAGCGCCCCCATTGGTGATGACGTCACGATAGGGCCTTATCGATAGGCTGCTGCAGTTGCCGCAGGGCAGCCAATAGGCGCGCGAGCTGTCTCGCCTATGTCTGCATGCTGCCGCAACGCGTTTTACATTATTTCAAAATTAAGGATAATTTTTTGGCTTCAGTATCTCGCGGAAAAGAGATTTCCCCTAGCGTAAGATATTACGCAGTACGAGAGTACCTCTCGTAAGAGAACTAACGGATGCAAAGTTTTTGACCATAGCGCAAAACACGAAAGAGCATAAAACACGAAAGAGCATGAGTATGTAAAAAAACAGCAGTACAAATCGGAGGATGTGTTAGAATAGATTTTTTTAAACGAGTCGTTAGACCTGGTGGAACCTTCCGATTCAGAAGATTGTTTGAATCATTTGCACTGTTTATTTATATTTAGTTTGTGAAGATTATTTGCACTATTTGTTCATTAGCACTCAGTATATTACCCTCAATGAACCATTTCTTCATTTGCACTGTTTATTTCTTTTTGTATTTAGTTTGTGAAGATTATTTGAACCATTTGTTCATTTACACTCTGTATACTGTATTGTTAGTATTTATATTGCACAGTTGTCACTACTTGTTATATTGTTTGCATTTGTTGTTCATGTTCAAATTATAATATAATTTTTTGAAGAAAAATGTTTGCTTCAGTGTTCTGTTGTAATATAACAACTTTTCTATTTACTTTACTTCCTGAACTTATTTGGACACATCTACATTGTCAGTAAATGTAATACACCTGTTTTTACTCAAAAACGCCTAGAATAATATTATAATAAATGGCTATAACTTGCTGAGGGATTGTTACATGTAGACAAAATTTCATCTGGAAGTCTAAAACAACCAAGTCTAACTTTCTAAAAGAAAAAAACAAAACTTCAGGAAGTTCTGTTTGAGTTCACACTGAAAACACCACATTTTTTGCTGCCGTTTTTCTTAAAATCCTGTTAATTTCATAAATTCTCTGACAAAAGAAATGTAAAACTGGGACTTTAAATGAGCTAGCTGGAAACTTTAGGTTCTCCTGTTTAAAATGATATATGGCACTTGATGCTTGCTGCTAGAATGGGTTAGAAAAACAAAGAAAAGTGCAGGTGAGTCAGGCGCCCCAAAAA
Source organism: Leuciscus leuciscus (assembly GCF_965113295.1). NCBI lineage: Eukaryota > Metazoa > Chordata > Actinopteri > Cypriniformes > Leuciscidae > Leuciscus > Leuciscus leuciscus. The sequence goes on along the minus strand of NC_138739.1, from coordinate 26,415,841 downwards.
TGTTCTAGGTCTTTAAGGGTTAAGCATCTCTTCTTGACAGACTCAGATCTAGCTTCAGTGGCAGGAGAGATCAATATATCAAAGAAAATACAGAAATGATCAGACAGTGCTACATCCTTAATAACAATCGATGAGATGTTTAGACCCTTACTGATAAGTAAATCTAGAGTGTGTCCATGATTGTGTGTGGGTCCATGTACATGCTGAGTCAGATCAAAAGTTTTTAAAACAGTTTTGATTTCTTTTGCCATATTGTTTTCTGCATTATCTATGTGAATGTTAAAATCTCCAGCAATGGCAAAACAGTCAAACTCTGAGGTAATTGTTGATAACAGTTCTGTAAATTCCTCAGCAAAGGCTGGAGAGTATTTTGGAGGCCTGTAAATAATGATGAGAAAAATGCGTGGAGCACCTTTTAATACAATACCCAGATATTCGAAAGACGTGTAGTTCCCAAATGATATTTGCTTACATTGATAGATATCTTTAAAAAGAGCAGCTAGACCCCCACCTCTTTTAACAGCTCTGCAGACACTCATAAAAGTAAAGTTAGGAGGGGCTGTTTCATTGAGGATTGTTGCACTGCAGCTGTCTTCTAGCCAGGTTTCATTTAGAAGCATAAAATCCAGGTTGTTTGTGGTTATTAAGTCATTGACTAGAAGTGATTTATTTTTAAGTGAGCGGATGTTTAAAATTGCTAACTTAACAGTCTTACTTTTTTTCCCTACACCAATCTTAGTTAGACGTGCAATAGGCACCAGATTAGTTGAGTTTGCTGTACGGCTATTGAAGGCCTTAGACTTTCTATCTTGTAATAGAACAGCAATAGAGAAAGATACAGGCACACTGGGTTCCCGCTTGTTCTGTAAACATTTGAGAAAGTTACTGTTATCAAAGCGGGGACCCGACATACATCACTGAGAGCTGGTATCAGTTGTTTTTGGTTCACCTCGAGCAGATGGAGGAGGGTGTGGGCCCTGGCGTTGTGGCAGAGGCCGAAGAGCTCTCACAGAGGCAGGGGGAGGGTGAGCTGGGCCTGCAGGCTTTGGTGGTAGCGGTGCCCGACGTTTTTTGGTTGATATCTGGGGGCTTGCAGCAAAAGAGTGTGATAGTCTGGTTCCAGCATGCACCAGTTCTTCCATTTTCTGTGAGAAGCACAGAAGTGGAGTTGCTGGCGAGAGGGAGAACGTGTCTGGTGAAAGGGGCTGTTGCTCTGGTGTTATAGGAGGCTGTGATACGCTGTCCTGGCTTCCCTGGCTGTTTTCCAGGAAGTCGTCCTTGGGTGCTGAATCTTGGAGCAGTTCTGATGTGTCTGTCTGTGGTGAGCTCTGTGGGCATGGCTCAGCTGAGATTGTGTCCGTGAGCAGAGGTTGTTGTGGCTCAGTGGTGTTATCATTGTCCTTGTGTGATATGTCAACATCATGAAGTGAAGTCCTGTGGTCATTCATACTGTGTCCAGGTGTGTGTGTGCCGTTCTGATTGAGTGGATTGGCACACACTGCAGAAGGATGATTGAGGGAGAAGTAGATGTTGTCCTTTAACACTCTTGAACCAAGTTTGTTTGGGTGATGGCCATCCCGATGAAATAGTTGTCTCTGACTCCAGAAGAGATTGAAGTTGTCAATGAAGTTTACTCCTTTTATATTGCAGGTTTTTTGCAGCCATGTATTAATCCCAAGCAACCGTGAAAACCTGTTTGTTCCTCTTGCTGGGAGTGGTCCACTGATGAATGTCTGAACTTTCAGTTTTTTAAGTGTTTCAAAAAGTTCATTGAAATCCTTCTTAAGGAGTTCTGACTGCTCTTTATGAATGTCATTCTTCCCCACATGAATGATGAGTCGATTTGCAGTCTTATGTTTCATTAGAATGTTCTGAAGTTCCCTGTTTATATCAGAAGTTGTTGCTTGTGGAAGGCAGCATGTAGTTGTATCCCTGCTGCTAATGTTTCTGATTATGGAGTCCCCCACTATCAGAGTCCTGGGCTCGGCTGTGCTCTGAGCTGAGTGCCGCTGTCTGCTCGACCTTGAGCGCCAGTTAGCATCAGTGTTAGCTACTGGCTGATACAGTCTGTGTTCGATCACATTCATCACGTTTGGGGATTCCTCATTTACATTCATTAGTACTTCAAATCTGTTCTCAAGATGTATAGGTGTTGGTGGGAGACCAGTGTTTGCAATCTTTGTCAGAGCTGTATCTGGGGTAGAGGATGCTACTGCGGTAATATGTGAGGCTCGTGACAATCTGATGTCTCGAGTGCCTTTGGGTCTCGCTCCCTGTTTGTGCCATCGGTTTGTAAGTCGATCGGCTTGTTTCTCTACCTGTCGAGGAGCACTAGTTTCATGGGACTCACCGGCTATATGCTGAGGGCGTCCATGACGAAGCTCTGTTGTGTGTTCCGTCTGGTTTGGTGGTCCTGTAAATAACTTTGTTTCAAGAACTGCAATCCTTTGTAAAAGTCTGTGGCAGTTAGTGCAGCAAGTAGATTCCAGAAGAGGCATTTTCTCTCTTATCCTTGTAGGCAGTTGTGTTTTCCTTTCCCCGGAATGTAAGCTGGTCGGGTAGAAGAATTCTGCGTTTTTGTAGTAATCCAAACTTTGTCGTTTGAGCACTGTGCTGATTTGCTGAAGTTAAAATTAGGTGATAAAAGGAGCTCAAATTATAAAAGTATAGAAGATCAAATATAAAAGCGATAGAGCAAAGCGCGGAGCAGTAAGCAAGAGCGTCCGAACAGTAGCTGAGCAGGAAGCGTATAAAGCACCATGGTACAACAATACTACGCATGTTTTAAAGAGAGAAACCCGTATTTTAGAGCGTAAATGGAAACAAACAAATTTAGAGGTCTTTAGAATCGCGTGCAAAGACAATATGTCACGTTATAAAAAGGCCCTAAAAGCGGCCAGAGCTGAGCACCTCTGCAAACTAATAGAAAACAACCAAAACAATCCAAGGTTTTTATTTAACACCGTGGCTAGACTAACAAATAAACAGACGTCACCCGAACAAAATATCCCGTTACAGTTCAGTAGTAATGATTTCATGAACTTCTTCACTGAGAAAATAGAAAGCATCAGAACCACAATTGTAAACGTTCAATCTTCAATTGTGCCTTATAATTCAGCTTCAATTATCACCCCGCAAAAGAGTTAAATAAACTTATCACTTCATCTAAAACAACAACATGTTTATTAGATCCTATACCAACTAAACTACTGAAAGAAGTGTTACCTGTAGTGGAAGAGCCTCTCCTCAATATTATCAACCTGTCTTTTGAAAATCATATTTCATATGTTACAAAAACAGCCTTTTTCCACCTTAGAAACATTGCTAAGCTACGTAATATGCTATCAGTTTCTGATGCAGAAAAGTTAGTTCATGCATTCATGACCTCGAGACTGGATTACTGTAATGCTTTATTAGCTGGTTGTCCTGCATCCTCAATAAACAAGCTACAGTTAGTCCAAAATGCCGCCGCTAGAGTTCTTACGAGATCAAGAAAATATGATCATATAACACCGATTTTATCATCACTGCATTGGTTACCTATAAAGTTCCGTATTAATTACAAGGTATTGCTACTGACTTATAAAGCCCTAAACGGCTTAGCTCCAGTCTATTTAACGGATCTTCTATCACCCTATAATCCATCGCGCTCTTTAAGATCACTAAATTCAAGGCTTTTGGTCATACCTAGGATATCCAGAACCACCAAAGGAGGGAGAGCATTTTCACATTTGGCTCCAAAACTCTGGAATAGTCTTCCTGATACTGTTCGTTGCTCAGACTCGCTCTCCCAGTTTAAAACTAGATTAAAGTCGCATTTCTTCAGCCAGGCATTCATATAATCCTACAGTTCTCTTACGAGAGGTCTCTCGTACTGCGTAAGATATCTTACGCTAGGGGAAAATCGAAGAATGAAGCCAAAAATTATCCTTAATTTTGTAATAATGCAAAACGCGTTGCGGCAGCATGCAGACATAGGCGAGGCAGCTCGCGCGCCTATTGGCTGCTCTGTGGCAACTGCAGCAGCCTATCAAGCGAGGCCTATCGAGCGAGGCCTGCGTCACGTCCCGCCGAAACGGGCGTGGTCTAGGCCTATAAATACCGCTCACAGGCAGCTATTATCTGATTTTTCATCCTTCAAGCAAAGCACATGCATCGCTGGAGCTGGAGAAGAAGCCCCGCCGTCTGAGAGAGAGCACCTTCAGCGGGACGAGTCACTGAAGTCGCTGGCCGCGCCGCCTTCCTTGCCTTCCTGCTGCGCTATCCGGCGTTATATCCTTTCTCTGCTACTGTGTTTATGTATGTGTGTGTGCTCGCCGCCGCGACACACACTCTCATTGCACTAAAAGAGCTGGGCGTCTTCCCCCCCCCCCCCAACCCGCAAAGCTTGCCGGTTCGCCCGCTTGCCTTGCCTGCTTGGGGGATGATACCTGCTCTCCCTCTGTTCGAGCCGCGCAAACCGCGCCGTTCACAGGGGATGTCAGGAGCGGACGGTCACGGGGCTAGCTTTCTCTCTCCCTCTGTTCGAGCCGCGCAAACTGCGCCGTTCACAAGGGAGGCTGGAAGCGGACGGTCGGGGTTAGTTTTTCTTTACGTACAAGAAAGCTACCCTGCCCCTGCGCCCCATTCACGCGTCACTCACCGGCGAAAAGAGAAAAGAGTGTTTATAGTCCCGCCGAGGCTGGATTGACCTGAATTTCTCAAACATTTCTCAGTTCCCTGATCAGGCGACTGGAAATATCATATTGCAGCAAACGAGCCTGTTATATACACACACGCCTGCAAGCAAACGCCGAAGAAAACATGTTGACGCTCTTATATGCTCGTGCATCTGAAAGCCTTTGTGTTCCCCCCTGTGGCTCAGTGGCAGAATCTTTGGTGTTTCACACGAGAGACCGGTGTTTGAATCCCGGTCTAACGGCAGATAAATTATGCCTCCAATGCTTCGCTCTGTCAGTTCCCTGAAAGGCGACTGCAGATGTGCATTTTGCAGCCAACGAGCGCGTTGTACAACCCGCTCGCCTGCACCCAAACACCGTTTCTATGGTTTCCGTGCGTCACTGGCGTAAGGAGAAAAGAGTGTTTCTGGTCCCGCTGCGGACGGACCGACCTCCATTTTCTCATACATTTCTCATTCCCCTCTCAAGTTCGGGCGACTGGAAATGTCAGTATTGCAGTGAGCAAGCCTGTTGTAATGCACGCATGCCTGCAAACAAACGCCAGCATGTTGACGCTCTCTGATAATACTCGCGCTAACTGAGTTACAATGTGTCTCCCCCTGTGGCCCAGTGGCAGACTCTCAGGTTTTTGCGCGCGAGAGACCCGTGTTCGATCCCGGGTCTACCGGCAGATAAAATTATGCCGTCAATGCTCGCTCTGTCAGTTCCCTGAAAAGGCGATTGCAGATGTGTATTTTGCAGCCAACGAGCGCGTTGTACAACCCGCTCGCCTGCACCCAAACACCATTTCTATGGTTTTCCGTGCGTCACTGGCGTAAGGAGAAAAGAGAGTGTTTCTGGTCCAGCTGCGGACGGACCGACCTCCATTTTCTCATACATTTCTAATTCCCCTCTGAAATTCAGGCGACTGGAAATGTCAATATTGCAGTGAACGAGCCTGTTGTAATGTACGCAGGCCTGCAATAAACGCCAGCATGTTGACGCTCTCTGTTTCTATGGCAACTTCTCGCTCGTTCAGCTCCAGTAAATGTGACTGTTCCAGTGTATTCTGCAGTAAACAAGTCGGCGAAGCAGCACGCTTGCCTGCACACAAACGCCGCTTTTACGGCTACCCAGATAAATCCCATAAGAGTAAATTTTCTGGTGTCCCGGCCACGGCCGATGGTGTTTTGTGTAGAAAGAATGCCCACTGCCCAGTGCCCATCTCTACACACAAGCACATAAATCGACTCAGTTCGATTGCGCATCAAACGTGGTAAATGTGCCCACTACCCATTGCCCACAAACACTACGTTATGCATGTCTTACGTTTTCTGTAAAAACGAAACCAACGTGCATTCGCTTCACTCAAGCGAACAATGCTTTCGGTGTGATAAATGTGCCCGCTATCCCGCGCCCACATCCACGCACAGACATGACAGTTCCTACGGGACTCGCCCAGCCCTCCCCCTCTCGGTTGGACGCCGCAGAGGAGTCGAGCGCGGGCAATCTGCCCGCTGTTATCAGCGCGCCCCTGCCTCAAATGTCACGAGCACGACGCTTGTGTTACAGCACACCGAAGCCTCTCCATCGCTGAGCGAACGTAGCACGCTTCGTATTCAACCCCTAGCTATTCATGCAGATGCATGGGCAAAGCTGCCTGGGGTTTCGAAGTGGGTGCTAAACATTATAAAAAGAGGCTATTCGCTGCAGTTTCGCCGACGCCCTCGCCGCTATACGGCGCGCGTCGAGACCACGGTAAAACAGAAGTAGCACATTTACTTCGAGCCGAAGTGGCGAAACTATTGAGCAAAGGGGCCATAGAGTCTCTCTCTCTCAAGTTCAGAGCGAAGGAAGGCTATACAGCAGATACTTCCTGGTACCGAAAAAAGACGGGGGTCTCAGACCCATACTAGATCTAAGGCAACTGAACAGAGTGCTTGTGAAGCGACAGTTCAGGATGCTCACGACCAGAAAAATCCTCGCGCAGATTCGCAGAGGAGATTGGTTCGTGTCAATAGATCTGAAAGACGCGTATTTTCAAATACAGATAGCGTCACGTCACAGGCGATTTTTGGGATTCGCCTTCGAGGGCCAGGCATATCAGTACATAGACCTGCCGTTCGGTTTGTCCCTGGCACCCCGTACATTTACGAAGTGCATGGATGCGGCGCTCGCACCCCTCAGAATGAGGGGCGTGCGAGTACTGAACTATTTGGACGATTGGCTGATTCTAGCGCAATCTCGCTCAGTGCTCATAGAGCACACGACCATTTTACTCGATCACCTCGAGAATTTGGGTCTCAGAGTCAATTGGGCAAAAAGCTCTCTGTCCCCCAGTCAGATGATATCTTTCCTGGGCACAGAGCTGGACTCGCTGTCCATGATAGCGCGACTATCACCACAGCGCGCGGTAGACATTCAGCGTGCAGCGAACTCTTTCCGCTGCGGCGCATCTGTCCCGCTCAAGAAATTTCAGAAGATGCTGGGTCTCATGGCCTCAGCATCATCAGTGCTCCAGCTGGGCCTGCTCCGCATGCGCCCACTGCAGTTCTGGCTGAAAGCGCGAGTCCCACGCCGAGCGTGGACATCCGGTCTGCTTCGTCTCAAGGTCAATCAGAAGTGCGTCACAGCTCTGAAACCTTGGAAAGCGGACGACTGGTACCAATCAGGTGTAAGCCTGGGGACTTCCTCGAGGGTGAGGGTGGTGTCTACGGACGCATCCACCTCGGGATGGGGAGCGCTGCTCGAGGGCAGACCGTTCTTCGGCCAGTGGTCAGAATGGGAGAAGCTTCTGCACATAAACTGCCTTGAAATGTTGGCAGTAGACAACGCGCTGACGCGTTTTTTGTCCCCAAATAAAAGGACGCCACGCCCTGGTCCGCTCGGACAACATGTCTGTGGTGTCTGTGGTGTCCTACATAAATCGCCAGGGCGGCCTCAGGTCCAGGAACCTGCACAGGCTGGCAGAACGCCTCCTGGTATGGGCTCAGCGCAACCTGCGCTCGCTGAGAGCAGCGCACGTGCCAGGGCTCCTAAACATAGGACCAGACAGACTGTCCAGGAACAATGTTCCGGCAGGTGAATGGTCTCTGCACCCACAGACAGTCCAACTGCTGTGGAAGAAATTCGGCAGAGCGGAAGTAGACCTGTTCGCGTCTCAAGAAAACGCTCACTGTCCGGAATTTTTCTCCAAGAGCAGGGACGCGCTGGCTCATGTATGGCCCCGCCGCCCGCTCTATGCTTTTCCCCCGTCTCTCTCCTGCCTCAGGTGATAGAGCGGATCAGGGAAGAAGGATGCTCAGTACTGCTTGTAGCACTGTTCTGGGAAAACCAACCTTGGTTCCCAGTTGTGATGCAGCTAGCGAGCACTGCCCCGTGGCCAGTGCCAGTGAGGAGAGACCTCCTCTCTTAGGCCCACGGCTCGATCTGGCATCCTCACCCGGAATTGTGGTCCCTTCATGTCTGGGCCATCAACGGGTATATGTTGAACTCCCTAAAGGAGTGTTAAACACGATCACGCAGGCTAGGGCTCCGTCTACGAGACGTCTCTACTCCTCGAAATGGTCTGTGTTTTCGGGCTGGTGTACAGCCCGTGGCGTGTCACCCACAGACTGTGGAGTGACGGAGGTGCTTTTCCTTCCTACAAGAGCTGTTGGATAAGGGCAGGACCCCTACCACGCTCAAAGTTTATGTGGCGGCTATAGCAGCATTCTCAAGAACATCGCTTGGTCAGTCAATAGGAAGGAACGATTTAGTCATCCGCTTCCTTAGAGGGGCTAAGAGGGGCCTCCCTCAGTCCCCGTATGGGACCTTTCTACGGTGCTGGAAGCCATGAAAGGTGGACCATTCGAGCCTTTGCAGACGATTGATCTGAAACATCTGTCTTTCAAGACTGTGTTTCTGCTGGCTCTCGCTTCAGTGAAGCGCATAGGGGACTTACACGCGCTCTCTGTGAGCGCGACGTGCATGGAATTTGGGCCTAACGACTCAAAGGTTATACTCAAACCTAAGCACGGTTATGTTCCAAAATCCCTCAACACACCGTTTAGGGCGCAGGTCATCTCCCTGTCAGCCCTACCGGTTCCTGATGAGGAAAGAGACGTGAGCCTCCTTTGCCCAGTCAGGGCATTACGAGCTTATGTGTCTCGCTCGTCTGTTTTCAGACAGACAGAGCAGCTCTTTGTTTCGTTTAACGGGCGTTCTAAGGGACTAGCCGCATCGAAACAGAGCCTATCCAGATGGATAGTTGATGCTATAGCGCTGGCATACGCCTCCAAGGGCATGCAGTGCCCGTTGGGTGTCAGAGCGCACTCCACGAGAGGCATGGCCTCTTCGTGGGCCTGGTCGAGTGGGATTGCCTTGCAAGATATTTGTACGGCGGTGGGCTGGGCCTCCCCGTCTACATTTAAAAGGTTTTACAACCTAGAGGTTCCCGCCCTGCAGGCCAGGCTGCTGTCGGTCTAGTTAACCAGTATTATCTGACCTGATGCTATCAGCTCAGAATGCTGCGTCTACTGAGCACAGCTCGATGATCGACAGTGAAAAGCAGTAGCACAAGATGTGCCTGGGCAAACTGTGTAAGACCCACATTTCCCCATCAGTTCAGGCCGTACCCCGCCCTGTCTGTATGATGAAATTCGCGTCTAAGCGACGCTGCCATATGTGGAAGAGTGCGGCTTCGCCCCTCCCTCTTCCCGGACTCCCTGTGAGTTCCCTGGGTGATTGTGCTCTATATGAACCCCGGGCTTTCGCCCTTGGGTCTTTGGTGTCAGATCTCAGCATGCACGGCGTTTTGCATTGGGTCCCCTAGCGTAAGATATCTTACGCAGTACGAGAGACCTCTCGTAAGAGAACGTACTCGGTTACTAACGTAACCTCGGTTCTCTCTAGAAGAGGGAACGAGTACTGCGTATCTTGCCGTGCATGCGCATGCTCTGGTTGCTTCGATGATGAAAAACCAGATAATAGCTGCCTGCGAGCGGTATTTATAGGCCTAGACCACGCCCGTTTCGGCGGGACGTGACGCAGCGGGCGCGAAGCACCCATATTGGGTCTGGCGTTACGCAAATTAAACAGTGAGGTCTTGTACATTTACGTTCTTGCATTTCTGTGGTATTAGCAAACTCCAGTACTCAAGGGGGCGATAGAGTTTTCTTTAAATGTCAGTCCCATTAAACTGGATGATATTAGTCAGAACTATAAAACATATCAACAGTTAACTATGGCTGCATTTAACTCCAATTTTAGACATGAGTACGTCCCCTTCCGGAGAATCCACCATTTTTAACTTCGTCAAGTGGACAAGGGAAGTTTATTTTGACAGACCCTGGATTTTTACAGAGGGAGCGAGTCTACTCAATATGTAAACTTCAGGCAGATCCACAGACCACAATGCAACACGATTGTGACGTCACAGAAGATCACGCTTAATTTACCCCCACCCTACACAACTCTAGGGTATGATATTGGAGTTATTTTGACATTTAACAACATAATACTTGTAGCTACCTTTTTTATATTTTCTCTAACAGCCCAAGCATACACACAGGCCTATAGAATTGTGCGTAAAACAAATTCATTAGTCTGTAAATAATAAATCACTCCATTGTGGATTCTAAGGGAACAAGGGTTTAAGGCATTCCATTGAAACACATAGTAAGGCTTCCACCAGTAGTGGGCACTCGTGCATCATAAGCAATGACGGGAAGTTAGCAGGGGAAAGAGCGTGAGTCGTTACGCCGCCTTCACACTGGCAGTTGAAATCGCCTCCGATATGGCTTCGAAACGACCGGAAGTCATTCATTTCCTATGGAGATTCGCAGACCGCATGCGAATGGGTCCGAACCGGGTCCGAACGAGTGCAGTGCGGAAAAAATCGTGTCAGTTGGTCATCCGGATGCGTTAAAAAAATTGAACTCTTGCGAAAGGCTACGGACGGTTCCTATCCGACAATTCCAACGGAAGTTAGCGTTGCTATGGTACTGATAAACAAACCTGAATTCTTAACTTTTAATAAAATAAATAATGATTTTATAACGACAAGTTGTCATGTCATTTTTTTATTTTCATGATTTTCTAACGTTATTAGGGCAGTTAATACAATTATATTGTACATTCTGACACTGACAAAATCAACCGTTCTAATCTCTCCGCCATTTTTGTTCTACTCGCTTCCGAAGCTTTTCAACGGTGTAGTACGACATCTACTGTCCGCGTATTGCGTATTACGGAGCTGATTTCAACTGCCAGTGTGAAGGCGGCGTAAGGTATTGCAGTAATACGAGTGATACGAGTGATTAAAATCGTCATTTAAACAACCAAAGCGGTCCAGAAACAATGAAAACAATGAATTCTTACAAGTCACACAGGGCGCAGCCATTTTGGATTCCGTATCTGAATTCTTGCTCGGTGTCCTCACGGTTGTTCGACTTCCGAGCTGTGAAATCTGAGGAAAGGGGGCGCGAGTGAAGGCGGCGTAAGGTATTGCAGTAATACGAGTGATACGAGTGATTAAAATCGTCATTTAAACAACCAAAGCAGTCCAGAAACAATGAAACAATGGAAACAATTCATTCTTACAAGTCACACAGGGCGCAGCCATTTTGGATTCCGTATCTGAATTCTTGCTTGGTGTCCTCACGGTTGTCCGACTTCCGAGCTGTGAAATCCGAGGAAAGGGGGCGCGAAAGTTGGTGCGTGTTGCTAGGCAACGTCTGTCTTCCTAGTAAGATCTCCGACACAGATAAATAATAGAACGCACCATTACTCTAGCCTCACGTCGTGGGGGAGGAGCAAGATGGCGGAGTGAGCAGTCGTAAAAGTTGCAGGGTCCGACAGAAAAAGTGATTTTGACATCCAAAACAGTTCATTTTGAACAACAGTCACCCCTCAAGCCATTGTGAGGTAGCTACACAAGACTATTGTGAGACACTTTTTTGAAAAGACGTACAAAATAATACAGTACACTCGGAAAAAATGGCTAACACTCAGGACCAAGCTAGCCTCAATGAACATGACTACAGCGTGGATGGGATACGTGAGGCATGTTTTGACGAATTTGTTGTAGAAGAGATGCAGATGGCAAAACCTCTGAGTGACCACACTCCGTTACAGAGTCCAAATCCAAAGAAACTGAAGAGGAGAGATGAATCAAAAGAAGTAAGCATGGAAAGCATTTACGATGCTATTCACACTCTGTCTCAAAGATTTGAGGAAAGACTGGATGCGTTCGAAAGAAAGTTTGAAAACTTTGAACAGCGCATCCAGAATAACGAAAAAGAGGTGACAGAAAATAAAAATGAAATAATTCAACTCAAAGCGCAAGTGGATAGGCTGACAAAAGAGAACAAGGAGCTGAAGGAAAGATGCCGGGAAATTGAGCGATACGGAAGACGATGGAATCTCAAATTCATAGGGCTACCGGAGAAGGAAAACGAGGATACTAGAGAAATGGTGATCGGTATTCTCACAAGAGTGATTCCGATATCAGTGGAAAAATTACAAGACAAGGTTGATACTGTCCATTGTTTGGGAAAGAAAGATGATCCCGCCTTCAACATGAGACCACGACCAATCATCATGCAGTTTGGCATGCGGGGCGACGAGGGACGAGATCTGGAGGAGGTCGAGGGAGGCCAGAGTCTGCAAGGAGCTACATGTCCAATTCAGACAGGACTGGTCAAAAGAAGATCGTGAAGCCCGGGCAAAGCTGTATCCGACGGTACAGGGGTCCAGACGCAACGGGAAGAAAGCTTACTTGAAGGAAGGGTATGCTATTATAGACGGAAAAAAAGTGGAGGCAGCTTTCACAGGTTAAGTATAGTGTCATCACCTTGATTCAGAAAGTTTGATTAAGGGGACTGTTACTGTTAAAGTCAAAGTTGAAATCTATGACAGATTGTTCATTCCTGCCTTAAATCCTATTTTTTAAGCGCATTTAAGAGCGTGTATTTTGTTTCATTCGCATGTCTATTGTTTTTAGTTCTTTAAATGTTCGAGGTTTAAAGAATAACATTAAGCGTAAGGCCATTTATTTATTTTGTAAGGAAGTCAAAGCCAACCTTATTTTGTTACAAGAGACACATTCTAACAAGGACGATGAAAAATTCTGGAAGCAACAATGGGGAGACAATATTTTGTATTCACATGGAACTTCTCATTCTGCATGAGTGATGATTTTATTTTTTAGGTTTATAGGGAAAATCCTTGATTATAAAAGTGATGAAGCAGGTCACTGGCTAATGGTTGTGGTGGAAGTATTTGATTTTAAAATGATTTTGATTAATGTATATGGGTACAACAACAGGTCTCTCAATAGAAATATGATGTTAAAGTTAACTCAAGCTATCAGGGAATGGAGTGCAACTTATGGCACGGATAGCATAATAATAGGAGGTGATTTTAACATAGCACCTAATTCCTGGCTTGACAGAAAACCTCCCAAGGGGTTACAACCAGAATATAATGACATGTTAAACAATTTTTGTTTATCCAATAACTTGGTAGATTATTGGAGAGTGACACACCCAAAAACAATGCAATTTACATGGATCAGCCCAGCAGATGCTAACCTATGCTCAAGGTTAGATTATTGGCTTGATGTGTCTCCAAATATTACTAATCTTACACCAAAATGTGATATTCAATCATCTCCTCTCACGGACCATTGTCTTATTGGTTTGTCACTCTCAATAGTCAAAAACAAAAATCAAACAATATTTGGAAATTTAACAATACCTTGTTGTTGCTGAACGAAGAATTCTGTAGCCAGATTAGAATAATATGTCTTGAAACTAATGACATGGATTTGTCAGATATAAGTAAATGGGAGTGGTTTCAATTTCGAGAAAAGCAACAAGCTATTGAAACCGGAAAGAAAATAGCCGACAACCGTAATCGTAAACAAAAGGAAATAGTTGAAAAGATAAGTTTATTATGTGGAAAACCTAACATAACTGTAGAAGAGACACAAGAGTTACACACGCTCCAGAACCGATTAGATGTTATATACTTGGGGAAGGCAAAAGGCGCCTTTGTAAGATCAAAAGCCAAATGGATTGAACAGGGGGAAAAAAACTCATCATATTTTTATAGCCTTGAAAAACGGAGACAGACTAAAAAATGTATAACAAAATTGAACCAAAATGAAAATATCATTCAAGACACAAATAAAATAACAGAGGAAGTATGTCAATTCTATAGCAACTTATATAAGAAAAAATTTCAGAGTGACGATTGTGATGCCTTTATGAAAAGTGTAAACGAAAATGTAACAAAACTAACAGATGAAGACAAATTTTTACTAGAAAGAGATGTAACCTTAACAGAAATTGAAACAGCTTTAAAACAAATGAAAAACGGTAAATCACCGGGCATTGATGGTTTATCTATAGATTTTTTAAAGACTTTTTGGACAGATATTAAAAATGTATTATTTAACGCGTATCTCGATTGCATAAAAAATGGTCAGTTATCCCCAACAATGAAAACTGGTCTGATAACCTTGTTGCCCAAACCCAATAAAGACGTATTACTATTAGATAATTGGAGACTGTTGGGAACTTTTTCCTTCTTCAAAGCAGAGACCAGGAGACGTTGGGATCGCGTTCAAACAGAAGTTATTCTTTATTGAGAACTTCGCTTTGCGTTGCTGCAGTTCTTCCAACAAGTCTAAATCAAACATTATACATTGTAGGTTATATACCTTCCAAGGGGGAGGGACTTTTGGAGGTGGAGACAAATTCAAACAAAGCATGCAAATGTGTATACAGGTTTAGGATCCCTTCCAGACTCCAAAGTGTTACCAGTCCTAATCCAATCAGCATAACTATTCAAACGCATATATGCTAATCCAATCAGCCTAACTATTCAACGTCTGGGGCTGGGGCTCCAAGAGCCATTTGGGCTCCGAAAGACATTTGCAGAACAAAAGGTGAGAGTCTCAGTGATCTGACTCATTTAACTTACAATGGAGAAAACAGGAATTGTAACTTTGCTGAGCAGAATCATTCGTGTGATATCATCATCTTAACCTTAAAGCTAAATACAATATTCTTTACCGTGATGTTATGTACGGAAGCATATTTGAAATAGATTCTTAAAATTTGCTCCTTCAAGACCTATAACTCTACTTTGCAATGATTATAAATGACTAGCTTTGGTTTATGCTAACAGAGTAAAAAATGTCTTGAACAAGTTAATAGACGAATTTCAGTCAGCTTTTATTAAAGGTAGACACATTCAAAACAATGTGAGACTAATTATGGACATGTTAGATTATCAGAGCCTTATTAACACAGAAAGCCTAATATTGTTTATTGATTTCTTCAAGGCTTTTGATTCTATCGAACATGACTTTTTACTGAAATCGCTCCAACTTTTTCGGTTTGGCCACAACTTTTGTAAGGTAATCAGAATGTTTTATGACCAAATATACAGTTATATTTCACTTCAATCAGACATCACTCCAAGAATCAATATCTCTTGTGGAATAAGACAAGGGTGCCCAATTTCACCAAAATTATTCATTCTCTGTACGCAGCTTTTGGCCTATTTTGTAGTAAATAATAAAGACCTTGAAGGGATAAAAGTTTGACACCGAATTGAAAATAAGCCAATTTGCTGACGATACAGTGATATTTCTAAAGGACAAATCAATTCTTCAGAAGGCTTTAAGTGTGATTTCTGTTTTTTCCAGGGCATCAGGCCTTTGCCTTAATCTAAAAAAAAAAAGTGAAATATTACCTTTGTAAAATTGCACTGAGACAGACTTGGAGATGATTCCAGTGAAGAATGATGTTAAATACTTGGGCATTCATCTATCTAAAAACTTGGCAATAAGAGAATCCAAAAATATCACAGAGAAATTTGAAGAAATAAAAAGAAACCTAAATCATTGGTTAACAAGAGACTTAACTATTTTAGGACGTAACCTATTGTCAAAATCAGAAGGGATTTCTAAATTAATTTACCCAAGCTATTCTATCTATATTAGTTCACAAAACATAAGAAAAGCAAATACTATAATTTACCAATTCATCTGGCGTAATAAAACGCACTACATCAAAAAAATCACAACTTGTAAAGGACTATAATAAAGGGGGTTAAAAACAATTGATTTTGAATCTATGGTTGGAGTTTTTAGAGTTAAAAGCCTTTTTAGATAAACTTGATTCTATATGGTATCATATTCCCCAAAATATTTTTGATAAAGTGGGAGGCTTAGAGTTTCTTTTAAAGTGCGATTTCGAGGTATCCAAATTGCCAGTAAAACTGTCTGAATATCATAAACAAGTTCTTCATTACTGGAAGAAGGTATTTACTCATCATTTTACACCACATGGCTCCACCTTGTGGAACAACAGAGTGATAACAATAAGTAGAAAAACTCTTTTTTTCAGAAATTGGTTTGAAAAGGGAATCATTTTCATCACAGATATATTAGATGAAAAAGGTAATTTTCTTAGGTTTACGGATTTTAAAACAAAATTGAATATACAAAGTTTAATAAGGGATTATAATAAGGTATGTAAAGCAATACCAATAGCCCTATTAAATATGATACAACACTATTTACATTATTCCAAAAGTCAAATAAATTTGCCTAAACTGCAACTAAACCAAATTCCTCTAAATAGCGAAAAATTTAACAATTATTGTATTAGCAAAATATTCAAATGTAAACTATTTCATGATTTTGACCAAAATATAAAAATAAGGCATTATGATGACAAAATAACAAATAAATACATCAAATTCATGAAATGGCCCATACCTCCTAAAATCAAAGAAATGCAATTCAAAATTATAAATGGATATTATCCAGCAGCAGCAATGCTTAAAAAGAGATTTGGTTTTGAAGTGGAGCCATGTGTGTTCTGTTCCCAGGAAGATGAAACTATTGAACATTTGTTTTTCTCTTGTCCAGTGATAAAAAGATTATGGCAAGATGTCATGAATTGGCTGGAAACAAAAATGGAGAGAATTACACAATTAAAGTTAGAGCAAATTCTTTTTGGTAATGAAAACCTTCCGAAGGAACTTTTTAGAATTTACAATATCATAACAATTATGGGTAAATACCATATTCATAAATGTAAATGGAAAAACAAAAATCCATCCCTAATGGTGTTTAAAATTGAACTGATGGAATACTTTGCTTCTTTGAAACTTCTGAAAGACTCCAGTGATAACATTTACTCTCTATGTGAAGATGTCTCAAAATATTTGTCATTATAATTTGTAAAGCTTCCATGTAACTTTATTTTAAGACCATATGAAGACTGAGGAGAATATATGTATGTAACAACTTTGACATGCAGAGCGCAACGAGTCATAATCTGAAGACCACGCCCACCAAGGGGGAAAACAAACCAACTGTCTCCATTGGCTTTGCATTGCGAGAGGCTGCCTCCTTGTCATTTCTTGCTTCTAACAAAATACAGAATAATGCCTAAAAGCTGCTATGTGACAAGGTGTACAGCAAACAAGCTAAGAAACCCAGAAATATTTTTTCATAAGCTGTCGACCCCAAAAAACGAGCGTTTGAGGACATAAAAGTGGATACAGGCTGGAACGAATGGGTAAATTGTGGGATCCTGACACTCAGTATACATGCACTAAAAATACACCACGTGTGCAGTAAGTTAAACATTTGGTCACTGGTGAGCCAAATATCCAAATGTCAGTTTTATATATTCTATTTCTGTAAGATAAACTATCCTGTGTTGCCGATTACAGTCTCCTCCGGCGGGCGTACGTTAGTTCTCAGAGTAATGAGACACGTGACGCTCTGTCTCAACTGCCACTTTTATGTACTAAACACTCGTTTTTTCAGGTCGAGAGCTAATAAAAACGTATTTCTGGTTTTTTTAGCTTGTTTGCTGTACACCTTGTCACACAGCAGCTTTTAGGCATTTGTCAGTCTTTTGTTAGAAGCAAGAAATGACAAGGAGGCAGCCTCTCGCAATGCAAAGTCAATGGAGACGGTTGGATTGTTTTCCCCCTGGGTGTGGGCGTGGCCTAAATACGCTCTGGCCCCGTTCACACTGCAGGCAAAAGTGGCCCAAATCTGATTTTTTTGGGGTCAAGTGACCAGGTCAGACTTCTTCAGAGGTAGTGTGAACACTCAAATCTAGCCCAGATCTGATTTTTTGTCAATGCGGCCGCAGTGTGAACAACCAAGGCGGATTTGATGCGACTTTTACGTCAATCTACGTCGACATTTGTCACAATTCTGCGTCGGCGATGAAGCCCTAGACAACAGACATAAGGCTTGTTTGAGATGAGCAAAATCTGCGCAGAATCGATCACCGGTGATCAGCGCGAGATGCATGCCGGTTAGAAATGTGTCCGAGTGCGGTCCGCCTTGCTCTGATGTCATGCTGACGTATGTCAAAAATCTCTCGCGAGCGCAAGGCACACCTGTCGGATTCTGCAGTCGAGCGCAGTTGCTCTCCACTGACTGCGCTGATCAAAAGCATGATGGGAAACGACTTGCTGACGACACAGCTTAATGTTCATTGGTTTAAACAACCGTGATGTATGACTGTTTGTGTGTTCCTACTACTTGTATCGCAATGATTTAATAAAGATAAAAGATAAAAACAAATAAAAAATAAAAAACAACAACAACCAAAAGAGTATTGTTCTCTTTTAAAATGTTTGATTTTAAAACTCTGATATCATGTTTTATGTATGTGTGAATATTCCCAAACTATCTAACAGTGCGATCTCTATGGATTATGCAATGTATTTTTTATAAAAAAGAAAAGAAAAAAAAACACATGTCTGTATTAAAGAAAAAAGACTGATAAACATGTATTTGGAATGGAATTAAATAATAGGCTACTTTGGGTGTCTTGTTCATTTATTTTCATATAAAAGCAACAGAACTTAAATTCCATCCAGTTTATTAGCAACACTGTGCACGAGCGTGAATCCCGCGAATCCCGCGATATCCATCTTTGATCTCACAGCTGTCAGATCCACTGCGAGAAGAGAGAACTGTCCGGCTTGGCTGCGCTTTTTTCACGCCTCCCCTCACTGCAGCCGCCTACTCTCGCCTACATTTCAGGCGAGGCGAGGCGCATCTCAAACAAGCCTATTGATAGTAGCCTAACATTAAAAACTTGAGAGTGAGGTGTTAGACCTAATTAGTAGCCTATAGGGAGATGCTTCAATTCAAGCTAAACTAGAAGGATCCTACCGTAACCGCTCCGTTTTAAAAAAAAATTCACACGAAATGGAAGAACGGGGACACAGGATAACGTGGCTGCAGTGTCAAACTACGCATCCACACAGACCTCTGTAGTGAATTTGCAGCCATAAACCTGCAAAAGGCAAAAATAGCCAATTTTGCTCTCTTTCTCTTCGTTCTTCTCCTCCTCAGCATCTGCTCATTAATGTTATGGCTTCCATTACACAAACATGTTTAAATAAATGTGAATATGCTTACTTCCTCCATAACCTCCCGAACTTTAGTGCAACCGCGTGCTGCGTCTGATGTCATTGTTATTGTTCTTTTGCGCATGCGGGTTAGTTTGAAACCTCAAACAGTTCACACTGCAATCAGATATAGGTCACATTTTAAAAGGTAATGTGAACAGCCAATCAAAAAATCGGATCTGAGCAAAAAATCAGAATTGAGCATTAAGACTTGCGGTGTGAACGGGGCCTATGACTGAAGTGCCTTTGCTTCATTTATTTTATATTTATTTGTATTTATTTTCTTTATCGAAATTTGTTGTATTCAACTGTGTTTAAATATGTTCTGCACATAAGTCTCCCAACGAGAGATTTTGTAAATTGTGTTTTGTAAATAAGTGTGTTTAATAAAAAAAAAAAGTAAAAAAAAAAGAAAGCCTCGCGTCGTCATGGTAACCATCCGAAGTTAAACAACAAAAAGGGTTCTGGAGCACTCAGAGGTCGCGCGCTGTGTAAACAAGCGTATAAAGTCATTAGTCATTACTCATTACCGAATAAGAAAAGCACGCTAGTTCAGAAATGTGGGGAAAGGATAGTTCTTGGAAAAGAAATGAACATGGAATCCAGGAATGGCCGGATGGATGTAAATATGAGGGGGGATTCGTAAATAACCTGAAGCATGGCACTGGTGTCTTCACATGGACAAATGGAGAGGTAAGTTATATTTCACTTCATAGGTAACAGATACCATATACAGGTCTGTTGGTTCTAAGATAAAGTTTAATTTGCGAAATTTAAGTCATCAATAAACACTGGCATTATAAAACGTGACATTAACCTATCATGAAAAGACATCAAATGTCAGTATTCTACATCATTTTGACAGTCTGCTGAATATTCAGGTAATTGTAATAAAATACTTTTATTATTTACTAATTTCAAATACTACGTTTGATAATTATTTGTCTATTTAATTATCTTAATTTTTTTCCATTCAGTTATTATCAATTACTTGGCAATACAAATTAAATAAATAATAATGTTTTTTTGCTAGAAAATTGCAAAACAAATCAATGGGAATGAAAAGAAAAGAAACCAGCTCATAATATTTAGATGAAAACCATCCATCCATCCAGTTATTTTCAGGCTTTTTT
Source organism: Leuciscus leuciscus (assembly GCF_965113295.1). NCBI lineage: Eukaryota > Metazoa > Chordata > Actinopteri > Cypriniformes > Leuciscidae > Leuciscus > Leuciscus leuciscus. The sequence goes on along the minus strand of NC_138739.1, from coordinate 26,395,602 downwards.
CATACCATATTTTGTATCCATTTATTTTAAGTTTTTTTTACCATTTGACCAGTTTTTGAACATTAATGTATATTAAAAACCAAGAAAAAGAAAAAAACAATTCCTTAATTTGCAGGCCCTTTTTGTACCCTATTCGTGGAAAGTACCAGAAATGCACCCTTTGATTTTTTCAAATTATTTTGAATCACTTTTAATGCTCTTCTCTCCACTGTACTTGCCACTTTGACACCAAATTATTTCATGTTTTATTCAGTTCTATAAAGGTTCATTTTTTAAGGATTATCGACATGGGAAAGGTATGTATTCCTGGCCAGATGGATCCAAATACACAGGAAACTTTTATCTGAACCGAAAAGAGGGATACGGAGTGCAGGTTTTCCCAGACGGATCAACTTTTGAGGTTTCATAATTCCCATAGTTCATTAACAATAAGTTTACTTTTATTATATAATAGATAATAAAACAAAATCCAATCTACAGGGTCTGTATCATGCTGATGAACGCTTTGGCCCTGGGATCATGACATACCTTGATGGGCGGCAGGATGTGGGCCTTTGGCACAGAGAGATGTTACTGCGAATATGCACCACACTGGAGGGCGGCTTTAGTCTTGAGGACTTCCCAGATCACATGACCAGACTGCCTAAGAAACACCTGGAACAACCTGAACTTCCTCTCGATGTGGAGTGGAGTACAGATGGCGGTCGCCTTGAGTCCGATCAGGAGTTATCAGAGGACAAGGAACGTTTCATCCTGCCTCCAGACACTGAGAGCTACTCCACAGACTCAGACCATCTGCCCGTCCCCAGGTGTCTACGCCGGGAACTGGACCTTCACTTTTTTGGTAGGAGTGACATCAGCACAGAGCAGCAATCAACATCGACAGCCTTGACGCTACAGCAGCGCATGAATGCACACATTCAGAGACACAGGTGAGAAGACTGTTGCTTAGCATTAACCTGGGCAACTTTTGTTTTGTTTTGAATATAATGAGCTGAAGAAATATATATACATACATACACACACAATATATTAATATATTTAATTCTAACATTGTATAACTTACATTTTGTGGCAGAACACTTTTTCGTTGAGCCTTTCTGTCATATAAATAGTAAGCAATATTTACCCGAATTTTTTATTTATTTTATTATATATGCATTCATATTTAATGCAGTGGAAGAAAGTGGCATATAGATGCTCCTTTTTTCATATATATGCTCTTCCGAGCAGCTGATTGGTTCTTTTAAAGCCAACCACTTTGCCCCGCCCCGAACCGGCTCAACTTTCATGGGAATTTTCCTATCCCTCCTCCTTCCCCAGCACCACATATATGTATATACATACCATCTATGCATTTATTTACCAGAAGATGGCAGATGGTACCAACAATATATATATATATATATATATATATATATATATATATAGGCTATATATATATAAATTATATATTTGCCCCATATCATTTACTTTTTTCCTGCAGATTTGAGACAGAAACATTAGACTGGGATGTCACCGCAGTGTTGAATATGAACAGGACTCAGTTTGGACCCAAAGGTCCCCTGGAGCTGAACTCAGAGAAACTGATCGAGGAAGCTTCACATGGTGAATGCAGGAATGTTTATCGAATCTTCAGAGATGGAAAAGTCCATCCCGACATGAGTGACGCACGGGGACATACGGCTCTCATAGCAGCCACGGTAAGCTTCTGTTTCAACAAGATCCAATGATCCAGTCACTAGTTATTTGCTATATGTTTATTTTGTTATATTTATAAATATTAATATGATATTTTTCATTTACGAATATTCATTTTGATATATATTTGGTATAGCCTAATACATTTGTTATTGTGTATATGCTTCCTTTTCGTTACATAATGTCCATTGTAGCAAAACCTTTTCTGTTGTATAAATGGTAAGCAATATTTGCCAGAAGATGGCAGCATTGTTTTCTTTTTCTTTTTCAAAGTTGTGAATAAGCATTGGATAATTGGAAAACTACAGGTGTCAGATCTTGAATAACAACACACAGTACAGATTGCATGTTTGTTGATGATCAATATGTAAATTAGGTTTGTTGTGTGTCTATATAGGTACATTGTCATGACGATGTCATCCACATGCTGTTGGACAGCGGGGCCGATGTTAATAAGTTAAATGATGAAGGCATGTCTGCTCTGGCTATCTGTAGTGTCCTCTACTATCCACCTCTGTCTTTACATGAGACGCTGGCTGAGAAAGTGACCCAGAATATCAGCCCAGAGCCACAGGTAAGAATCCTGAAATTTGCACATTATTTTGGTATGCTTATAGTTAGTCAGATTATTTTGACCCTTCATTTCTTGTTCCTCCCTTTTTTCGGTCTGTTACGCTAAAGATCAAGCCTTTGGAAGACGTCTCCCATATACCCTCTCCAGATCCAATGACAGGAACACCCGAAGATGTAAGGGACCAAGAGATATCTGAGACACCAAGACAGACCAACCAGGTTGACCAAAGTCTTGAACCAGAGAACCTCAATAACTTGGAGAAACTCGGAGATCAAGGGCAAATCAACGAGGACATAAACGAAGATCAACCTGACCAACCAGAAGGCCTCAACAACTCTGAGGAACCTCAAGTTCATCAAATCAATGACAATACGGACCCAAACAAGAAGATAGTTCTTCAGCCTGAACATGAACAGGACATACCATCAGTAGAACCACATGATATAATTCCAAGATCTATTCAAGTATTCGATGGTACAATTGCAGTGGGTTCTGTGTTTTGGCAAGAGAGGAAAACAAAGAGTGTCGTTGACTCTGAAGAAGAGCTGACAAATCTGGAGTTTGAAGAAAAACTTGAGCGGAGCATCAGATCAGATGATCTTTCCTTTGATTCTGCATGTTCTTTGGCTAGTGTCCACATTGACGTCACAGAGGAGATCCTACAGAAGAGTGCAGAGATCCTGTGCCAGACAGGAACAGTGACTCCGACAGACACTCAAGAGACGGTCCAGAAAATTGCACTTCTTAAGACAAAGTAAATTTCTATAGAAATTAATTTTATTTAGATGAATCTCACAAAAAATATGCCTGGGTTAAATGTAATTTTATTTTATTTATTTGATGTATGTTTTTGATAATACATTTTCATAAGCATATTTTACCCAAAAATTCTTATTAGTGTGGTGAATAAATATTTGTAATATTAATAAGTAAATTATTACAAAATTATTTAATTAATGTACTTAATATTTATTATTATTAAATGAAATAAAAGTGATTTAATTACTACTAATAATTTAATCAAAAATAATAATAATAATAATAGTTTTATAATATAAAATATTATAATAAATTAAATAATATTATTTACATTGGTCAATTTTTGAGATGTGTTTATCCAAATCGACTCACATTGCATTCAAAGTTTGCATTATCACTTCATGCATTCCCTGGGAATCAAACCCATGACCTTGGTGTTGCTAGTGCCATGTTCTACTTTTTGAGCAACAGGAATGCTATAATTATAATGCTTTTATATATTTAAATGGTTTTTTTATTATTACAGTAATGAGAATGATTTTAATGAAAAATTGTTGTTTTGTGACTGGTGATTGTCTGGTCTGATAGAAATCAGAATCGATGGATTACAGTCAATCTTCTGTTGGAGAGAGGAGCAGACCCAAACGCCTCTACTGTCCCCATGCTTGTCATCTTCCTGGCTATCAAAGCTGCCCATGTCAAGGGCGTCCGTCGTTTACTGGAGTGTGGGGCTCGTCCAGACATACCTCTACTTCCAGAGGTACATCAAGAGGCTTCATTTCTTTTCATCATTTTCTTTCTCCTTTTCTTTTCTTTTCTTTTCTTTTCTTTTCTTTTCTTTTCTTTTCTTTTCTTTTCTTTTCTTTTCTTTTCTTTTCTTTTCTTTTCTTTTTTCTTTTCTTTTCTTTTCTTTATTCTCTTTCCTTTTCTTATTTTATTTTGTGCTTAATCATGTTAGCAATTTGTTAAATCTTGCTAACAAAATGTTAAATCATGCTAACAACATGTTAAAACATGCTAGGAATGTGTGTTAAATCATGCTAGAAGCATGTTAGCAGCACACTAAATCATGCCAACAATGTGTTGATTTTAATGCTAGAAACATGCTAACAATGTGTGAATCACGCCAGAAAGATGCTAGCAACATGTTAAAACATGCTAGCAATGTGTGTTAAATCATGCTAGAAGCATGTTAGCAGCATACTAAATCATGCTGGCAATGTCTTAATTTTAATGCTAGAAACATGCTAGCAAAATGCTAAACCATGCTAGCAACTTGTTAAACATGATAGTAACGTGTCAAATCATGCTAGCAATTTACTAATTCATACTAGAAACATGCCTGCACTGTGCTAAATCATGCTATAACATGTTAGCAACTTGCTAAAACAGGTTAACAATTTGTTAAAATATACTAGCTATAATATATATATACTAAAATATACTATATACTTTCTTATTTAAAAGTATTTGCATTTGTCATTTGTCAATTTTCTGCTAACAAATGTTTATATTTCATTAGATTATGAACTGCAAGACATTTATCTGGTCAATATAGTTTGATTCCTCTTTTTTTGGTCTGTGACAGCAAAAGGGTCTGTACCCCCTTCACATAGCAGTGGGGTTGCCTGGAGCCGAGGGTCCTGAAATCACAGAGCTCCTCTTGCACGCTCTAGCGGACCCTGACGTCAAAGCTCAGGATGCCGATGAAGTCTACGAGTTTGACATGGTCTGAGCAAACCTCAAGTTTTGTATACATTTATTGCACCAAAACCTCTTTTAATGTCTCTAATCAGAGAAATATAAATCCTCAGGAGACACTTGAGCACCAGGCCTTTGAGAATCAGCATTTCATGGCCTCTAGTCCCCTAGCTAAGTTCAGCGAAGCCCCGGTCGAGTTTCCTCAGGAAGGTGGGAGGACACCACTACATGTGGCCTGCCAAAGAGACAGCGATTATGCAGTAAGAACACAATATGTACACTGAAACAACATGATACTCTTACAAAAAAGAGTCTCTACTCTCAAAAGCATATTAGAATGATTTCTGAAGGATCATGTGACACTGAAGACCGGAGTAATGATGCTGAAACGTCAAATACATATATATAAGAAGTAAATATGGAATATTCAATTATAAAAAGGCTTTTTTTCTTTCAGAATGCTAGAGATGTGGTTGCGCTTCTTCTTTCTCGCAAAGCAAGCCCCAATGATGTGTGGAGTGGCCATTCACCCCTGTCTCTAGCCATCGCTAGCGGCAACGACCTTGTATGTAATCACTGCTGACATCACTTCTTACGACTAAATCATTTGTAGTGCAGCTATTTGCAAAGAAATCATCTTTAAGGGTATAATTAAAAACTGTCTGTTCCAAGACACAGAATGATTGTGGAATAATAAGTCATAGCTGAAAGATGAGGGTGAGAACTATATGGCATTGCTTTGGTGTGCTGTGTGTATTAATGTTGTTTTCCCAGGCTGTGGATGAACTGCTAGCCGGAGGGGCTGATCCTAATCTTCATCTCACCCGTCATGTGGGCAGCGCTCTCTGTGCCCTTGCCAACATCAACTACGACCTTGGGCCACATCCACGCAACCAAGTCAAGCTGGTGATCGCCTTCAACTAATTATCCTGCATGGTCTTATGGGAAATACATGACTGTGCATATGTGAAATATGTTTCTGCGGCTCTGTAGTCGCACAACGCATTACAAAATAACATGTAAATTTACTGTATGTAAAATTGAATTTAAATTTAGAATCTAATTAAATTATAATATATTTAAAATAATATATAAAGTTAATAAATATAATAATGCAAGTAAAAGTAATAATATAAAATCAATCTAAATGAATATTTACCGTAGTTAGAATAATTGGATTTATTTTTAATTTATTAATTTAAATAAAAATTTTATAAAATTTTTGAAGTACAATTCATTATTCTAAATATATTAATGAACTTATTCAATTATTCTATTTAATCTAAATAAAAATATTTAATTATATATATATATATATATATATACATATACATATATATACTGTATATATATATATATTATATATATATATAGTGTGTGAACTGTCATTGACTTGTTGTTTAGAATAATTATTTAAATATTATATAATAATACAATATTATAATAATACAATACAATATAATAATAATAATAATATTTTATTGTAAACAATAAATGTAATAAAAAATAAATAAATAGATTTAATAGAACATTATTTGGAGATAAGTCTGGCTTTTTAAGCTTATTAAAGCATCATCTGTATTTGACCAAGTAAAACTCACTTTAAGTGTCACTCAGTGGATGTTTAACCTGGAAACAGTGTCAGAAATGAAATCAAAATGTCAGAAATAAAAAATATCACTAAAGATGAGAGACTAAAAGTGCCCTGTAAACTACTTCCTAAAAATGACTTTTTGGTATCTGGTATACTTTTTGGTTTTAGTTTTAGTTAACTATAATAACCCTGGAGCCTCATTTATAAAATGTTATGTAGAAACCATCCTAAATTTGATCTCATGATCATTTCCCTAATGTGCGTGCGTGGGATTCAGAGAAACATGTGTATGCACAAACATTGAATGAATGAAACAATGAAACATTGTGTATGCACAAAGAAAAGCATGCATACGCCTCTCTTCCAGATGTGAAATCTATAAATCGCAAATGATCTTGATATTGTGTGCAGCTGAATGATATCCACCGTGTAAACGCCCCCTAATTAATATAATTAGCATATAAAAGAGCACCAGTCAATGTCCAAATCCTTTACTTGAGAATCACGAGCGGCAAGAATTTTTATATGGCTAGAAAAAAAAATATGAAATGATTATTTAATTTGATCCCCTTTAAAAATAGAACTCTTGGGGGCAAATATTGCCTCTTAATAAAAAAGTTCATTTCTGACACTGGCACATTTGGCAGCAAATATATGCCCAGTCATGTTTTTCCTCACAAGATCAGGTTGAATTATCATTCAACTTACGTTCAGAAAAAATTTAGTACTTCAGAGACTTGTCAATCAAGTAAATAGGGAAACATAAATAGTTATTCTTAATGACTCTGCTCTCTTTGTTTCTGTTTCGCTTCATTAAGCTGGAAAAGTTGATCAAAGCCGGCGCTGACATCCTCATGCCTGTCGAGGTGGGCGAGGGACGCAGGTGCGCTGTGGGAACAGTCGTGGATTATGCGCACAGCGCATTCCAACAGGTACAGCTTTTCATCACCAGTTAATCCCGTGTTCCAGATCATCTGAAATCTCATTTATCAATCCTCTCACCGGACCGGTTCTGCTTTCCCTCCAGAACCAGCGCATGTCCCACACCCCATATCATACCCTCAACAAGCACGAGAGACAAGCCTATAATGCCCGACAGCGGTTGCTAGGCCTCATGGGAGATCTGCTGAGACAGGAGGCGATCGGAATGGAAACGCGCCGCATGGAGAAGGAAAGGAGCCAAGGCGTACTCAGTGAGACTGGCTGATAGTTACTAGAAATACACAACGCTTTATGGATTTCGCCTTTCTGGTTTCAGGGTTTGTGCATCCGATCAAAGTGTGATTGAAAATCACAGATTGCTAATTTGTGTGTTTTTTCTGTTGTTTAAGGTGTCAGTCCCTCAGAGAAGTTTGTGTATACCGGAGCAGGAGCGACACCGAGTCTCCTGAGCTCTCCTGAAGAGAACAGCAGGACTTCATGCATCGGTCAGAGAGCGCAGAGGTACTTCATTATTGCAAACCAAAGTGTTTTTTTCTGCTGTGGACATGAGTGACACCTCAAATCCATGTCTATTTGTGGGTTTTATTTCAGAAATCCTCTCTTCAAATATTGCTACCAGTGTGGTCGTTCGGTGGGTGTGCAGCTTATGGCCTGTAGCCGCTGTCATGAGGTCTTCTACTGTAGCAAGACCTGCAAAACGAAAGCGTGGGATGAACGACACAGAGACGAGTGTGTCCGTTTGCCAGGTTGGTACCAGGTCTCGATCAATTTGTAAAACACCTACCAAGACCCTTTACTTGACATTGCCACAAAGTTGTAGCTTTTTCCTTAAAACTCACACTTTTGGTCTTTTCCAGTAAAAGAAAATCTAAATTTAAACCTCCTTCAGACAAGATATATTATATATATATATATATATATATATATATATATATATATATATATATATAATTTTAAGCAAACAGGAATACAATTTTACATTCAAAATAAGGTTTTTTTTTTTTTTTTAGGATACATGTTTGGTATAATTCTATTCAAATGAGAATTAAGTGCAATTTCTCACAAAATTTTCATTACTGTAATGTGACAAATTCTCATTCTTATTAATGTAATACATGAAAATCATAATGTTTGGACACAATGAAATAAAATCAGTATTTAAAAAAATTAATAAAATATCCCACCATTTTTTTGGCTGGCAGAACTTGCTAAATTATGAAAGATAAAATTAAATACATTAAAACCGAATCCTTATAACAAGATCAGTTAAAACTGATGAACAAGATTTTATATATAATTTTATATATAAAATATATATTTAATAAAAATTCATTTATGTCCCCATTTTAAGCATAAATCTAACCAAATTTAAGAATGAAAATATATTTGTTTTTAAGAAAATACTAAGATTTGTTTTTTTCTGTAGTTATTTCTTTTTTATAAGTTTAATTCTTATAGTTATTTTTTTCCAGTGCCAAGTGAATTGGACAAAACAAAAAATGAAATTTACCAGCCATAAAACTTCCTATCAGCCATGAAATTTGCATGAATTAATTTAAAAACAAATTACTTCTCTGCTGCTGCATTTTATTATCTATAAACCACATAGAAGGCTTGCATACTCTATATGAAGTGGACTCTGAAAACCAGACGTGTAGTGTGTGAGCAGAGGATTTGTTTTTTAAAACAGACCGAAGATCTTATGGGATTTAAAGTATGAAATGAGAAATGACCCTCTCCTGCAGCGCTCTGTTCCTGAGAGAATATACTGAGTCAAGATGCAGTCTCCAGTAACAACAGTGTTATATAAAAAGTGTTCATGAGATAAAGGCCACACTTCTAGAACAAATGAGGGCGCATCTGATTGCCGGAGAATCACACAGAGGGTTCACCAGGAAATTGAGGAACCTGGCACAACCTGATTGCTGTATATTTAGGGTGTTGACAGTGTCCTTTTCTCTGGAGGATTTGTCTGTCTAGTGTTTCTACATAAGATGTAGGTCCAGAAACAAACAATGCTGTATTTTTTATAGGTGCCAGGGACCTCATTTATAAAACGTGCTTAAGCACAAATTTGATCTTAGGTTGTGTCCAAAATCGCCCCCTATCCTTTTATTCAGGATTCCCTACATTAGTCCTCTAATAAAGTTCACTTGAAGAAGTGAATGAAAACGAATTCAGCGCGTGACTCTCACAGTGCATTATGGGTATTCTCTAGCCACTGAGCGTACATCGGTTGTACACTCGTTGTTGTGGTGCATTATGGGATTGAACGAGTGCACTCTATAACATCCACTTTCGGACACCACTACAAATGGCTGTTCCCTCAAATAGTGCCATATTTAAGGGTATAGGGGGCGATTTCGGACACAGCCTTGGAGTACTGCAGGTATTTGGAAATCTAAGCAATTCTTGCCGCTCGTGATTCTCAAGTAAAGGATTTGGACATTGACTGGTGCTCATTTATATGATAATTATGTTAATTAGGGGGTTTGTACAAGGCAGAGGTCTGAAACCATTCAGCTGCACACAATTTTAAGATCATTTGCGATTTATAGATTTCACATCTGGAAGAGAGGCGTATGCACGTTTTTTTAGTTTTTTTTCATCCGTTTGTTTCTCTGAATCACGCATATGCACACTGGAGAAATTATCATAAGATCAAATGTAGGATGGTTTCTACGTAACATTTTATAAATGAGGCCCCAGGGTTATTATAGTTAACTAAAACTAAAACCATAAAAAACAATAAAATAAACTATAAAAATCAAATAAAAATAAAAATATAATATTAATAAAATACTTTTAAAAACTTTATTTGAGCTATTTGCCAGGGAAACATTTTTCATTATCATTTGTTTTGCTTTTCAGTTTAATTTTATGTACTAAAACTGAAATAAAAATGTATAACTATACAATTAATAATTAATAACTATATAGGCATTTAAAAAAATGAATAAAAATGACAAAACACACATATTAAAACAATAAAAAAATATATAATAGTATCTCAATAATACTAAAATAACACTGATAGGTGCAAATTACACATACACAAAATTGCTAAAATAAAAAGTTTCAAAAGTTTGGTTTTTAAAAACCTTAATATTGTGGAACACTTTTGTATAAAAAGTTTGAATTTCAATATATTTCAAAATGTAATTTATTCCTGTAATGTAAAGCTGAATTTTCAGCATCATTGCTTCAGTCTTCAGTGTCACATGATCCTTCAGAAATCATTCTAATATGCTGATTTGCTGCTTAACAAACATTTATTATTTTAACAGTTTAATTAATAACAGTTATAATAACTGTTATAATAACTGTATTATAACAGTTGTGCTGCTTAATATTTTGTGGAAACCATGATACAAAAGTTCAAAAGAACAACATTTATTTGAAATAGAAATCTTTAAAAAATTTATAATTGTCAGTTTAATGCGTCCTTGCTGAATATAAGTATTCATTTCTTAAAAAAAAAAAAAAAAAAAACTGCCCCTAACTGCCTTTTGCTAAAAATGTCTTTTATAAACTCTTGACAAATATTACATTATCAATTGTCGATTTATTGTGCGTCTGATACAATGGGAAGTATAATCACAAAAAAATGGCTAAACATAGGCAGATTAATTTACCAATATACTGTTATTTTACTATGATAAACTAATGCGTAGCACTTTTGTTGTGTTTTCACAGTGGTCAGTGGAAAAAGCAGCAGAGTTCAAGCTCCACGCTCACATCTGTTGACCAAAGAAGCTAAAGACAAGACCTTCCACCTAAGAGTGACCCTAGAAATACAAGAATATGACCTGAATGAAAATTACAGTTTTATTTAGAATGCATTTCAAAGGCCAATTTAACAGTTATGTAAAAGTTTTCAGTTTCACATTTAAATTTCTTGAAAAGAGAGAGACACGTGGAATCCACATCTGGGCAGACACTATGTTGCTATCAAGGTCAGATAAATCCCATCACATAGAGCCTCTTTCACCTAGCTATCATCATAGAGAGACTGTGTCTGTTCCCCGAATTAATTCTATCAATTAGTATTGGCTGCAGATAAAGTACTAATTGTTGGTGATTTTAGTATACATGTTAACGAAAAAAAATGCATTGAGATTGGTATTTAAAGACATTATGAACTCTATTCGGAGTAAGACAACACGTGTCAGGACCTACTCATTGTCGTAATCATACTCTAGATCTAATATTATCACACGGAATCAATGTTGATGCCGTTGAAATTCTGCAGCAGAGCGATGACATCTCAGATCATTATTTAGTCTCGTGTAAACTTCATTTAGCCAAGGCTGCAAAGTCGACTCCGTGTTACAAATATGTTAGACCTATCACTTCTGCCACTAAAGATTGCTTTATTAATGATCTTCCTGATCAGTTTCATCATCTCAGCATACCAGATAGCTTAGAAGAACTAGATATTGCGACAGAAACTTTTAACTCACTTTTCCAGCACTTTAGACACAGTTGCTCCTTTGCGCTTAAAGAAGATTAAAGAAAATAGTCCAATGCCGTGGTACAACGAGCACACACTCAGGCCCTTAAGAGAGCAGCCAGAAAATGGAGCATTGCTGGAAGAAAAAACTAGAGGTATTTCGCATTTCATGGAAAGAGAGCTCGATTGCATACAGAGAGGTCTTTAAAACATCTAGATCTGCTTATTTTTCAAACCTATTAGAAGAAAATAAACAAAATCCTAGGTGTTTATTTGAAATAGTGGCTAAACTAACGAAAAAATTAATCTTCAACCCCAGACGTTTCCAAGCAGCACAGCAGTAATGACTTTATGAACTTCTTTACTAACAAGATTGATAATATCAGGGAGAAAATTAAAACTATGCAACCGTCTACTACAGTATCGCATCAGGCAGGCAATTGTAGTCTCCTTGAAGAACATTTTTATTCATTCGTTTCTATAGGAGAGGAAGAATTTACTAAACTCATTAAATCATCTAAATCAACAACATGAATGTTAGACCCTATATCGACTAAGCTACTGAAAGAGATGCTCCCAGAGGTCACAGATCCTCTTATTAATATCATTAATTCATCTTTGTCAATAGGATATGTACCAAAAACATTTAAGCTGGATATGATTAAACCGCTTGTTAAAAAAAAAAACGCAACTTGATCCTACAGAATTAGTCAATTATAGGCCGATCTCAAATCTACCTTTTCTGTCAAAGATACTAGAAAAGGCAGTATCCTCACAACTATGTTCCTTTTTAGAAAGAAATGATATCTGCGAGGATTTCCAGTCAGGATTTAGACCGTACTATAGTACTGAGACAGCTCTCATTAGAGTTACAAATGATTTGCTCCTATCATTCGATCGTGGTTGTATTTCACTATTAGTGTTACTCGATCTCAGTGCTGCATTTGATACTATCGACCACAACATTCTTTTAAATAGAATCGAAAATTATGTTGGCATTAGTGGAATTGCATTAGCATGGTTTAAATCATACTTATCTGACCGTTATCAGTTTGTAGCAATAAATTAAGAGATGTCTTATCGATCACAAGTTCATTATGGCGTACCACAAGGCTCAGTACTAGGACCGTTGCTGTTCACTCTGTACATGCTACCATTAGGAGATATCATTAGGAAGCATGGCATTAGTTTTCACTGAAACTTACCAATTCACAAAATTAACGGAATAGTCTAGATGGGATGTACCCAAAAAGTGAAAGTGAGGAGCATTTATGGGTACAAGTCGGGAACCGGCCTACTTTACATATTTCAAGGGTGCTGAATCCCAAAAAACTGGTACCCAAGCGAAATTGTGAGTTTTTGACCTTCTAATTTGCATATCAAAATGGCCGCCAAATTGCCTATCTTGCTCAGTCGTTGGACCATTTTCCCCTAGTTTTTTTGTAAGTAGGCAATCAAGATGAGGAAATTAAGTTTCTAGATCGATAGTCAAGGGTCAGAGCAAAGATATAACGGAGGCTCACTGCCTTTTTTATGTATATATATATGCAAAATACCAACTTTTAAGGTGAAATTAAGCATTATTTGTGTCATTTTATAAGGCCGACATACATATTCAATCAATATCACTCTTAAATGTTCCCAGTGTATATATGATATGTGATGTATTCCATATTACATAATAACTTAGAAAAACACCATTGCAAGTTGTCTGAGATTTCATTTTTTTATGCAAATTAAGCATTTGTTCTCTAAATTCTAAGATGGGAAAAACCCATGTGAATAGGAAAAAAAACACCATGAAACTTCCCTTGAACAGATCTACAGATCACATCTTGTTTCTGTATATTTTCTTTCATGTTTGTCGCTTAATTGCTTTGCTTTTTTCTGTTAGATTTTTAGTTCTGTAGTTCACTCCCTCTGTAAATTGTTTTTGGTAAATTGTTTTTATACCTTTCTAGTTTGCTTGTGTGCCATTTGTCTTTGGAATTTCATTTTGATTAGTATTTCTTTCTGCAGTCCTTTTCCAAGTTCTTTGGTTACCCCTTGCCTTGGTATACTTGAGGACTACAACTCCACATTTAAACATGGACATTGGTCATCACTCTGACATGCACACATTGCAGTGCATAACAGCCCTATTTTTCGGCATTTGCACTGGCATGTTGTGCATTGTTTTTTACAGGTACAGAGAATCATTTCCAGGCAACTTTCAGGTATTGGATTCCTTGACATAAGAATGGGATGTAGTCCTGAACCGCCATGTTTCCATCCCATGTCCAAGGGTGAAGGAAGCTCAGGTGTGGCATAGTGAGCATTTCTCCAAACCATTGCCTGGTAGTGTACTCTCAGCAGATGGAAGTGGAGTGCATCGCTTGTCGCCGGCATTGCTTCTGGTTTACCTGTCCTGGAGAAAAGTATATGCCTTGCTGCATCAACAGAGTCTGTTTTATGCACATCATATATTCTGCAGACAAAAGCCTCTGAAGATCTTTGAGTCTCCTCCGTGAGATCCCCATTTCCGAGGTTGCTGAGCAATTGATGGTGCATTTTCCAGACTTTCCACGATGTACTTTTGGTGTGACTTGCAATGTATGATGTGGTATCACAACCAGTTAGTGCATGAAATGCTACAAGGCTTGGTGCTGAATCCTTTGACAGTTTGTTAAAAACAGCATCAATGGGTATATATTGTGGCTTCCTTGTGGTACCAGACAACAGCCAGAGTTTTTTACATGCTATGTGCGGGAAATGGGAAACCAGAATCACAAGCACATCAGTGTCTCTAGATGACACGACTACTGTGTCTGACTGGCAGTGCACTGCATGTAATACCAATCGGGTATCTGCCTCTTCGTGTGTGGCTCTCAGATGAGTCAGGTTGGTTGTTGCTTTCGATGACCTAACCTCCGTTTCTTTGTCTCTGAACCCACCAGCAACAACTATCTCTTTATCATCTGGTGCCTGAGCACATAGTTCTTCAGAGAGTAGATCAGCTTTGTTGTCAGGGAGGGACAGGAAGTTGGTCCAGTTTTTCAGAAGATGCACATCACGACCCTCAACAAGTCGTCTGATTGGTTGAGCTGCTTTTGTGCGTTGTGTCCTGGTAGCACCCTTGATGGTCTCTTCTCTGTATCTGTCAAACACAACGTCTATCCGTTTATAGGAACATCCTGCTTTCAATACTGCTCTGACAAATGTGTCAGCCAAATCTCCAAATGTTACTGCTTTGTCTGGCTTTCCTAGGGCAACCACCAGTGCCTGTCCATCTATGATGAGGCAAGATGACATGTCGGGAAGTTCAATAGCCTCAGGACAGACTATGTCTTCTGTTAACTTATTTACCAATACAGACTTGTTTCCAGTGCGAAGGGTCCCATTCATTTCAGCAAGGGATATGGGAACTGGCAGAAGCTCGTATTTTAGGACAGCTGGTAAGTCAACTGGATGACCTGCCTCAGAGGCCGTAACAAGGCATTTGAGGACGTTTCGGTCAGCCTTTACGACGGTTCTGTTGTCTTTGATTTTAGGATTTTTGGCCACTTCATACAGAGATGCAAATGTTTTAGCTTTGCTCTTATGTAGGGTTGCATGGATTGGGACCTCTGGTTTATCTTTGTCCTCAGGAACAATCATCTGTGGTTCAGAGCAAAGCTAAAATATTTGCATCTCTGTATGAAGTGGCCAAAAATCCTAAAATCAAAGACAACAGAACCGTCGTAAAGGCTGACCGAAACGTCCTCAAACGCCTTGTTATGGCCTATGAGGCAGGTCGTCCAGTTGACTTTCCAGCTGTCCTAAAATACGAGCTTCTGCCAGTTCCCATATCCCTTGCTGAAATGAATGGGACCCTTCGCACTGGAAACAAGTCTGTATTGGTAAATAAGTTAACAGAAGACATAGTCTGTCCTGAGGCTATTGAACTTCCCGACATGTCATCTTGCCTCATCATAGATGGACAGGCACTGGTGGTTGCCCTAGGAAAGCCAGACAAAGCAGTAACATTTGGAGATTTGGCTGACACATTTGTCAGAGCAGTATTGAAAGCAGGATGTTCCTATAAACGGATAGACGTTGTGTTTGACAGATACAGAGAAGAGACCATCAAGGGTGCTACCAGGACACGACGCACAAAAGCAGCTCAACCAATCAGACGACTTGTTGAGGGTTGTGATGTGCATCTTCTGAAAAACTGGACCAACTTCCTGTCCCTCCCTGACAACAAAGCTGATCTTGCCAATCTACTCTCTGAAGAACTATGTGCTCAGGCACCAGATGATAAAGAGATAGTTGTTGCTGGTGGGTTCAGAGACAAAGAAACGGAGGTTAGGTCATCGAAAGCAACAACCAACCTTACTCATCTGAGAGCCACACACGAAGAGGCAGATACCCGATTGGTATTACATGCAGTGCACTGCCAGTCAGACACAGTAGTCGTGTCATCGAGAGACACTGATGTGCTTGTGATTCTGGTTTCCCATTTCCCGCACGTAGCATGTAAAAAACTCTGGCTGTTGTCTGGTACCACAAGGAAGCCACAATATATACCCATTGATGCTGTTTTTAACAAACTGCCAAAGGATTCAGCACCAAGCCTTGTAGCATTTCATGCACTAACTGGTTGTGATACCACATCATACATTGCAAGTCACACCAAAAGTACATCGTGGAAAGTCTGGAAAATGCACCATCAATTGCTCAGCAACCTCGGAATTGGGGATCTCACGGAGGAGACTCAAAGATCTTCAGAGGCTTTTGTCTGCAGAATATATGATGTGCATAAAACAGTCTCTGTTGATGCAGCAAGGCATATACTTTTCTCTAGGACAGGTAAACCAGAAGCAATGCCGGCGACAAGCGATGCACTCCACTTCCATCTGCTGAGAGTACACTACCAGGCAATGGTTTGGAGAAATGCTCACTATGCCACACCTGAGCTTCCTTCACCCTTGGACATGGGATGGAAACATGGCGGTTCAGGACTACAGCCCATTCTTATGTCACAGAATCCAATACCTGAAAGTTGCCTGGAAATGATTCTGTGTACCTGTAAAAAACAATGCACAACACGCCAGTGCAAATGCCGAAAATCAGGGCTGTTATGCACTGCAATGTGTGCATGTCAGAGTGATGACCAATGTCCTTGTTTAAATGTGGAGTTGTAGTCCTCAAGTATACCAAGGCAAGGGGTAACCAAAGAACTTGGAAAAGGACTGCAGAAAGAAATATTAATCAAAATGAAATTCCAAAGACAAATGGCACACAAGCAAACTAGAAAGGTATAAAAACAATTTACCAAAAACAATTTACAGAGGGAGTGAACTACAGAACTAAAAATCTAACAGAAAAAAGCAAAGCAATTAAGCCACAAACATGAAAGAAAATATACAGAAACAAGATGTAATCTGTAGATCTGTTCAAGGGAAGTTTCATGGTGTTTTTTTCCCTATTCACCTGGGTTTTTCCCGTCTTAGAATTTAGAGAACAAATGCTTAATTTGCATAAAAAAATATAATCTCAGACAACTTGCAATGGTGTTTTTCTTAGTTATTATGTAATATGGAATACATCACATATATACACTGGGAACATTTAAGAGTGATATTGATTGAATATGTATGTCAGCCTTAAAAAATTACACAAATAATGCTTAATTTCACCTTAAAAGTTGGTATTTTGCATATATATATATACATAAAAAAGGCAGTGAGCCTCCATTATATCTTTGCTCTGACCCTTGACTACAGATCTAGAAACTTAATTTCCTCATCTTGATTGACTACTTTCAAAAAAACTAGGGGAAAATGGTCCAACGACTGAGCAAGATAGGCAATTTGGTGGCCATTTTGATATGCAAATAAGGTAAAAAACTCACAATTTCACTTGGGTACCATTTTTTTTTTGGACTCAGCACCCTTGAAATATGTAAGGTAGGCCGGTTCCCGACTTGTACCCATAAATGCTCCTCACTTCTTATAGAAGGCCATTTTTCTGAAATCCGTCTAGTCTAGAATGCATAGCTGATATAAAACATTGGATGACCTGTAATTTCCTACTACTTAATTCTGAAAAACGGAGATTCTAATTATTGGACAAAACACTTCCTCACATAATAACCTAGAATACTGTGTAACACTTGATGGCTGCTCTGTTAAGTCCTCGTCGTCGGTTAGGAACGTTGGTGTGCTCTTTGATACCAATCTTTCATTTGAAAGTCACGTGTCTAGTATCTGTAAAACTGCATTTTTCCATCTTAAAAATATATCTAAATTACGTCATATGCTCTCATTGACAAATGCGGAACAATTAGTTCATGCGTTCATGACATCAAGGCTAGATTATTGTAATGCTCTACTGGGTGGTTGCCCTGCACGCTTAATAAACAAATTACAGCTAGTCCAAAACGCAGCAGCTCGAGTTCTTACCAGAACCAGGAAGTATGACCATATTAGCCCTGTTCTGTCAACACTGCATTGGCTCCCTATTAAACATTGTATACATTTTAAAATATTGCTGATTACTTACAAAGCACTAAATGGTTTAGCTCCGCAGTACTTGAGCGAGCTCTTAACACATTATAGTCCTTCACGTCTATTGCGATCTCAAAATTCCGGCCAGTTGATAATACTTAGAATATCAAAATCGACTGCTGGCGGTAGATCCTTTTCCTATTTAGCACCAACACTTTGGAACAGTCTTCCTACCATTGTCCGGGAAGCAGACACACTCTGTCAGTTCAAAGCTAGATTAAAAACGCATCTCTTTGACCTAGCATACACATAACACACATTATAGACTTCTATAATTCCATATTAGGGTGCATAGATTAGGCCAGCCGGAAACGGGAACACTTCCCATAAATCCTGATGTATCCGTTACATCATAAGAAGAATGGCGTCTACGCTAATATTAGTCTCTCTGTTTATACCGAGGTTTACCGCAGTCCACCGTATCCAGGCCGTATCCAGATCTGATGAAGGACCAGCGCCTGGACGCGACAACGCAGTCCTGAAGTGTCAACTAGTCTCTCCTCTCCTCTCCTCACTTCAGGAAACGGAGAGTCTTGTTGACACTTCAGGACTGCGTTGTCGTCGCGTCAAGGCGCTGGTCCTTCTTCAGATCTGGATACGGCCTGGATCCGACGGACTGCGGTAAACCTCGGTATAAACAGAGAGACTAATATTAGCGTAGACGCCATTCTTCTTATGATGTAACGACTACATCAGGATTTATGGGAAGTGTTCCCGGTTTCGGCTGGCCTAATCTATGCAGCCTAATATGGAATTATAGAAGTCTATAATGTGTTATGTGTATGCTAGGTCAAAAAGATGTGTTTTTAGTCTAGCTTTGAACTGACAGAGTGTGTCTGCTTCCCGGACAAAGTTAGGAAGATTGTTCCAAAGTTTTGGTGCTAAATAGGAAAAGGATCTACCGCCAGCAGTCGATTTTGATATTCTAGGTATTATTAACTGGCCGGAATTTTGAGATCGCAATAGACGTTAAGGACAATAATGCGTTAAGAGCTCGCTCAAGTACTGCGGAATTAAAACCATTTAGTGCTTTGTAAGTAATCAGCAATATTTTTAAATGTATACGATGTTTAATAGGGAGCCAGTGCAGTGTTGACAGAACTGGGCTAATATGGTCATACTTCTTAGTTCTGGTAAGAACTCGAGCTGCTGTGTTTTGGACCAGCTGTAGTTTGTTTATTAAGCGTGCAGGGCAACCACCCAGTAGAGCATTACAATAATCTAGCCTTGAGGTCATGAACGCATGAACTAACTGTTCCGCATTTGTCAATGAGAGCATATGACGTAATTTAGATATATTTTTAAGATGGAAAAATGCGGTTTTACAGATACTAGACACGTGACTTTCAAATTAAAGATTGGTATCAAAGAGCACACCCAGGTTCCTAACCGACGACGAAGACTTAACAGAGCAGCCATCAAGTGTTAGACAGTATTCTAGGTTATGACGTGAGGACGTTTTTGTCCAATAATTAGAATCTTTGTTTTTTCAGAATTAAGTAGTAGGAAATTACAGGTCATCCAATGTTTTATATCAGCTATGCATTCTAGACTAGACGGATTTCAGAAAAATGGCCTTCTATAAGAAGTGAGGAGCATTTATGGGTACAAGTCGGGAACCGGTCTACCTTACATATTTCAAGGGTGCTGAGTCCCAAAAAAAAATGGTACCCAAGTGAAATTGTGAGTTTTTTTTACCTTATTTGCATATCAAAATGGCCGCCAAATTGCCTATCTTGCTCAGTCGTTGGATCATTTTCCCCTAGTTTTTTTTGTAAGTAGGCAATCAAGATGAGGAAATTAAGTTTCTAGATCTGTAGGGTCAAGTTTCTAGATCTGTTCTAGTCAAGGGTCAGAGCAAAGATATAATGGAGGCTCACTGCCTTTTTTATGTATATATATATGCAAAATACCAACTTTTAAGGTGAAATTAAGCATTATTTGTGTAATTTTTTAAGGCCGACATACATATTCAATCAATATCACTCTTAAATGTTCCCAGTGTATATATGATATGTGATGTATTCCATATTACACAATAACTAAGAAAAACACCATTGCAAGTTGTCTGAGATTACATTTTTTTATGCAAATTAAGCATTTGTTCTCTAAATTCTAAGACGGGAAAAACCCAGGT
Source organism: Leuciscus leuciscus (assembly GCF_965113295.1). Lineage (NCBI taxonomy): Eukaryota > Metazoa > Chordata > Actinopteri > Cypriniformes > Leuciscidae > Leuciscus > Leuciscus leuciscus. The sequence goes on along the minus strand of NC_138739.1, from coordinate 26,375,211 downwards.
GAATAGGGAAAAAAACACCATGAAACTTCCCTTGAACAGATCTACAGATTACATCTTGTTTCTGTATATTTTCTTTCATGTTTGTAGCTTAATTGCTTTGCTATTTTCTGTTAGATTTTTAGTTCTGTAGTTCACTCCCTCTGTAAATTGTTTTTGGTAAATTGTTTTTATACCTTTCTAGTTTGCTTGTGTGCCATTTGTCTTTGGAATTTCATTTTGATTAGTATTTCTTTCTGCAGTCCTTTTCCAAGTTCTTTGGTTACCCCTTGCCTTGGTATACTTGAGGACTACAACTCCACATTTAAACAAGGACATTGGTCATCACTCTGACATGCACACATTGCAGTGCATAACAGCCCTGATTTTCGGCATTTGCACTGGCGTGTTGTGCATTGTTTTTTACAGGTACACAGGATCATTTCCAGGCAACTTTCAGGTATTGGATTCTGTGACATAAGAATGGGCTGTAGTCCTGAACCGCCATGTTTCCATCCCATGTCCAAGGGTGAAGGAAGCTCAGGTGTGGCATAGTGAGCATTTCTCCAAACCATTGCCTGGTAGTGTACTCTCAGCAGATGGAAGTGGAGCACATCGCTTGTCGCCGGCATTGCTTCTGGTTTACCTGTCATGGAGAAAAGTATATGCCTTGCTGCATCAACAGAGTCTGTTTTATGCACATCAAATATTCTGCAGACAAAAGCCTCTGAAGATCTTTGAGTCTCCTCCGTGAGATCCCCATTTCCGAGGTTACTGAGCAATTGATGGTGCATTTTCCAGACTTTCCACGATGTACTTTTGGTGTGACTTGCAATGTATGATGTGGTATCACAACCAGTTAGTGCATGAAATGCTACAAGGCTTGGTGCTGAATCCTTTGGCAGTTTGTTAAAAACAGCATCAATGGGTATATATTGTGGCTTCCTTGTGGTACCAGACAACAGCCAGAGTTTTTTACATGCTACGTGCAGGAAATGGGAAACCAGAATCACAAGCACATCAGTGTCTCTAGATGACACGACTACTGTGTCTGACTGGCAGTGCACTGCATGTAATACCAATCGGGTATCTGCCTCTTCGTGTGTGGCTCTCAGATGAGTCAGGTTGGTTGTTGCTTTCGATGACCTAACCTCCGTTTCTTTGTCTCTGAACCCACCAGCAACAACTATCTCTTTATCATCTGGTGCCTGAGCAGATAGTTCTTCAGAGAGTAGATTGGCAAGATCAGCTTTGTTGTCAGGGAGGGACAGGAAGTTGGTCCAGTTTTTCAGAAGATGCACATCACGACCCTCAACAAGTCGTCTGATTGGTTGAGCTGCTTTTGTGCGTCGTGTCCTGGTAGCACCCTTGATGGTCTCTTCTCTGTATCTGTCAAACACAACGTCTATCCGTTTATAGGAACATCCTGCTTTCAATACTGCTCTGACAAATGTGTCAGCCAAATCTCCAAATGTTACTGCTTTGTCTGGCTTTCCTAGGGCAACCACCAGTGCCTGTCCATCTATGATGAGGCAAGATGACATGTCGGGAAGTTCAATAGCCTCAGGACAGACTATGTCTTCTGTTAACTTATTTACCAATACAGACTTGTTTCCAGTGCGAAGGGTCCCATTCATTTCAGCAAGGGATATGGGAACTGGCAGAAGCTCGTATTTTAGGACAGCTGGTAAGTCAACTGGACGACCTGCCTCATAGGCCGTAACAAGGCGTTTGAGGACGTTTCGGTCAGCCTTTACGACGGTTCTGTTGTCTTTGATTTTAGGATTTTTGCCCACTTCATACAGAGATGCAAATGTTTTAGCTTTGCTCTTATGTGGGGTTGCATGGATTGGGACCTCTGGTTTATCTTTGTCCTCAGGAACAATCATCTGTTGTTCAGAGCAAAGCTAAAACATTTGCATCTCTGTATGAAGTGGGCAAAAATCCTAAAATCAAAGACAACAGAACCGTCGTAAAGGCTGACCGAAACGTCCTCAAACGCCTTGTTATGGCCTATGAGGCAGGTCGTCCAGTTGACTTACCAGCTGTCCTAAAATACGAGCTTCTGCCAGTTCCCATATCCCTTGCTGAAATGAATGGGACCCTTCGCACTGGAAACAAGTCTGTATTGGTAAATAAGTTAACAGAAGACATAGTCTGTCCTGAGGCTATTGAACTTCCCGACATGTCATCTTGCCTCATCATAGATGGACAGGCACTGGTGGTTGCCCTAGGAAAGCCAGACAAAGCAGTAACATTTGGAGATTTGGCTGACACATTTGTCAGAGCAGTATTGAAAGCAGGATGTTCCTATAAACGGATAGACGTTGTGTTTGACAGATACAGAGAAGAGACCATCAAGGGTGCTACCAGGACACGACGCACAAAAGCAGCTCAACCAATCAGACGACTTGTTGAGGGTCGTGATGTGCATCTTCTGAAAAACTGGACCAACTTCCTGTCCCTCCCTGACAACAAAGCTGATCTTGCCAATCTACTCTCTGAAGAACTATCTGCTCAGGCACCAGATGATAAAGAGATAGTTGTTGCTGGTGGGTTCAGAGACAAAAAAACGGAGGTTAGGTCATCGAAAGCAACAACCAACCTTACTCATCTGAGAGCCACACACGAAGAGGCAGATACCCGATTGGTATTACATGCAGTGCACTGCCAGTCAGACACAGTAGTCGTGTCATCTAGAGACACTGATGTGCTTGTGATTCTGGTTTCCCATTTCCCGCACGTAGCATGTAAAAAACTCTGGCTGTTGTCTGGTACCACAAGGAAGCCACAATATATACCCATTGATGCTGTTTTTAACAAACTGCCAAAGGATTCAGCACCAAGCCTTGTAGCATTTCATGCACTAACTGGTTGTGATACCACATCATACATTGCAAGTCACACCAAAAGTACATCGTGGAAAGTCTGGAAAATGCACCATCAATTGCTCAGCAACCTCGGAATTGGGGATCTCACGGAGGAGACTCAAAGATCTTCAGAGGCTTTTGTCTGCAGAATATATGATGTGCATAAAACAGACTCTGTTGATGCAGCAAGGCATATACTTTTCTCCAGGATAGGTAAACCAGAAGCAATGCCGGCGACAAGCGATGCACTCCACTTCCATCTGCTTAGAGTACACTACCAGGCAATGGTTTGGAGAAATGCTCACTATGCCACACCTGAGCTTCCTTCACCCTTGGACATGGGATGGAAACATGGCGGTTCAGGACTACAGCCCATTCTTATGTCACAGAATCCAATACCTGAAAGTTGCCTGGAAATGATTCTGTGTACCTGTAAAAAACAATGCACAACACGCCAGTGCAAATGCCGAAAATCAGGGCTGTTATGCACTGCAATGTGTGCATGTCAGAGTGATGACCAATGTCCTTGTTTAAATGTGGAGTTGTAGTCCTCAAGTATACCAAGGCAAGGGGTAACCAAAGAACTTGGAAAAGGACTGCAGAAAGAAATATTAATCAAAATGAAATTCCAAAGACAAATGGCACACAAGCAAACTAGAAAGGTATAAAAACAATTTACCAAAAACAATTTACAGAGGGAGTGAACTACAGAACTAAAAATCTAACAGAAAAAAGCAAAGCAATTAAGCTACAAACATGAAAGAAAATATACAGAAACAAGATGTAATCTGTAGATCTGTTCAAGGGAAGTTTCATGGTGTTTTTTTCCCTATTCACCTGGGTTTTTCCCGTCTTAGAATTTAGAGAACAAATGCTTAATTTGCATAAAAAAATGTAATCTCAGACAACTTGCAATGGTGTTTTTCTTAGTTATTGTGTAATATGGAATACATCACATATCATATATACACTGGGAACATTTAAGAGTGATATTGATTGAATATGTATGTCGGCCTTAAAAAATTACACAAATAATGCTTAATTTCACCTTAAAAGTTGGTATTTTGCATATATATATACATAAAAAAGGCAGTGAGCCTCCATTATATCTTTGCTCTGACCCTTGACTAGAACAGATCTAGAAACTTGACCCTACAGATCTAGAAACTTAATTTCCTCATCTTGATTGCCTACTTACAAAAAAACTAGGGGAAAATGGTCCAACGACTGAGCAAGATAGGCAATTTGGCGGCCATTTTGATATGCAAATAAGGTAAAAAACTCACAAATTCACTTGGGTACCATTTTTTGGGGGACTCAGCACCCTTGAAATATGTAAAGTAGGCCGGTTCCCGACTTGTACCCATAAATGCTCCTCACTTCTTATAGAAGGCCATTTTTCTGAAATCCGTCTAGTCTAGAATGCATAGCTGATATAAAACATTGGATGACCTGTAATTTCCTACTACTTAATTCTGAAAAATGGAGATTCTAATTATTGGACAAAACACTTCCTCACATAATAACCTAGAATACTGTGTAACACTTGATGGCTGCTCTGTTAAGTCTTCGTCGTCGGTTAGGAACCTTGGTGTGCTCTTTGATACCAATCTTTCATTTGAAAGTCACGTGTCTCGTATCTGTAAAACTGCATTTTTCCATCTTAAAAATATATCTAAATTACGTCATATGCTCTCATTGACAAATGCGGAACAATTAGTTCATGCGTTCATGACATCAAGGCTAGATTATTGTAATGCTCTACTGGGTGGTTGCCATGCACGCTTAATAAACAAATTACAGCTAGTCCAAAACGCAGCAGCTCGAGTTCTTACCAGAACCAGGAAGTATGACCATATTAGCCCTGTTCTGTCAACACTGCATTGGCTCCCTATTAAACATTGTATACATTTTAAAATATTGCTGATTACTTACAAAGCACTAAATGGTTTAGCTCCGCAGTACTTGAGCGAGCTCTTAACACATTATAGTCCTTCACGTCTATTGCGATCTCAAAATTCCGGCCAGTTGATAATACCTAGAATATCAAAATCGACTGCTGGCGGTAGATCCTTTTCCTATTTAGCACCAACACTTTGGAACAGTCTTCCTACCATTGTCCGGGAAGCAGACACACTCTGTCAGTTCAAAGCTAGATTAAAAACGCATCTCTTTGACCTAGCATACACATAACACACATTATAGACTTCTATAATTCCATATTAGGGTGCATAGATTAGCCCAGCCGGAACCGGGAACACTTCCCATAAATCCTGATGTATCCGTTACATCATAAGAAGAATGGCGTCTACGCTAATATTAGTCTCTCTGTTTATACCGAGGTTTACCGCAGTCCACCGGATCCAGGCCGTATCCAGTTCTGATGAAGGACCAGCGCCTGGACGCGACAACGCAGTCCTTAAGTGTCAACTAGTCTCTCCTCTCCTCTCCTCACTTCAGGAAACGGAGAGTCTTGTTGACACTTCAGGACTGCGTTGTCGTCGCGTCAAGGCGCTGGTCCTTCTTCATATCTGGATACGGCCTGGATCCGACGGACTGCGGTAAACCTCGGTATAAAACAGAGAGACTAATATTAGCGTAGACGCCATTCTTCTTATGATGTAACGACTACATCAGGATTTTTGGGAAGTGTTCCCGGTTTCGGCTGGCCTAATCTATGCAGCCTAATATGGAATTATAGAAGTCTATAATGTGTTATGTGTATGCTAGGTCAAAAAGATGTGTTTTTAGTCTAGCTTTGAACTGACAGAGTGTGTCTGCTTCCCTGACAATGTTAGGAAGATTGTTCCAAAGTTTTGGTGCAAAATAGGAAAAGGATCTACCGCCAGCAGTCGATTTTGATATTCTAGGTATTATTAACTGGCCGGAATTTTGAGACCGCAATAGACGTTAAGGACTATAATGCGTTAAGAGCTCGCTCAAGTACTGCGGAATTAAAACCATTTAGTGCTTTGTAAGTAATCAGCAATATTTTAAAATGTATACGATGTTTAATAGGGAGCCAGTGCAGTGTTGACAGAACTGGGCTAATATGGTCATACTTCTTAGTTCTGGTAAGAACTCGAGCTGCTGCGTTTTGGACCAGCCGTAGTTTGTTTATTAAGCGTGCAGGGCAACCACCCAGTAGAGCATTACAATAATCTAGCCTTGAGGTCATGAACGCATGAACTAACTGTTCCGCATTTGTCAATGAGAGCATGTGACGTAATTTAGATATATTTTTAAGATGGAAAAATGCGGTTTTACAGATACTAGACACGTGACTTTCAAATTAAAGATTGGTATCAAAGAGCACACCCAGGTTCCTAACCGACGACGAAGACTTAACAGTATTCTAGGTTATTACGTGAGGACGTTTTTTGTCCAATAATTAGAATCTTTGTTTTTTCAGAATTAAGTAGTAAGTAATTACTAGTCATCCAATTTTTTATATCAGCTATGCATTCTGTTAAGTTTGTGAATTGGTAAGTTTCTTCTGGGTATGAAGAAATATAGAGCTGAATATCATCAGCATAACAGTGAAAACTAATGCCATGCTTCCTAATGATATCTCCTAAGGGTAGCATGTACAGAGTGAACAGCAACGGTCCTAGTACTGAGCCTTGTGGTACGCCATACTGAACTTGTGAACGATAAGACATCTCTTCATTTACTGCTACAAACTGATAACGGTCAGATAAGTATGATTTAAACCATGCTAGTGCAATTCCACTAATGCCAACATACTATCGACCATAACATTCTTTTAAATAGACTCGAAAATTGTCAAATGCAGCACTTAGATCGAGTAACACTAATAGAGAGATACAACCACGATCGGATGATAAGAGCAAATAATTTGTAACTCTAATGAGAGCTGTCTCGGTACTATGGTACGGTCTAAATCCTGACTGGAAATCCTCGCAGATACCATTTCTTTCTAAAAAGGAGCATAGTTGTGAAGATACTGCCTTTTCTAGTATCTTTGACAGAAAAGGCAGATTCGAGATCAGCCTGTAATTGACTAATTCTGTTGGATCAAGTTGCGTTTTTTTAACAAGCGGTTTAATCATATCCAGCTTAAAAGTTTTCGGTACATATTCTATTGACAAAGATTAATTAATGATATTAAGAAGAGGATCTGTGACCTCTGGAAGCATCTCTTTCAGTAGCTTAGTCGGTATAGGGTCTAACATACATGTTATCGATTTAGATGATTTAACAAGTTTAGTAAATTCTCCCTCTCCTATAGCAACGAATGAATCAAATTTTTCTTCAAGGAGACTACAATGCACAGCCTGATGCGATACTGTAGTAGACGGTTGCATAGTTATAATTTTCTCCCTGATATTATCAATCTTGTTAGTAAAGAAGTTCATAAAGTCATTACTGCTGTGTTGTATAGAAACGTCTGGGGTTGAGGATTTATTTTTCGTTAGTTTAGCCACTATTTCAAATAAAAACCTAGGGTTTTGTTTATTTTCTTCTAATAGGTTTGAAAAATAAGCAGATCTAGCAGATTTTAAAGCCTCTCTATATGCAATCGAGCTCTCTTTCCATGAAATGCGAAATACCTCTAGTTTTGTTTTCTTCCAGTTGCGCTCCATTTTTCTGGCTGCTCTCTTAAAGGAGAACTCCGGTCAATTTTAATATTGAGCTAATTTTTTTGTAAATTTGGAGTGCTGTCAGTACAGAGAACAACGACAAAAATCGGTGTTGCCTACACCGTGTGATCCTGTTTTTAAAATTTGCACCCTGTTGACTTAAGTGGGGCACGTTTTAAATCTGCTTTTAGCCTCTTAACATCCTTGATGTGTCATTACAAGTGCCCAGCCATTGTGAGTGATTCCTTCAGAGTGAACGCGGTGAATCTGACTGCAGTAGATGTGAAAGATATGAATACAAATTAAGTTAATTCAGCCAGCGCACATACCTGTATTTTCTTCCTGTTTTCAGTCGAAGTCCACAGTAGTCGATTGTCGAGTTCACGCGCGTGATCATAGATACTAAACCTATGCGCGTGAACTCGACAATCGAGAAAAGTAACCCAGAAAAGTTATTAAAGAGATCGTTAATATAGTCCAAGTGACTCCAGTGGCTCAATCTTAAGTTTATAAAGCGACGAGAATACTTTTTTTGCGCACAAAAAGTATTCTCGTCGCTTTATAAATTTAAGATTGAGCCACTGGAGTCACTTGGACTATATTAACGATCTCTTTAATAACTTTTCTGGGCCAGCAAGTTTCAGTCCCTTAGAAGCCTATGGAGGAGTGAGATAGCTCTCAGATTTAATAAAAAATATCTTAATTTGTGTTCCGAAGATGAACGAAGGTCTTACGGGGTTGGAACAACATGAGGGTGAGTAATTACTGACAGAATTTTCATTTTTGGGTGAACTAACCCTTTAAATGTGATTTATCATTTACACTAGATAGTGTTACATTAACACTTCAAAAGAATTATATTTAAAACAAGACTTCTCAGTAATTCTGAAGATATTACTATAAATTACAGCAACACCTCCCCCTTTGCCTTTCAGACGAGGTTCATGTTTATAACAGTAATCTTGCGGGGTGGACTTATTTAAAGTAATATAATTGTCTGGTTTTAGCCAGGTTTCTGTCAAACACAGCACGTCGAGATTATAGTCAGTAATCATATCATTAACAATGACTGCTTTTGAAGTGATCGAATATTCAGCAACCCAAGCTTTATCATTTGTTCATCCGTATTATATCTGTTTTTTATTTGTTGAACATCAATAAAAATGTGACCCTTGAATGGGTTTAGGAGTTTTTTGTATTTCCTAGTTCGGGGAACAGACACAGTCTCTATATGATGATATCTAGGTGAAAGAGACTCTATGTGATGGGATTTATCTGACCTTGGTGACGAGTCGACAGTCAACAAACACGGTGAGTCATGTCATCTTCTCCTCTTATTGTCACCTGCACCTCATGTAACATGTATAGCATAGCCTTCTCTGCCAGCACAGGTTTTACATGTGATAAATGCAGGGAGATACAGGGTTCCCGCGGGGTCTTAAAAAGTCTTAAAAAGTCTAAAATTCTGAACTTTAAATTTAAGGCCTTAAAATGTCTTAAAAACAGCCAGATTTTGATCCGTGGTCTTAAATTTCATTTAGTCAGGTCTAAAAAAGGTCTCGCCAACAGGCCGTTCACATATCACATCTTTTGCGCGCTCAAGTTCGTTCAAATGTAGGCGCGCGCGCGCTCATAACTGAAGCGACGCACTCGTTTTTTTCCAGGCGCAGCGAGATAAACAAAAATCTCAACTCTTCAGAATGCCGCAAACGCACCGCAGGTCATGTGACAAGAACCAACCAATCAGCTTCGCCCCTTTCCGTAACAACATTGAAAGCTCACTCAACTGGAAGGATGCGGGTGCACCCAAACACTACGGGTGTTTTTCTCTTCTCCGTAAATGAACCTTGTAGCAGAGCTACAGCAAGCGTGGCCGTGCAAGGACGTGGTCGTGGCCAGCATTTACCCGGTATATCTCTATAGTTACCATAAACTTAGCAGCTTTAAAAAACCAATCATCATTCCTAATGCCGAAACCTGACAGCCAAGAATCCGAGTCAGAGTAGGGCAGAATTGTTTTCAAAGTCTTTAACACCGCGAGTCTGATGACACACTGCCGAACAAAGAACCGCACGTCGGAAAGCAAGCCTGAGGTAAGTTAGCTTACAATGTTAACTGTCCTGTCAGATACAGACAGCGATGTTGCCAATGTCATTATTTTTTATTTTGACATAGAAGAGGGCGGGAAAATATCGCGAGCGGGCGCGGGCGCCGTGAGCGCTGAGCGAGCAGGAACGAGTAGTGAGTTGTCGTCGAAAAAGATAGATAATGCAAAAAAGCTGTCGGGGCTAAACCTAGAAAAAGAAAGAGGGGAAAGGAGATGGCATGTCAATTGATGCGACAGCAGCTAAATAAGTGGATGGTGAAAGGCTACAGGTAGGATTTTGTTTTTGCCATCGGGACTACCGGGAGATTCCCGGTGGGCCGACGTGCTTTTTGGGCCGATACATCTCATACTTTTTTGTTTCGTTTTTTGTCTTAACGGCCCATAAAACTCGTGCATCGGCGGCCCATTCGTTTTGTTTTGCTTAATTGGCGGCGCTGGGTTAGTGCGTAATTAGTGTGTAATGCATTGGTCAATAAAAAGTCAGCGTTAGTTTTTTTTTTTTCTGACACCCCATGAAACGCGTAGATCAGCGGCCCATTTGGTTCTTTTCTTGATTGACATTGGGCTAGCCCAATCACACCTTTAATGTGAAGTATAGAAATATACTCTTTCAAGTATAGAAATTAGTACAAAACTAATTATGAAAGTTTCCTTTATTTTTCAGTGCATTTGTTTTACAATATATGGCTATTACTATCATGGGATTAATATTGTAACTATTATTATGTAGTAGTAATGTAGACAGACACTGTAACTAAAATAATTTTTCTTTGTTTAATTTGCACCAGATTGATGAATTTAACATTTAAAAAGCACTATATATATATATATATATATATATAAGTTGATTGGATTGGATTTTTTGCTGCCGCATCCTTCTCACCTTTTTTACCCCTGACCTGTTTTCATGCCTGCATTGTGGAGAGCGCAGTGCATGGTTGCATTGCAACGACAGACGCCACGGGAAAATCCGACCGAATTTTACTATTAATAATAAAAGATAAGCTAAAGTGCATTGTAAATGTCAGTAATTTATCTTTTTATAAAAATTTATTTAAAGTCTGAAATATGTGAGGTTTATCTTTTTATAAAAACAACTTTTTTGTCTAAACTTTATTTGAACTTGTATGTTAGTATATAACATGTTGCAAGACACTTTTAAAATCTGGCTATCATTTTTAATGGTATTATTTTAATGTTTATGTAAACAAAAAGTGCATATTGATGCTAATTTTATTTGTTATTTGCTGGTTTTCGACATTGTGTAGTAGTACTTTTTGAACAGGATTCTGTGATAACCGTGGTCATTTTTGTCACTATAATCATTGAAATGAAATGTTCATGCCATTTCATCTCTAGTTATGATCAACTATGATCAACTAAAATCAACTAATTATGTGTTTTTTACAGTATAATATGCATAGTACAATTTGACACACGTTGTTGGGTGTGGAAGGTTACTAATCGTTTTATCTGTAAATTAAATTAATGTTTTTTCAATTACTTAATTCATTGAAATAAAATGAATTCTTTGATTTGAATTTTTTTTTTGGTAGGTCTTAAATTTCAAACTTTATGGTCGTAAAATGTCTTAAAAAGGTCTTAAATTTGACTTGCTGAAACCTGCAAGAACCCTGGAGATAGTCAGACTGGCAGAAAAGATTTCAGAACTAGAGACACGCATCCAAACTTTAATCGAGGTTAATTGTAAGAGTGCAAGGGCTTTAGATACTGCTTTGGATGCGACTAGCTTAGTGAACTCTGTACACTTTTCGGTTCCGGCCACAGAGCCCGTGCAGCAGGGCGATTGGGTGACGGTGAGACGCTATAGTCACGGGACAAAACACCGCTCTTCCGTTCCGATTACAACATCAAACAGATTTTCCCCACTCAGTGAAACACCCACTGAGAATCCTGTTGATTGTGCCCTAGTTATTGGCGATTCTATTACACGTAACGTGAAAATAGAGACACCAGCTACCATAGTCACATGTTTGCCGGGAGCCAGAGCACCTGACATCAAAGCAAATTTAAAAGTGCTGGCTAATGCTAATCGTAAATCCTCCAAAATTATTATTCACGTCGGCACTAATGATGTTAGACTACGCCAGTCGGAGATCACACAAATTTACATTAAAGGGATAGTTCGCCCATTTAAGACATGAAGTTGTATGCAATCCTTACCAGCACTATAGTGCATACACACTGACCCACTCTGTGGTCACCTCCCTGGTCAGAGTTCTGGCCGCTGGAAGTTTTTCAAGAAAGTAGGTTGGTTTCCCGGTTGGTTTCCGGGGCCTCAAAACTTTTGATGCACACTCTCTGATGTGCGCTGTCTCTGCTACACGCAAACACGCACGACACGTCACACGCTACTAAAAGGTAAACTTTTATTATTGGCCTAAAACATCACCAATCATGCCCACAAATATTGAACAGACTGTCCATTAGAGGGAAGCATAAGCATGCAGTAGAGAATATAGCGCTATAGGATCCAACCGCAAAAATAAGTAAATAAACGGTCTACCTTTCTTTGCTTTTAAGTAACTAAAGAACAATGTTCAATGCAATGTTAAAAAATTAAGAACTCTTCGCCAACTGGCTAATGTTAAATAATATTAATAAAAAATAAAATAAATTAAAGCTGCAAGCAGCATTTATCGGGGTTCAAGCAGTTAAGGTCTTTAAGGCCTTTAAGCACAAAAGCATCAAAAGTTATTAAGTTTTATTTAGCAAGCATGTAACCACTGATATAATAGATGGAAAAGACCATTTACAGCCAATACAGGCAATTTACCATGGGAAATATATGGTTTTAAAGCTTTTTAACAGTTATAGCGCTACCTATGGTCCGATCTGCATAAAATGTTGCGTGCTTATTCAGAATGTTATGTCACATATGCTTACCAATTTTCGTGAAGTTCTGAGTTTTCCTTTAGGATTTATAAGCTTTTCAGTGCATTTTTCCACGGCCATTTTCTAAATCACCCTGTTATAGCCATACGAAAAATGCAAAAGCCTTATACATCAATTAAGCAGTTGAGGAAATTTTACCTCATCCAAAGAAAACTTTTTACCACAACACTGTGTAGCATGTAGCGGGCAACGTGACTTGACGTGCTACACCCAGTTATAGTATTCGGAAGGGCCTAATTAAATCAGAAGCAAGGAACATCTACTGGAGGGAGAAAATGGTGTAACAGGTGAGTAAATTGTTGACAATTTTGTTCTGATTCAAAGAGAAAATTATATTGATAAATGAAAAAGTTAATCAAAGTAAATGAAAGTCTCTTCGTAGTTTGTTTCAGAAAGATGAGTGACAAATAAAGTAAATGAAAACAGACATCACTTACTCATTTCTTTTGAATGATTCAACAGCCTAAAAGCTTCGATTAAATTAGGTGAAGTTCCGCAGTTTTCATACAATTTGTGAAGAAAAAAAAGTCAAAACCAACACTACGTCTGTTTCTTTCACCTTGACCCAAATAACTTACAATAATAAAACAAAATAATACATTCTATTAGGGCTGTCGTATGGGGTTCCATTTGTGCCAAAAATGAGTTGACTGCTTTGTACTACACATTTGTCCTTGTCAACAGTCATTGTCTAGTTGTTCTAAAAAATTGGTATATGTTGATGTGTGTGTTCTCTGTTAATGTCGATTTGTTCTGTCGTCCTTACTGTATTGATCCTCCTTTTTCAGAAAAATTTGTTTATGTTGATGTGTATGTTCTTTGTTTATGTCGATTTGTTCTGTTGTCCTGTCTTCCTTACTTGAACTGTAGTCCTGTAGCCTACTGTCGTCCTGTTCTGTCATCTTATTCTGTCGTCTTATTCTGTCGTCTTAACTGTCGTCTTAATTGTCGTCTTGTTCTGTCGTCTTAATTGTCGTCTTTTTCTGTCGTCTTGTTCTGTCGTCTTAATTGTCGTCCTGTTCAGTCATCTTAACTATCGTCCTCTTCAATCATCTTAACTGTCGTCTTGTTCTGTCGTCTTGTTCTGTCGTCTTAACTGTCGTCTTTTTCTGTCATATTAACTGTCGTCTTGTTCTGTCATCTTAACTGTCGTCTTGTTCTGTCGTCTTATTTGTCGTCTTGTTCTGTCATCTTAATTGTCGTCTTGTTCGGTTGTCTTTTTCTGTCATATTATCTGTCGTCTTGTTCTGTCGTCTTAACTGTCGTCTTGTTCTGTCATCTTAACTGTTGTCTTGTTCTGTCATATTAAAGGGATAGTTCACTTTGAAATAAATTTTTGGTATGTTTTAGCTTTAGCTTTACCTCTTATACACAGCCATGTCCAAGTGATCTGATCTGACGTGTACGCAGACTGGTGCATAGATATATACACTAGATGTCACCTTAAAGACATTCGTTCCAATGAACTGCCGTAGACAAGGCGACATCTAGTGTGTATATATCTATGCACCAGTCTGCGTACACGTCAGATCAGATCACTTGGACATGGCTGTGTATAAGAGGTAAAAACGATATAAATACTGTTCGTTTTCTCACACAAACCGCTCGTTTCGTGTCTTAGGCCATCAATGTGTACTTATGATGGGGAATTGTTTAATTTGGACGACGGGGAATTGTTTTAATTTGGACTCTGTGCATGCTCTTTGAGGTGATGACCATAGACCTGCATTATATGACTGACAGACAAGAACGGTTTGACCTAAAAATATAAAAATTGAAACTACTGCGGAAAAAAAGACACCTACATCTTGGATGCCCTTGAGGTAAGCTAAAACATACCAAAAATTAATTTCAAAGTGAACTATCCCTTTAACTGTCGTCTTGTTCTGTCGTCTTAATTGTCGTCTTTTTCTGTCATATTAACTGTCGTCTTGTTCTGTCGCCTTAGCTGTCGTCTTGTTCTGTCGTCTTAATTGTTGTCTTTTTCTGTCATATTAGCTGTCGTCTTGTTCTGTCGTCTTAACTGTCATCTTGTTCTGTCGTTTTATTTGTCGTCTTGCTCTGTCGTCTTAACTGTGGTCTTGTTCTGTCGTCTTATTTGTCGTCTTGTTCTGTCGTCTTAACTGTCGTCTTGTTCTGTCGTCTTAATTGTCGTCTTGTTCTGTCGTCTTAACTGTCGTCTTGTTCTGTCGTCTTAACTGTGGTCTTGTTCTGTCGTCTTAACTGTGGTCTTGTTCTGTCGTCTTATTTGTCGTCTTGTTCTGTTGTCTTGTTCTGTCGTCTTAACTGTCTTCTTGTTCTGTCGTCTTAATTGTCGTCTTAATTGTCGTCCTGTTCAGTCATCTTAACTCCCGTCCTCTTCAGTCATCTTAACTGTCGTCTTGTTCTGTCATCTTAACTGTCGTCTTGTTCTGTCGTCTTAATTGTCGTCTTGTTCTGTCGTCTTAATTGTCGTCCTGTTCAGTCGTCTTAACTGTCGTCCTCTTAAGTCGTCTTAACTGTCGTCCTCTTCAGTCATCTTAACTGTCGTCTTGTTCTGTCGTCTTGTTCTGTCATCTTAACTGTCGTCCTGTTCAGTCGTCTTAACTGTCGTCCTCTTCAGTCATCTTAACTGTCGTCTTAGAAATTTATCTAAAGAAAGCTTGAAATGTCTTTAAACAAAACAATTCAAAACGAAAAGAAATAGGCTACTCTCTGATTATGTAATCCATGATGTGCATTTCTCTCTTTAAGCGCTTTCACTACGGAGATGGCGATCGTGAACTTCATCTTTGCAGCCGACACTGACAGAAAACACTAGTTTATTAATAAAAATCAATTATTGTCTGAAGTTTAAAATCATTGGTTACCCGTAAGCCAATCACATAACATTTGGTTATGACGTGTGTTATGCGCTGGCTCAGCCGTATCGAACTTCCACTGTAAACACATGTATGATGCGAAAACAAAACCATCAAGCCAAATACCGGAGTGAACATGGCTGTGAACGACTTTTGCAAATTATGTGAAGTAAATCTACGCATCCACGGTACAATCAGCATCTACGTCACGGCTCTCAGCCCGCCCTCTGTTCGTTGATTGGCCGGCTGTTTTCAGGCCGGAGGAAAACTGATAGACAGGTCGCTATCTCAGACTGAGTACAGAAGCGAACTGAAATTGAGCGGAAGTACGAAGTCTGACGTAGTCAGGCTACTGCTATAATGGCCCATGTATTAAAAAATGGTCAGGTTTAAATCGGGCTCGGGCTCATAATTACAGTTTTGTGTTGGATAATTACGTGCACGGGCTCGGGTAGGGTCAGACTTGATTTTTTTGGGCCTGATCTAAGCTCTACAGTGAATTACAGTGAAGTTATTGAATATTTTTCATAAATAATAATCATAAAAATGATGCAAAAAGATATTTATCCAAAATACGTGTTGTAGTATAACCATCAGGAGAGAAGTGATGTGTGAACTGAATTTGGCAACAATACAGTGAATTACTAGCCTGGCTAACGTCAGACCTCATCTCATTGAGACGTGGTCTGGGAACCACATGTTCAATTTCTCGTATTTGAGGCGTGGTTTACGAATGCCCAGAGCCGTTTATTGGGTGCTACGAATGTCTATCAAATGTGCCTGTACGTAGCTCATAGCCAATCGTTTCAATTATACCAGATGACAGAATATATATATATATATATATTTTTTTTTTTTTTTAAATAAGTGTTGTAGTATAACCAAAAGGACAGCAGTGATGTGTGAACTGAATTTGGCGACAATACAGTGTAGGCCTACAGTGTTTAAGCTCATGAGTTATTAATCCGGGAAGTTTGAATCTGTGATGGCCAACTTTACTCAACTAACAAAGTTTGACAGTTAAGTAAAGACGACAGAACAACAACAGTTAAGATGACAGAACCAAATGACAGAAAGACGACAAATAAGACGACAGAACATGACGACAGTTAAGACAACAGAACAAGACGACAGTTAAGATGACAGAAAGAGGCGACAGTTAAGATGACAGAAAGACGACAGAACAAGACGACAGTTAAGATGACAGAAAGAGGCGACAGTTAAGATGACAGAAAGACGACAGAACAAGACGACAGTTAAGATGACAGAAAGACGACAGTTAAGACGACAGAACCAAATGACAGAAAGAGACGACAGTTAGAACCAGACGACAGAGCAAGATTACATAAACAGAGAACATACATATCAACATATCCTAATTTATCTGAACAACTAGGCAATGACTGTTGTCAAGGACAAATGTATAGTACAAAGCACAAAGCAGTCGACTCATTATTGGCACAAATGGAATCCCATACTGTCGCGATAACCGCAATATTGCAGTACCGCGATACTGACAAGCCAACCGCAGAGGAATGCAAGTAACCGCAGCAACTGTGATATTCGCGCGTTTTCTTTTTTCATAAGGCTATACCCTTCTTGTTTTGAACTTAGTGTTTATTGAATGTTAAATAAGTTAATAATGATAACAAGACTGTTTAAAAGTCTGAGCATTTTAGTCTTATTTTAGTCAGAATTATCCATGACTATTTTCATCTAGTTTTAGTAGATGAAAACTGATGACATTTAGTCAATGAAAATAGTTTTTTAGTCTCTTTTTAGTAAGGCAACTCTATTTAACCCAGTCAATATAGTGTACCACTATGGAAAAATAGCAAAAATAGCGAACAGAAAAGTAACACTCGTCTCATTCGTGGAGGTTGAAAAACAAGTTTTTTGTGACATCCAAGATTTATTGTATTAAAATTTAAATGCAAAAGAAAAGGCATGAGAGTTGGCTGTTTTTGTAAATTAAGTTTTAATTTAAAATGTTTGCGATTTTAATATAACTACATGGCAAAATATTTTACCACTTGCTTATAAATCTAGATAGAAGTAGTGCATTGAATAATACGTTGTTTAAATTGTGCTTAAAAGTGAATTACGTCTATTAAAGAGTGTGTATGTGTACAAAGAGAATCGCAATGCTGACAAAACTTTAAAAAAAATAAAAATAGCTGATAACTTCTGGATTTGAAATAAAAGTAGTGAGTATGTGTTTGTGGTACAGCCGTGGATCAGTTACGCACTGCAAACGCAGCATTATGTGAAAGCACTATAGCGCGTGCAATGGAGGCAAATCAATCACATTAATAATTCACGCAAAAAACATGATTCATACATGCGTAGACAATTTCACATGCATGCAACCTAATTCACATACCCCCCCAAAAAATTCACGTGCATGAAAAAAAAAAAAAAAAACACAAAAAGCAATTCACATGCGCAAAATAAAATTATATATTCGTAAAATATATTTCACAAATGCAAAACACAATTCGTAGAAATACAACTGTGCACAAAAACCTTTGAATGTTTAAAATGTACGAGTTTATCCTTGAATGTGAATGTGCAAATCGTCATTCACGTGTGAATCGCCTTGGATGTGTGTGTGTGTTTTTGAGACTTTCCTGGCAGCACAATCCTCCTACACAGATGAGTCGTACTCTTTAGCTAATCAGATTTAAGCTTATCAATCGACCAATCAGTATCACGTGAGGGCGGGCCTACCTCCATGTTACGTCATCAGCTTTCGACCAGGGGGGCAGGGTTTCATATTATTTTGAAGCTTCCCCGGGCGCCGCCATTGATTAGCCGACCCCCACCTGCTGTTAGCATTCCATTGACTCCCATTCATTTTGGCGTCACTTTGACAGTGAATAACTTTACATCTGGGGCGTTTAAAGACTCCATTTGTCCATTATTTATTTCTAAAGAAACACGAAAATGTATAAAAGGCTCCATTACCTTGTAGCTTACGTTATGGCCCCGTAGAAGCAATTTTTGTAAAAATAGGCTAACGATTGCGTCATAACCACGCGACTCTCTGTCGCACAGTAGAGAAATTACCGTATGGACAGGAGGAGAAGCTCGCGGGCAATCGGGGGGACGTGGAGGCAAAATGACAAAATAATTAATCAGAATACCTAGCAAAAGTTTCTCCTGCTCCTAGCTCATGGACACCTCCTACTCACTGGTCACTGTGTCCAGTTTATATACTGTCTCGACCAGTTCATGGCTAAGCAGAGGTATGTGCAGTTGAACGGTTTATTTCTGTGTTTACTGAAGTTAAAGAAGTTAGAGATCAGTTGAAGCAATAGTTTATGAACTACTGTTTAGTCCACATGTGAATATTAACATTTATTGTTAGTATTGATGGATTTTCATGTCCTGTGCTGTCCACCACACGTTAATGTATGTAATGACGTGCATAGGAGACATGTTTTGTTTTAAGCTGCATATATTATGTAGTTTTTTTGTTTCAGATTTGCGAGACAGATGATGTATGAAGATGCAGACAACCAGTACTGTGATCTTACCATTCCTACTGTAATTCTTTCAAAACAGTCATGTTGCAAGCCATCCATTTTGACAGTTGTTTCAACAAGAGGTTGAAAGTGATGCATTGTTACTATATTGATTTGTCTCCTGCGGACTATGTACACGCTCTAGGAATAAAGCCCTGCTATTCATGCATTATTATGTTCTTGTCAGAATTAAAAGATTCAAAGACATAGTTACATTTGATGTACACATTTAATTTGAAAGTTTTCGAATCCTTTGGGAATAAAATATACATAAAATGACTTGATCATGATTAATGTTCCCGTTACATATGAAGATCATGAACTGACAATCTTAAGTATGAAGAACAACACTCAGTACAGAGAAATATATGTCTCTTCCAGAGTTGTGCGATCCAGTCAGAGTCTTTGCTTTTAAAGTATATAAATATAAGCGCAATACATCAAGTGAAAAGTTAACAAATGAATTGTTCAATCCAGTCATCACTAGACCTCTCTGTTAGGACATATCAGATATTGGTCTAATATTTAAAAAAGTAAAAACCTATAGTACAAGAGGTGCAGACAGAGGACAAGGGAGATTAAGTGATGGTATTTGAATAGAGTTTACTGAGTAATCTCAGTTGCATAATCTTAATTGCCTCTCTATGATAAGTATACCTTTGTCTGAAATCAGATTCGCCTATTTTACTAGGCAAAGTAAAAATGAATGGTTCACAAAATTGTCCTGTGACACTAAAAATCTTGAGATGATAATACAGCACAAAACATAAGGAAATGAATGTTGAATATATTGGTATATTTAATGTATTAACTAACCATGAGCAATACATTTGCTGCTGTGTTTGTTAATCTTTGTTAACGTTGGTTAAAAATACAGCTGTTCATTGTTAGTTCACAGTGCATTAACTAATGTTAACAAGATGTTAATGAAGTATTAGTAAATTAGTAAATTGAAGTATTGAAATTAACATTAACAAAAAATAATAAATAATGTATACATGCAGTTCATTAGTTCATGTTAACTAATGAAACGTTGTTGTAAAGTGTTACCAATATATTAATACAAAAAAAAAAATATAAAAGAGAAGAAAGAAACAACATGAATTAAGATGTCTATGACTGCTATCCAGATGTCAATGACCTTTATTTAAAATCATATTTTGCTATCATTTAAGTTCAGTTTTACATTTGTAGTATTTCAATACATTCTTGTGTTTGTTTTATAAAACAGCTGTAACTTTTGAAACAGGCTTGATATTTGTTGTTCTGAAATCAGAATGATCAACAACAATTCTGAACTAGATGGTAACGTTTGTAGAAAAACTAAGTTGGCTTGAAAAAGCCTAGCCAGAAAGTTTTACAATGTTCTAGCATGGTTTAACATGATTTACAATGTTTCTAGTGTTAGGGGATAACAGCTTAAAGACCCAGGAACAGATATGATGAAAGAAGACCAGGAGTCCTGAGGTACAATCAAATAAGTAAAAATTTACTCAAGAATAGTTTCATCGGTAGAGCCAGGCGTCAAAGTCTCACGGGGTCGCAGGCCAGAGACTCTACCGTACACAAAATCTCACACCAGTTATACCATTTCCAAGGGCATGAATGACATCAGTACATACATGTTGGCAACTTCTCATTGGCAAGAAAACATAAAGTTAAAACAATTCTACACCTATGGACAGATAGGAGGGTAAGTCGACATTCAAGTCCAAGTTCAAGTCATCCAAGTCCAAGATTTGGTCCGGTGATGACCTCGGAGGTCGTAGAACGGCGTCTTGGGGTCAGCTGTTGCATTAGCCTAGAAATCTAGACGCACCCTAGCGGCAGCAAAATGTATTTTGCAGCCAGGGCAGTCTAGCAACTCTCCATAGACTTTCGAGCTGCAAAAAACTAAATTGGGTCAGGCCAATCACGTCGCGTATAGAGTAGGCGGGACGGGCTTAACATATGACGACAGAGTTGTGACGGTTACCTGGCTGCGACTTGAAAACAAAGAATGACGGCTTCTGGAGAACAGTCTTTCGAATCGGCTTTGTCCGCGACTCTGGAGGACTTGGAGTTAAGCTTTTCTTTAAGAAAAGAGCAAAGAACGGCACTTAAGTCATTCTTTAAAAAAGTAAAATGTGTTCGTCGTTTTGCCGGCCAGACATGGCAAAAGTTGAATCTATCAACTAACGTTAGCTCCGCTGTTGGGAAAACGCTCTGGTTGGTTGAAGCGCTGTCCTATTGCGTGCAGAGGGAATTTGAAAGACAGCCGTTTATCCCGCCCCTCGGATTAAACCGCGTCTATGGTGAGTTTCCAGACCTAACATCTTGATGTAGGTCTGGCTTGCCAGGCTACTGTTGCATATCACTAGACCTGCATTCAATGCACACACAAAAGCACAAGGGAATCACAGTTCCTCCAAGATTGTAGAGGGCCTGAGCTCACCATTATCAGGACAGACTACCAAAACACTGATAAAACATTCCCTCCTCAGAAAGTAGTACAGATAATGTTCACTTTATAGAAATACACATAAAAGTACAATTCTGTGAATCAGATCACATAAAATCACATAGTGTTTAACCCCTGTAACCTTAAGATTAGTAAGAAAGACAGATTTGTTAGAAAGAAAGAAAGAAAGAAAGAAAGAAAGAAAGAAAGAAAGAAAGAAAGAAAGAAAGAAAGAAAAAGAGTTAAGTTAAAGGTTAGTTAGAAAAAAAGAAAGATTAGTTAGATTAACTAGGCTTTTAGACTGGAACTGGTTGATTGAATGACTTTTCACTCTCCAGCATCTGGCACCAATCACTGCAAAACCCTGGATGAGTGGTTTCCGAGTAAAAGCCTTGTATTTCTCCTCGTTTTCCTCTTCCAACATAACCTAGAGGATTCATAAGAAAATTGTGACATTAATATCCAAATTACCTCATTAACAGTACACATGGATGCAGCCACATGAATGACTTATTGCATTTTGTCATTAAGCAGCTAGCAGTGATCACATTTTCATTCATAATTTATACACCTGGTAAGCAGTTCTTGTAAATTTCATTGCAGTGTCTGCAGGGCTGCAGTGTGTACATGGTAGTATTCTTGACATGTCACAGACTTCTCTCTCCAATTTGTTACACCTGAATATTTAAATTTGAGGAGCATAAAAATGAGCTTGATCAAAAAGAATAATTGAAGACATGTTGCCAAACCATTACATTTCTCAGTTTCTATTTTAACCACTTTAAATCAAATGTGCAAAAGAAAAAATATATACGTACTGTCAAGCCAGCAGAAGTGTGCCCTCCTCCTAAATGAGTCTGTATCCACCAGACTTCTGAATTTGGAATAAACTAAAGACAGATTTAACCATCCAGAATCACCCTCCTCAAGGACCACGTGAAGAAGAATTTCAGACAGGACAGAGTCTGGCAACTATTGGGTATTACAAACAAACCAAAAAATGAATACTGCCATTTCCAAACATCATGACCTAACCTCCCTTAAAACAGAATGTGCATATGGGTGCAGGTAAAACCTGAAAGATCTGTTCGATCTTTTACAATATCTGCAATATGAATAAGTTACGACAATCAAGGTTCAAAGCAAAGGGAGATTTTTTTTATAGAAATCACTTTAAGGACTACAACAAACAACTGGTAGGGACTACACGAGCTTCCTCCTGGGCTAGTGACACACACACACACACACACACACACACACACACACACACACACACACACACACACACGAAAAACCAAATTCATTGGGATCAGCCTGATGTCTTTTGATGTCAATTATTATGGATGTTGGGTTATCTGTAAAATAAATGTTATGGGGAAACAAAACTACCTTAATAACTTACCATTAGCATGAATACACCGCAGTCCACAGATCCCAACTGAGCTGGAACACCATGGAATAAAAAAAAAAATCTAAATGGAAAAACTAACATTTTATTTATACACTAAAGATAGCAAAGAAATCAAAATTGTTGTAACATGAATTCAATACCATATTTTTAACAAGCTTCCAAGATCCCGGATCCATCTTTATTGCAATTGAGCTTAAAAAGAAGGAGAAAAAAAGTTCGTTATTTTATACACACGAGAGAAAGAGAAAGAGAAAGAGAAAGAGAAAGAGAAAGAGAGAGATGAACTCTGTGTTGAACCACTTAGCCATGTTGCAGCAGGTATAGACAGTAGCATACCTGAACTAGGGAGCAGGTGTAATTTATTTTTTTAAATGCCACTGTCTATGCCTATCTAAAGCCAGAGAACAGTGTTGAACTGAACCACTGGACTAATATGTAAAACTTTGAAGCCCGGTTTCACAGATAGGGTTTAGATTATGCCAGGATTAGGCCTTAAGGAGCTTTTATAAATATGCCTTAGAAAAAAACATTACTGTTGTGAATCTTAAAAGAAACAATGGCACTGACATTTTAAGATATGCAAGTGTAATTTGCTTTCAGTTAAACATGCATTTTAGTCTGGGACTAGTTTGAGCCTTGTCTGTGAAACTGGGGGTGAAAGTTAAATGGAAAAAGTGAGCAGTTGTATAGATATATAAAATAATTTAACAAATATTAACAATATATATAATGCATAAAACTGGAACACGGAACAGTTTTTTGTCCCACGGAACTCCATGGAATGGAATTATACAGTATGTAAACCTGAACATGGATACACAGTCAGCATCTCCATAACCTCTAGGGTCAGTGGAGACGAGGATGTGTATCCTTTTAAATTTCGGGGGCAATACCTGCAGAATACACAAAGCATACTTCCTACAATAGCCTGCCTGTGTTTGTTGGTTTGTTATTTCTTGTTTTAATTTAAGTATACAATCTTTATTAAGATAAAGAGGGAAAACAAATGAATATGCCTAATTATGATTACCATAGAAATTAACATTAACAATATCAAATATGGCTGTCAGGCAAAACCTTGGATGAAAGCAATTATTAAGATATTTCCAAAATTAAACGAATGTTATTTGAAGAAATCAACAACTTACACATAGGGTCCAGTGACCTGATTTGCAAATCGGAAATAGGATGCAGTCTTTTGAGGATGCATCAGTCTGTTGGAGTGAACAGAGGAACAAACATAGAACATATTGTTGAATGTGGCAATTCATCTGAGAAATTACAATAAGAAGTGATAATGATAACTTAAATAACTTGATAGTTCACCCACATTTTTTAAATTATGTCATCACCTGTATTTTTGGATGACCTGTCCCTTAAAGCAGGATATCAAAATGAAACCAAACATTTCTAAAACCACTTACTGGCAGGGACAGAAATGGATCACAATTCAGAGGTGGTTGCCAAGTGGCCACCACATATGAATCAAGAACATGAACATCCTCGCCCTGTTTAAAAAAAAAAAAAAAAAAAAAAAAACACTTTACAAATTAATTAAAAAAACACAAATATCATGTAATTTCATTAACCAGGTTTGTCAATGACACCCATAATACCTTCTCTCCAGCAATGTGGGATAGCTGAGAAAGGCAACAGTTCATCACCTATTGCATGAGGATCTGGAATGTTAGGTCAAAAAATTTGATCACAAGTTACTTCAAATATATTAAAATAAAGTTGTGTAACATATACACTAACGGTTGCCTCCACTTCCTGGTTCAATCCTAAAGACATCAAGTCAGATCTTTTCAACACTGTTTTACCCACTGCACCTATGATCTCATGTGGTGATTGGGTCCCATCCAAAACATGATCAAGCTAAGAAAATAAAACACACTGAAATGTCAAACACTACGTGCTTGAACCCCTAAAAATCAGTACAATTACAATAGGGTTTCAGCACTTCGTGCTTGAACCCCTAATTACAATAGGGTTTCAGCATTTCATGCTTGAACCCCTAATAAGAATGAAAGCTTTTTGCCAGTTATAGCGCCACCTATGGTCCGATCCATGGAACTCTGCATGCTTCTTCACCATGTTATGACACATATGCTCATCAATTTTTGTGAAGTTTTGAGTTTTCCTTTAGGATTTATAGGCTTTTTCGTGTATTTTGCCATGCCCCTTTTATAAATGACCCTATTGTAGCCATCCAAATTCAAAAGTTAAACTTTTTTTTTATAATTATTGATATAGAGAGTCCAGAGAATTGTCCTAGACTGATTTGGTTCCGATCGGGCGAAAAACCTTGGACTAGTTCGCAAAAGTACGTTTTAAACATGTTCGCGAATATTTAATGAACAGTTTGATTGACAGCAATGGTTCTAGAGGCAAAGTTGTTCAGAATGAGGAGATCTATCAAATGATATGCATATTGTGTGGATGAGTGTAACACCACGTGATTACAGAGCCATACAACTCGTTAGCGCCAACTAGTGGCCGATTTCTTTAAAAATTCTTACAGACCTCTAGGGCCATGAGTTGAACATGCCCATTGAGTTTCGTTCCGATCGGCCTCCGTTAACCTGGTCTAATAGGTGCTCAATTTTCCGAGATACGCCAATGTCCTCATAGATACACATGGCACCTTGGACCAAGACACTGCATACCAATTTTCAAGTCAATCGGACTAGAGGTCAGGTGGTTATAGCCCTTTTCATGTTATAGCGCCACCTAGTGTTCAATTAGTAACATTAGCCCATAACTCAATCAACTTTCGTGTATGTTGCATACTATAACTCCATAAAACCTTGTCACTTACCAATTGTACGTATGCTTCACTCCAAACTATTAATCCTTTTGTAAAATGGTGATCAGTAGTACGAAGTTGCCGAGGGACTGTGCTGACAGTTATCCCTAACTCACAGACTGCAGTCTGTATTGAGTGTAGACCTCGAACTACCTCGAACATAGGTTTACGGCTCGCGTCATTACGTAGCGATTGGCCTATCAAGCGAGCCTTCAGCTGATAACGCTAATGTGAATGAGACATACACATGCTTAGTCTTGGGATTCCACAACTTCCTTTGATCATCCTCACGCCTTATTGCTTGTAGCCATTTTGTCCTCCTTTCCGGTTCTGTGTGTTTATTAGGAAGGATGTAGAACTTCCATTCATAATTGGTTTGTTTATAGGCGGTACAGAAAACGACACAGCAACTCTTCGGCATGATTGTCCCGTGTATTTCAATTAGAGCCAAGGCAATGTTTTCCCCCACGGGCTAAATTCACATCACGTGATGGGGCGTTCCCGGGGGCATTCCCAGACCAACTGTCTGTATGTATAGCCATTTTAGTAAAATAGGCTCCTCCCACAACGTTCGTTTTGCACCCCCTAGTGACCATGAATCGAAATTTCACATTTTCTTCGATAATTATTGATCTAGAGACTCCAGAGAATTGTCACTTCGTGACATATTTTACACACATTATGTGACGTGTGCTCTGCACGTATATTATGGGCACAATGAAAGGAGAGAAGCTAAATAAGCCAGAGTTCGACCCGAGCCCGATCTATAAAAAAAAAAATGGCCCGAGCCCGGCCGGAATGGGCTTAGCGTGTCGGGTGCCGACGGGCTTGCAGACCTCTAATTCTGTCCAAACACAGCGCGTCATCTACGTCAGGTGACCTGCAAATGCGCAAAAACTGTTTCCAATGCAGTTTTGCGAAATATTTCTTTTTCGAATTGCCCGAAAAACCACCTCATGCGATAAATGCGAGTTTTTGCGAAATTGACGTGTTTCCATTGGGCGTATTTTCAATTCACAATTTCAATTTGCGCAATTTGAAGGGTAATGGAAACACGGCTAGTTATGTAAAAGTTTTCGGCTTCACATTTACATTTTTTGAAAAGAGAGAGACTACTAGACAAGAACATAGTGTCGGCCCAGATCCGGCCCACATCTGGCACACGTGTAATCCACATCTGGGCAGACACTATGTTTCTATCTGGGGAGGATTTAAAACTTGAGCAAGAATATGACATACATTTTTTTTTTAAATTCAAGGTTATTTATAGAAATTCTTCGAAATGACAGACAACATACATTTTGTTTGAACAACTGTGCATGTTTATTACGTAAAACAGACCAAATTTACAAATTCAAACCTCAAATAAAACGCTAGTCCTGAAATAGTTCAAATGTTCCTTTACACACATCTCTGTCTCTCTCGAATGAGCGTTTGCTCAATCTGTCACATGAAACACATTACGCTTGTGTTTGAGCCCTTCTCAATGTCCATTCATTGAGTCATGCGATAGACTAAGAGTATACAATGTGCTTTTCATTTATACCGGACAACCGAGTACAAAAACGAACCTTCTTGTGACAGAGATGGTACACTACATCATGTACATTCTCAACTGCGTTTACATTCCACAACTTTTTACATTTCGCATCTGACTTGAACCAGGTCCTTGTGGATCCAGCTCTAGTTGTGCATCAAAAAAGGAAGTCATTAGAAACGAATATCAGAAACACAAAGATCGTTTGACACCTTCAAATGCAAAATTTAGGGACTAGATGCTGATATTGTCCAAGACATTTTGTAGGAATGTTTTTTTTGTTTTTTTGTTTTTACATGTTTGTCTAAACCATCGCAAATCTCTCACTTCTGAAACAAATCCTTGGAGTTGTTTTAAAACATCACTGCCACAAGTCTAAATGAATCATATTGCTCTGGAATCGAAGTCGTCAAATTTATTATGAGCTTTTATTAAAAGTGACAGTTGGTATTTTAAAACTGTACATTCTGTAAGTGACTGCTTCCCATTGGCTTTGGCAATAATGCAATTCCATTCAAGGCAAATCAATTAATTCAAGGCTGACACATGCTTCTATTTAACTTGACATCGGTGCTGAAAGTACTCATTACGAATATAAATTTGTGCTGCACTGAGCAATAATACAGCCATAAGTTTCTAAATGCAAGTTAAGGGTTTGCATCGAGGTGAGTGAAACAAATATTTTGCGCATTCTTGTCTTTCGGAAGTTTGTTGTTTTACATTTACAATTTCAGACAAGAGCATCTCAGATCTGGGTCATATTTCACACCAAAAAAGAAATAAAATAAATTGCATTAAAAATAAAGCCTAGTTTTTGAGGTTAAGACTTTTTTGTTGTTGTTGCATTTTGGCATTAATTTAATGTAAATCAAGTACAAGTTCTCACTAAAATGTCATTAATGTAAAGTAATTATTAAAAATCATCCAGTTCAGTCATAATATTTATATATAAAATACACTAACATGATGTATTGCGTGATTTTTTTCAGATCGAGGCAGAATGGGCTAAATTATGAAAATGAAAGTTCTGAAAATAAAACAGATTTTCCTGCAAATCAAAATGAATTCCGATAATTAATCCATAAAACAAAATGAATAAATTAAGTTCAAATTGCATAAATTTCATTTTCTGAGAATATATGTTTAATTATAATGTGTGGGTGAATTTTATTTCACAAATCTAACAAATTAGAAATTCGGCATGTTTTAAGAATGGTTAGATGCTTTAATGGAAAACAGGACAAAAGTACAGATGAGGAAAAATATTAAGAAAAGTTTAAAGAAAAATTATTGTGAAAATAAAATTATGAAAGTAATCATACATTAAATGCAATGAATCTTAATGGTCCTATAAAAAATAGGCTATATTTTCTTTTATGCAACAATTTCTTTTGATGTTGGTGTGAAATAAATGGACATTTTTTGTACATTTTTATGAGTATTGACTCATTATTGCAGCTTTTTAATATACAAAATAATTGTGGACTAAACCAAATGAACAGTTTAAAAAATAAAAACACCATTACATAATTCCTTAGATACTCAGCAATTCTGTATTTCCGTATTATGTCCATGGCAAAGTTCATAAATTTTTTTATCTAAAAGGGGTTTGACTAATGTAGTGCTTTGTAATTATGTCCGTCTGTGAAATATTTAAGACAAAATGGACAGTTGTGCAGTGACGAACTTGCATAACTCAAGCATGGCGAAATAAAACACAAGGTGACTTGGTGACTGTGTGACTTTAAGAACAAAGAACTGTGGGTAAGTCGTGTAGGTGGCTGAGAACCTCGTATTGTAAATCTAAACCGGTATTGTCCCTGTCCAGTTCTTCTTTTTACATTCAAAGGTAAAAAAAAACAAGATGTCAATTGATGCAAAATCTGACATATTACAAAACATAAAAAACACAAAAACAAAATTCCTTTTCCACCTGTTCTCATGGTCATGTTGTATTCCAGAGGAATTAAAATGTCCATTTACTCAAAAGTTTTCTTTTTTTCTTTTGGCAATTTTATTAAGCTCACCTTTTCTCATTTTCGCTATTCGCTTTTTTTTTTTTTTTTTACATTCCTTGTCCTATCCCAAATTTCCTGACCCAGATCCCAAAGTTCGATTTAGCGTCTCCATTATCGCCTGAGCAGTAGACTCGCGAGTAACAGAACCAGTAAGATGACGGAGGGTTGAATCTGGTTTCCGGATCCTTTGACTCTTTTGTTTTCAGGATTATAGGCATAGAGTTTGGGCCTGTCCGTTTTCGGCCCAAATACCGGAGGTCTACCACGGATGCACAGGTGGTCCGCACACATGCCGCTTCCTGAGCCACTGAAATCATCACCTAGAAGCACATTATGGGAAAAACATGATAATTACTCTGGTGCAAAACAGATCACAGAAGTAATGGTCTAATCTAATTAGCATGAAATTGCAGAATACTACGGAAAGACAAAATTGGGCCTCATTCATGTAACAATAATAGAACAAACTGAACTAGTGAATTGAATAAATTCAATTGATGCTGAATGATTTACACAAATTTGTTCTCATGCTCAGGTTGCATGAAGCCCACTGTATGATTATCATTCACAATGCAGTATAGTTAGGGTAACCGGTCCTACTTGACTCGCTCCGAGCAGGATTCAAACCGGCATCTCCGGCATGCGAGTCGGGCGCACTAACAAGGATGCTAAAGACCTCAGTCTCCAGCGTCAGTCGCTAGTGAGGCCAGGGGAGTGTGGTTTTACTCTCACATCTCTTACTAGCTTGCCTCCAATACCTTCACCCCTTAAAGGGATACTCCACTTTTTTGGGAAATAGGGTCATTTTACAACTCCCCCAGAGTTAAACAGTTGAGTTTTACTGTTTTCGAATCCATTCAGCCGAACTCCGGGTCTGGCGGTACCACTTTTAGCATAGCTTAGCATAGATCATTGAATCGGACAAGACCATTAGCATCTCTCTCAAAAAAATGACCAAAGAGTTTCGATATTTTTCCTATTTAAAACTTGACTCTTCTGTAGTTACATCGTGTACTAAGACCGACAGAAAATGAAAAGTTGCGATTTTCTAGGCTGATATGGCTAGGAACTATACTCTCATTCCTGCGTAATAATCAAGAAACTTTGCTGCCGTACCATGAGCCCAGAAGGCGTAATGATATGACGCAGCGATATCAGCCATAGCCATATCAGCCTAGAAAATCGCATCTTTTCATTTTCCGTCGGTCTTAGTACACGATGTAACTACAGAAGAGTCAAGTTTTAAATAGGAAAAATATCGAAACTCTTTGGTTATTTTTTTGAGAGAGATGCTAATGGTCTTGTCCGATGAAATGAGCCTATTTCCAAAAAAAGTGGAGTATCCCTTTAACCCTCACTCCCATCCGGGTCACGGCACCAAATTTAACCACTTCGGTTCTACTCACCCTGCTCCCAGTGGGATTCAAACCGGCGATCCAGCATGGGAGGCGGGCGTGCTAACAAGGACGCTTAAGATCGCAGCCTCTAGCGTCAGTCGCTAGTGCATCTCATGAGGCCAGGTGAGTGATGTTTACACAGCTCTAATTTGAGCACTTTAGCATGTTTAGCTACATACTTGTGTCTTGGAAATCCACGTCGTTGCCGCTGAGGGCATTTTTCAGGCGGTTAGACATGATCTTCAGCAGCATGATCTGTTGACGTATAGTCCTGTCAGGCTTGGTGATGTCGATCTCCACCTCTGGGTTATTAATCTGATTGGCCAGCCCATCACCCATGACCTCTGGGAGGTAACTGCAGAAAAATCAATTTTCCAGAACCATTTCAGTCACGCACATTAATGTTAATGGCTTTTGTATTACATTTTTGACTATTTATGGTCTTAAACTGAAAAAAAAAAACAGTTTTGCACATCAGTAATACAAACTAGATTACGACGTGTCATGCTAGTGTGGCTCTTGAGTGAGCAAAACCTGCTGCTATAATATTAAGTGGTTTTTGGTGCACTTATTTTAGCGTTCTGATTTTAGCATGTCGCTAAAGAGTTTGAGTATGGACCGTAATTATGACTAATAGTAATAGGGATGCTTGCGTTTGCAAACACCACTAATCACATACCAGTATGCATTAATTACCCTCAGGAGATTGCAAATTTGGTTATACAAAGCTAATAGGTATTAGTGATGACTAAAAATAAAGCTTGTTTGGCTGTACTTACTTAAATCTTCTCAAATGAACGCACATCTAAACCGCATCCAGTGATTAATCACTTCTGATGACTTTGGGCAATGGGAGTTCAGTTCTGTGGCAGTGATAGCTAAACAATCAATTTAACGACTTTGGCCGCAAAAAGAGGGAGGGATGCAGTCAATCCAGCACTGACCATGAGTAACGATCTATAAATTCATAATGTGCGATCATCCTAATAGTCATCCATCAAAATCCTGCACATCTCTTTAGGCTTGAGAAGCATGCAAATTGATTGAATATACAGTATAAAACTCCAAATTACATGTACTGACCAGCTGAATGAACACCTCTCTTTGAAGAATGAGAAGATTTTAGATATAATACCTGGCTTTGGTGATGCCGTTCCAGCATTTATCAGCGCCGGTTGTGGATGCCGTTTTACCGCTGCACAGAGCCGAAGGGAGTTGGATCCAGTAAAATTGCATTTCCTTGAGTTTGCTGGACACGTCTGTGACCTGGGAATTACACACACACTTAAATAACATTGTATAAATCTCATAAAAGTTGGCCAGAAATGTATGCTGCCACACATACACACACCTGCACCTCCAGTCTGGCTGCAGATTTGGGGCTGGGTTTGTATTCCAGGGCAGTAACTGTACTTCCTTTCTTCTTTGGCTCCTCAGATATTGAGCTTGGTGTGCCTTCCTCACCACGATCCCCACAAGTCTTGAAAACCTGAAACGCAACACAAACTAACGTGTATATTTGTACAAATGGCCCTTACCTGATCAATAAATCTTAAACTCATACCTCAAGTGCATTCAATCTAACCCACTCACACAAATTTAAAATAGATGCTTAATTCCAATGTCCTAACCTTGCTGGTATAGATCTCCATGTTCTCCTGCATGGCGAGAACTGCCTCTGAGATTCGCACGGGAATTGAATAGATCACCGTGTCCATACTGGGCTCGGCACCAAAACTGGAGGCCACCTGTAGCATGGTTTCTGATTGATTGAAAACAACAGAATGTGTGGACAAATTAACAGTGTCAAGACAGTTTTCTGTCTCGAGCTACCCAGTGTGATGCAACAAAAATAGAAATCAAGCAATCAACAAAAGAGTAAGAGTTAATGTGGTATAATCTCTGCTTTACCTATAAGGCTCTGCCACTCAGTGTCTAGATCTGCCTGATTAGCCAGGCAGCCCTTCATGACGTTCTTGCAGTAGTTGACGCAAGGTTTGACCGATCCCAGACCTCGGCAATGAGGACAGTACACAAGCTTCATAATGGCACTATTGCACTCTGTGCTCAGAGGAACCTATGGGAAAAGTTGGCATTAGTTGCCATATACTTTAAAAAAAAAAATTTTTAAGAACAACATTCGGTTGAAGCCTTGGTTGTTAATCAATGAACTAACAACACTGTGAGCAAGGCAATTAACCCAGTATTGCTTCGGGGGAACTGTTCCCATAATAAAAGCATGCAAGTCCTTTTAGTATCAGCTAAACAAGTTTGTTATTAGTAAATTGCACATGAACACTGGCATATGTTATCACTTGCTGTGAGGACGCTTGATTTCCTGAATGTTACAGTACCTGCTTATTACCTGCATGTGGATTCAAGTCATCTACTATTTTGCAAGAAAAACTTAAAAGTAATTTTTAAGTCTTTTGGGAAAGCCAAGTGTGGAAGGCAGAGTAATCATGCTGTATATTAGCCGAAGGCAACTTCAGTTGAATCATTTTATGACAACCATGTGTGAACCTGCCTCGCATGCTACTGATGCAAATGCAAAAACAGCTATGACTAAACATAGACATTTAAGCCATTTAAACAATCCATCTAAATGTGCCATGAAATGGATCCAGCTTTTACATATGACAACATAAAATAACTTAAAGCCATTTCCAGAAGACATTCAATATTGCGAACTGATATATTTCCAACATCAGCAAAAATTTAGGTCTGCTTAGCAGGAATCTCCCGAGAGTTTGGCACCAGGAGACTAAATCCAATTCTGTGAGAAATCCCTTAAAGAACAGAGTGGTACCATTGCGCCCTACATTCATTTGTCAAAGCAGCAGGGAGTTCTAGGGAAGGCTAGGGTAGCCACTAAGGACTTGGACTAAATTTCCTTGTGTTGGTTTGAGGCAAACATCTTCGGGAATGCTGCAGTGTAGCCATTTGTCCTGATGTCATGGATCCAATATTGATTAATTTGGGAGTATCTATTGATTGACATTCTAGGCAACTAGGTTCTGCCCTCTTTAAGTGAAACCAGACCACCTACTGAGGGTATGGCATTCAAATGTATCAATTTTTTTTCTTCAGTTTTGCAGCACATTAAATCAAAGAACGACATATATGAGTTTAAGCCACATATAAAAGAGTCTTCAGTGTCCTTGGACTATCTCAATTCTACAGTGTTACACCATGGAACAATGATTCACTGAAGATTTTTTCCCCTTGCCGTAGAACTCTAATGTCAAATACACCTGTCTCTAGGAGAATACACACTTCTTTTCCAAGGCAACACCCTAACCGCAGAACTGAAGGATAATTATAATCAAATCTGAGGCAAAGGTCTTAAAAAAAATACCAGTCATGACACATTAAATATACCTTGAAGCACTGTGATCTTTGTCATTATGAATGTGAGAAAATTTGAAACAACTGTGCATCTGCAAAGAATTGAACTTCCTCCAGAACTGGGTGTCTGGACAAGAAGAGTTTGGCAACACTAAAGAGTTATATTTCAATACAAAATAGATGGGAGAAACTATCATGAGGCAACAATAGCACTTCAAGAACAGAAACACAAATCTGGCTCGAAAGGAATGTGGAAGATGGAAGTCTTTGTTATCACTTCTTTGTTGGTATTTGCCCAAAAGGCATGTCAAAGACTCAATGACTTGGAGGAGAATCCCTGGTCTGATAAGACCTTAACTGAACTATAAGACTTTGATGTGAAGTGCTATATTTGGTGCAAACCTACCCCAAGAAGTCACACTGGAATACTCATTTGGAAATATCAATGACAGTAAGATTTCTGGAGCAAAATATGATATGGTTTGCAAGAGCATTGAGAATGATTGGTAGACGGCTCATCTTTCTACAGAACAAAGATGTAAAAGACATTTGGTGGGCCTTACAAATCAAGAAAATTAGACCTCAATTCAGTTGAGCACTATTGAATTTACTCAACGTTTTTTGCTCACAAATGGCTTTACCAAAAAGCAAATCTTCCAGCTTCAAAGATGTTAAATGCTGGTAGGGACTTGAAATACTGCAAAAGGTGGTCTTACCAAGTGTAAACTCTGTTTTTTTTAAGTTTTTTTTTTAAACTTATTTAGTAGAACGTTTGTTTTTAACTTTCATGCATGAATGCCGCCTGTCACCCTGGAGAACCCTGGGATTAATTACTTTGCTCGAGGGCAGTATGGTCTTGAGGGGATCAAACGAGCAACCTTCTGGTTAACAGCCCTGAGCCTACATCACACCACCCTACAAAAGAAAAACAATCCACTATACCTGAGAGACCTTCCGTACAATCTCTCCAGCCACATTAAGGCCCTGGACAAATGCCCGAGCAGCGATGAATGCCCGCACCAGCTTGGCCTTCAGTTCACGTGGGGCATCTCCAAAAGGACGAAGGGTCTCTGTCTGCTTGGAGGCACACTCCAGGAAGTCATCAGAGAGCAGCGAGGCGGTCTCAGGGTCAGATGCCTTCAAAAGGCGCTCCAGGAGCTTCATCCAGAACTCGTCCAAGATCTCCTCAAGGTTCAGGGCGGCACCACTGTAATATCGACGCAGGTCGGCGTAGAGGTCACGGAACACTCCTGCATTAGGTCGGTACAACTCCCCCAGAGCGGCCACAAACGCCTCCTCCAACCACCGTTCAGAGCCATTTAGAAGTTCCAGAAAGTATGCTGCAATGACATAAAGGAAGTCACTTATAATAGAGTGAAACTAATAAAGAAATCACATGCAATTGAGTCCACTGACTACTGTTTACCAATATTGCTGCAGATTTCAGTACAACAACATTGAAGCACGCTGACTACTGAATATTTTACATAGCTTTTAATATAACTTACAAACAATATTCATTCAAAGCTGCAGTCTGTAACTTTTTTTGTGTTCAAAATTGACAAATGTGTATAATAAGCGAGTACATCATGAATCCATTTTCCAAACCGTGTTTTTGTCTTATCCTTAATCACTACGGTACACCAATAATAAGTGTTTATATTCAGACTATTTTAGACCTGTCGGGTCGTACCGCTGCGGAGTAGCCCAGTACCTGCGAGAGAAGTAGCTCTGGCTACGTTCTTCTGCAAGACGAATGCAGTTCTATTTATTTACATTGCAGATTTAATAATATTAATTATTTTATGTGATTCATATTTTCACCATGTATGGTATAAAAGGTAAATATAAAAAATAAATTCATATTTATTATTTTTTTATTTGGTTTGATTGTAGTGTTTATTCGATGAAAATAGAAATGTAAAGTATTTAAGTAAAAAAAAAAAAAAAAAAAAAAAAAAAAAACTTTCTTGAACAAGTGCATGTTTTGCCTGTTAGTGGGATTTATAAGATGAAATACACACACAAAAAGTCATTAATATCAATAACATGTACTATATGTTCAACATTCAGGTAACTTAATAATTACCATTCTTGCATTAATAATTAATATAACTGTTTTATATATATATATATATATATATATATATATATGTATATATATATATATACATATATATATGTATATGTATATGTATATGCGCGTATGATTGCTGCATTCTCATTCTATGGGATGCAGGAAGTTTCTGATTTGGGTCATGAAACTGAACAGCTACATCTAAATATCTTTATCATTATCGGCGTCACAACAGTTTATCAAGCTTAAATGGCGCACTGCTGTAAAAGACTATAAAAACCCACTGTAATTGCCCTCCGAGGACCACTCGGTGTGAAAGCATATGAACTTCAGAGTTTTCCTTTTATCTAGGCTTACAATGACACAAACCAGGAGAGAATTTGGGCTTCAAAGTACTGCAACTGTTTAACCCTTCACATTCGTTAACCCCCGCAGATGGATAAATGAAAAATGTTAACTAAAAGCAGATGAAGTTTCATAAACTACTGCTCTGGAAAAGAAAGCTGTCCGTGACAGTACAAGTACACTGTAAAACCTCTAAATCTCATTTCCTTTGCGAGTTGCTGCAGTCGCAACTCTGTTCTTCCTCAGCTTTACACTGTGGGTGGAGAAATGACACCTTAAACATTTGGATTATTTGAAAATCATTTTGCTAACATAGCCGCCCATACAGTGGAAAAACTGAGCAGACGTGTTAGCAGCTGCAAACACAACGACCAACTGTAAGACTGAGTACATTTGAGTAGTGGACTCACTGTCAAAGGTCCTGTACTGAGCATTTAGCGAGGCTTGAATGGAGCGTCCTGCTTCCCTCACCAGGCCTTCGAACTCTCGGCGGCTTAGATTCGACAGCGTCTCCTCCATCGCACTGGTGCAGCAGGTGTAACCTTTCGGGCAGATGCGGAGATGCTCGCCTGCAGATGGAATAGAAAGATAATACGATTTAAGCAGAGGTTTTAACCTAGTTATAGCACCAGAGATGCCAGTTACTCCAATAACATAGCCTATATCAAGCTCCACACGATTTGAAATAAATGTTAAACATGATGTCAAACTTCCACAAAACAAATAAAACAGATATTTAATGTTATATATTAGCTGATTGTATTGGTATCTTGTAGTTTAGCTGTCTACTTACTAAAGGGTAGCTTGACTGTAGTTTAACTATTAGTAGCTTTAGCTTAGCTTGCTAAGTTTTCAAAATAGCTTCATCACTGAACACAGAGCAATGGGTCAATGAGATCCTCTAGAGAGCAAGAGCTTCTTGGACCCGGCTGACAGTTAGCAAACAACTTTCCCATTTAAGCTTGTCTTGGGTCATGACTTAGGGAACTAGAGCGAGAGATGCTATCGCTACCATGCATTTTTTATGCCGTCTGACTGCAGCGAGAGTGAAAAATCACAGAGAAGCACAATTTTATGCATTCACCGTGGTAAGACTGCAGCAGAGGGGCAAAAATATTTGCTTTGCAATATTATGGTCAACATAAAAGAGTTATCCAATCAGATCTCTTGGTGTATCTGCGGTTTAGTAGCAAGAAATGTTATTTGTGCATATGCAGTTTAGCCTAGAGTGCTAGTCTTTTAGGTAATATTTTATTTATAGAAATAAAAAGTATGGTAAGAAGACGTACAGGACCACTCAGATTATTTTACACAAGCCTTTGCCCAAGCATTGTTACTTTTAATCACTGACAATAAATTAATGGTTTTATAATGTGTCTGTCAATGTTGTTATTGTTAACTAAAGCCAAAACATACAAATTATT
This sequence comes from Leuciscus leuciscus, assembly GCF_965113295.1. Classification (NCBI taxonomy): domain Eukaryota; kingdom Metazoa; phylum Chordata; class Actinopteri; order Cypriniformes; family Leuciscidae; genus Leuciscus; species Leuciscus leuciscus. Next base: position 26,337,565 of record NC_138739.1, on the reverse strand, counting down.
TTCGTTAATTGAAATAACACTGAAAATTTTTTATATATACAGTCAAACCAAAAATTATATTTAGAAACCAGATGCAATTTTTAATATTTTTTGAGGATAGCAAAATAAAATAAACTGTGACATATTACACCCAAAAAATTCTTCATACAGTGGACTACCAGTAAAAAATTTGGGACCAAAATTTATTCAGACACTTTGACCTGACCATGTTTCGCTTGCGTGTTTTTTCTTTAATTGCTAATACGACCTTTTTCACCGAGGCCTGGTATTAAACGCGCTCAGCTGCATTATATCACATGCACACATGTAATGAGCCTGTTTTTAAATGTGTACGCTTGTACATCAACAAGTGGCGATATCCCGAAATCATATTCAGCGTGTTGCTCTGCATTTTGTGGTGTTAAAGAGCCTTCAGTGTCATTATGCATAAAATCCCAGGCCCTTCATTGCAGTTCGTGAGCAGCACGGGAGTGTGGCCTGTATATCAATGTGTACTGACGAGGGACCGTGAGACACAAGACAGATGAAGCTTTTCTTCCCGCTCTGGCACACAAAGGAAGAGTCTGTGCCGACAATGTGACCGCACAACCATAGATGTATGCACACTTACATTACAGCTGGGATCTTGCTTTGCACATTAACTAAACACATATGAAAAGAAACTAATATAGTGAGAAAGAAAAAACGACCTAAGCACGCTGGATAGATTACGTATCTCACAATGCAACTGCATAGTTTTAGCACAATCCTAAAATGTTTCACATCTATGATCATTGAGAACAAATTCTACACAACTACGCATACGCAAATTAAACAGTGAGGTCTTGTACATTTACGTTCTTGCATTTCTGTGGCATTACCAAACTCCAGTACTCCAGGGGGCGATAGAGTTTTCTTTAAATGTCAGTCCCATTAAACTGGATGATATTAGTCAGAACTATAAACATATCAACAGTTAACTATGGCTGCGTTTAACTCCACTTTTAGACATGAGTACGTCCCCTTCCGGAGAATCCACCATTTTGAAGTGCATTTAACTTCTTCAAGTGGACAAGGGAAGTTTATTTTGACAGACCCTCGATTTTTACAGAGGGAGCGAGTCTACTCAATATGTAAACTTCAGGCAGATCCACAGACCACAATGCAACACGATTGTGACGTCACAGCAGATCACGCTTAAAGGACAAGTTCGGTATTTTACACTTAAAGCCCTGTTTACAGATCGTATCTGATGAAATAGAACGGTTAAGATTAAAATTTGGACACATGCTGCTGTCCCGAGAATTTTAGGTTTATTTCGCTTCCCCCCACCACCCCCACAATGGTTGTCTATATGCACTGGAAGATTCCGTCCTAAAAACACATTAAACTTTCGTTTACAAAGACGTGAAACTCACTGAGTGGTCAGGGGGTGTTCACTGATATGTTCCATCAAAAATCGCTGAAAAAGATGCATTCCAACAGGTTTTATCGTAGTTTTTGTCCAACTCAATTGACTTAATAGGACGTGCTGTGAGACCGCAGCACCTTTACGATATTACTCCGCCGCTTCTTCTTCTGCTTCTTCTGTGTATTCAATGAAATGCCCGTGGTTTGCTTGCAATTGGCAAAGGTGCATTATCGCCACCAACTGGGCTGGAGTGTCTATTATTCAAGCTCTCAACGGAAGAATCACGGGTGTGACGCGTTTGGCAAAATAGGTCCACAAAAGCGAAATAAACCTAAAATTCTCGGGACAGGAGCATGTGTCCAAATTTTAATCTTAACCGTTCTATTTCATCAGATACGATCTGTAAACAGGGCTTTAAGTGTAAAATACCGAACTTGTCCTTTAATTTACCCCTGCCTTACACAACTCTAGGGTATGATATTGGAGTTATTTTGACATTTAACAACATAATACTTGTAACTACCTTTTTTATATTTTCTCTAACAGCCCAAGCATACACACAGGCCTTTAGAATTGTGCGTAAAACAAATTCATTAGACTGTAAATAATAAATCACTCCATTGTGGATTCTAAGGTAACAAGGGTTTAAGGCATTCCATTGAAACACATAGCAAGGCTTCCACCAGTAGTGGGCACTCGTGCATCATAAGCAATGACGTACATGCGAGTGAATGAGACGGATGGAAGTTAGCAGGGGAAAGAGCGTAAAAAATTAACTTAAATTCAGCTTAATTGTTACTAACTTGCTCAGCAAAAGCAAGTTAAAGCTAATGTAAGTTATAGCACTCCAAGTGGCAACGCTGAGAATGACACATCTTGGATTTGGAATCACATCGTAGCTAGCATCACATACTCTTCTCGCATGTTTAGGGCCTTATGATATTTTTATACAAAATTGAATCATTAATTTAATGATAACTGGACATTACCTACTAATTTAAACATGCAATGCAATGAGTAATATAACTAAATGTAGTATACTGCTGTTTGAAAGGTTTATCGTAGCATAAAGGCCCGTACACACCGGGACGAATTTCGCGCAGTTTAAAGTGAGCAGCACATCAAAACAATGGAGTGGTACACATGACGAGCGCTCAAGGTCATGGTAATGATCTATCCGTGCTACATCCTCTAATATTTTTATCTAGATCCAAACAAGCTTCATTCAAGCCCTTTCCGCTCCGTGCGTGTTGCTTCTCTCCTCCGCTAAAGACGTAAAGCGGCACATTAAGAGCACCAGATGACGCAGTTATTTTAACAACAGCAGAAACACCATGAGCAGCAAAATAGATACTTAACGCTGCAGAAAACGATAATAAATCTGAATGATAAAACATCTGATCTAAACGTTTTATATTCATATCCATTTGGGAGAAATATTTACTTAAAAAATATATATATATATATATTGGCAAAAATTCTTAGACATCTACTTTGGCTCTAGGGGCCCAGGATTCTCATCTTTGAGGACTATTTTGAGTGTTTAGGATTTTTTCTTTTACAAAGTACTATGGCTGCCCTGATGGAAATGTATAGCTCTTCCAAAAAAGTATTTGTATACTGCTTAGTAAGCATTCTTAGTATTGCATTCTGAACGTAGCCAGGAAGAAAGACTAACAGAGGCGGATCTTGTGTGTGCAAGAGCAAACTGAATCTACCATAATTCCAGGCAGATTAAGAGATGATGCATTTCTTTATGAATGCAGGACGTTCACAGAGGCAATAAGCTAAAAATAAATCCAGAGGAATTATCTCTTTTCTGTTCCGAATAAACATTGTTCGAGCCTCCTTGAGCCGTGTCATGCCGTTGGATGAAAATCGACAGGCTGCCAAATGAACAAGACCCTTAATCAAAGCCTGACAGAGAATCACCTGTCAGCCGCCTCAGTCTGCCCAGAAAAATCAAAGGTTTCTTCAGACAGCCTAATTGTTAGAGATGGACAGCGAGACAAATAGTCGAGCAGGATGACAAACAGGCCTTGTGTAGTGTCAGATGAAGCGAATCCCTTCAAGTTAAACTGTTAGCAGGTAGCTTTCAACCCAACTGGCGCAATCCCTTCAGGGCCGGTGACTATTTAATCAAATGAATGCTCCATGCGGTGTAGTGCTGACTGCTCTTTTTCCATTCTTTTCCCTTGCATGCCTCTTTGATATTTGCTTACATGCTGCAAAATACACCAGGGTATCAGCTTTTGAAAAGATCATTAAAAAGAATGAAGGGCTTTTGAACAAAGCACTGGGAAAAACCATTTCTCAGTGACAACAGTAGATGACCTGTAAAAGTAACGTAGGTAGTACCATCTGCATTCACATACTTAAAAAAAGTTTCTGGAATTGACCTGGAGGACAAAAAAAATGGTCCAAAAATGATCATAAACCTACACCTACATTGAGAACACCCTAGAAACTGCATAGCAATATGTTGAATGATTTTTACGAGCCTGTTCTGTTGACCACATTCCAACAAGAAAATCTGCGCTAATTCATAAAGAAGCACTGATGTTGACACATCAGACTAAAATAGCCTCAGTGCCTTCTGGATCGGCTTCTGAAATTTGACTTGGACTGACTTCAGAAGAAAAAGATGGGCCTCGTTTTAAAAGTGAACAACCAAACAGTAAGAGGAAGTTCTTTAGAGGGATGTTCTTCAAGTTCATCTTCAAAGCCCCTGGCATACCAATGTGAATAGTTCTTTTATTTTCCCATCTCCGTCCTTTCCTTCTTTTCCTGGGAGAGGATTTGCGTGGACTCCTTTGAGATGAGAGCAAAGGCTGCCTCAGGCACCGGTTTACCAGAAGCAGGTGCGCGGGGATCTACAGGTGAGGCTGGTTGAGGTTTTAAATCCCTGTGCTGGCCAAAAAAACATGCTCATGTCCTCCATGCCTGATTAACAGGGTGTCTCTGAGGAATGAGAAAGTGTTTGGTAGGCTTGCTTCCCAACCAAGCCCTTCTGGAAGACTTATAAACGCCACACCCGCGTTACCACACAAGTACCACATAGCACAACTCTCAGGAACAAGCTCAGCAAGCAGTAAAATAATTTATGGAAACCCATTCAGAGGTTTATTCAAAGTACAAAAGTGGAACTCAAGCACTAAAATACTGACTTATCTACAAATGACTCTTATTTTTTAAGAAGAAGTTTGTGAAATTATATGAATGAGTAAAAAAAAATATACCACAGAATTACTGAAGGAGTGACCGAGAATATCACAGAAATAAGAATGAGCTTTTTTGAGTTAAGCCAGTAACAACCACTAAGAACACCTTAAAGTCCCCATGATTTTATTTTTTTTGCTTTTAGTATGAATATGTTAGACTATTATCTATAAGCTAAAGTGCTCTAAAATAATGACAAAATTCGCATTTAAAAGATTCAAAATTTTCAGTCTCTCAATTGCGCCATGATTTTGATGACATCACTCTGCACTACAGCTTCTCATTAGATTTTCTGTACAATTAAATGCTCTCTAGAGCCTGAAGTGTCCTGCCCCCTATATTATAAATAGACGATGAAGTTGCTGCTAAAATCGGTCAATTGTTCACACAATCACTATGTTCTACGTAGTGAATTGTACATAGTGCACTATATAGGGGATAGGGAAATATTCAGATAGTGTAAATATGCTTTCCTTTGGGTGTGAATGAAGTCTGGTTTCACGTTAGTGTAACGCGAACAGCCGCAGTGCGCACACAGTCTGCTCCAGTCCAGAGACACGATAGCACAGAGCGGATCATATGAGCGAGTCGGCGCAGACCACAAAACGTATCGGACCCATCTGAATTCTGCATGAATGCTATATTTTAAAGGGATATGGAGGAGATTGGGAGGAAAAACGGTTAGAGATTAGGAGGAAACTGCGGCTTTACAGAGCTCAACAGCTCTGGGTGAGCTGTGATATAAACTAAATGCTATAGGCTATTTTAAAAAAGCCCTGTTTTCCTGTTTTAGTGGAAATTACATCAATTACGTCAATAAAGGTTTGCCTTTCGAAGCACTTCGGTGGGCTTTTAAATCTACATAGCAACACCCTGGTAACCACCCTAGCATTGTTAATTGTAAAATTTTCTTCAGAAAATGCAAAAATCTAAATCTAATGAAGAAGCGATGTAACATGATGGCTATGTATACATTAAAACTAATCTTGTATTCGTTTTTTGTTGTTTAGGTACATGCATAGTGCCAAACAACTGAATTGGTTGACAGTGTATATGCGGCCATATTGTCTGATTTACTCACATATCAGAACATGATAGCAACTCTGGCACAGAAAACTCTAAGCTGGCCGCAATTTCGCAAACTAATCTTTGAATCTGACCTTCTTTTTAAATATGAGGTCACGGGTGACATGGCGCTTTGCCCAAACATTGGTCTCAATTAAGAGGATAAGCTGCCTTTAATGAACACAATGCAATATCTCTGTAATCCCCAGCAGACCAATGTCCTCAGAGGACACTGGGAAAACACGCAGAGGAAAAATGAGGTTAGGAAGACAAAGAGAGAGAAGGGGGAGGAAGTGTGTAAGCTAGAGCAAATTTATCTGTCAAAGAAGTGTGCCAAACACCTCCGCATTTGTGTCAGCACCATGGATTTGAATTTAAGCATGGATGGATTAACGCACGGTCCTGCCAACCGTTTCCCCAGGGCTCCAGACCAGTAGGGGGCCCTGATGAGCTGCAGAAATGGTGCATATTTTCAAGAACAGTACAGTTGTTTTTTACAGTTCCTGTAAAAAGCAAGATTAAAACAACTTTGTTATTCAAAAGAAACATGCTTTTGCAAAAGGAATGCAAAACCACCATAAGAGCAGTCCATACAACTTGTGCCCTATATTCAGACATATAAGTCTTCTAAAGGCAAACAATAGCGATGCATCCGAAATCACGTACTCTCTGAGTAGATACTACATTTGAATTTGAATTTACTTCACTGCCGTTAAGAAAAGTATGCTTTATATAGTATGAATATGGGTAGTATGAATGTAACTCGGACATACTAAATCCGCCATGTTACTGTCACGTGACCTACAGTTACACCGCTTCACTTATATTCATAAATCATCTCCCATCAGAATCTCGCCAGAAGTAGTAGGTCATCCGGGGACTTTTCGCCTACATACGCATACTATATAGGGAGGTATTTGATTTCGGACGCATCGCATGTTTGACTGAGGAACTAGACTAGCTAATTCCTAACTAGCAATAACACACATCAGCATGCTACATGCTAAAAAGCAATTGCACATTGATTAAACCAACAATTAACATGCTCTTCATGTACCCGCCCCTTAACCAAAGAAAAAACGTAATTCTTCGCAAAAATGGTAACCTAAAATTTCAGAAGCTCTGGACATTAAACATTACATTTTCCCCTTTTGTAAAAACACTCAAAAACATTCAAATTCAACATTAACTTGCAACAAGTCTCCTGCAATGCCGGGGAACTACAAATTCCCTGCCCAGTTTCAGTTAATGGACACAAACACAAATGGATTTAGTAAAAGTACAGAAAATAAAGTTGTGACAAGAATTGTGTCACAGTTTGGTCATTTTATTAATCGAAGAACTCTATGATGGGTCTGACACCACTTTATACTTTGCAACAAAACTAGATCAGCTAAACTGTCTACACTTGCATTCTGTGTAAACGGAAAGATCTAGTTTGATAACGTCTTAATGTGCTGTTCCCTTTCCGGTGTATGGCATCCGTGCCCAGGACATCCCGACATCATAATCTGTTCCTGTTGGGGAATAAAAACTGATGAGGGATTAAGTTCTCATACAGTATAAAAAAATAATCTGGGCCTTTGTCACCTCTGGCCGACTCTTTTAATCTCCTGTCCGTTTCTCATCTGGTCTTCTGCCACATTTCCAGGTGACCTTTCTTCAACCTCTTCCTGTGCCTATTAGCACTCATTACCCCCCTCCTGCTGGGTTTCTCGCACTCTCTTAACCATCTGCCTCTGGCCTCTCTTATCCGCTACCCTGCTGAGTCGCGGGGCTGCTCAAAGAGTCCCGGGCGCCGTGCCGTCTTACGTTAAGGGCTTGTGACCCCTGAACCAGGCCTTGCACAAAGCCGCAATAAAGGCGATTGACGGCCGCTCGCTTTATGTGCTAAAAGAGACGGCTTCAGAGCAAGCCCCGGTATGCCTTATAAAACACTGGAAAGCACCTTTTAATTGATTTCCTAGGTAGTTCTGAGATGCCAGCCCTTCCTTTCTATGGTAAATGGGAAGGATCGTCAAGCTGAGGTATGTCTGGGGTCTGGCCATAATCGGCGGTGAAAATTGCCCAGGCCTGACTGTGATTTAGTTTGCACATGGTCTGCTCTCCTATGCGTGTTTACAGTTTTATGACCCAGGGGAACCAAGGAAGCAGAAGTGAGTGTGAAATATAAAGGCCATAACAGGTTGGTCTAATGAGCTGCTATGATCCTATAACACACAATATATGAGAGGGTTCAAACAGAAAATACAACCCTGTTGACTTTATACATAGAACATGATATACAGGCGCCTTTTAGGAAACTATTAAAACAAAAAGTACAGCTTAGTGTTACATAGATTAGATATTCGAGTTTAATAATAAGAGCAACAGCAACATTTAAAACACTATTACAGGCGTGTGGGGTAAAACATGTACAAAAAGTAAAAAACCTAGAAGTTTATTGAACTTTTTTTTTAATGATGTTAAAATACTTAATCTCATCCCATCTTAAAGTAAAAGAAAACTATAAATAAACATTCATTGGTTGTTTTCCACAAAAACTGTGAACACTGTGGTGCTATCAAAACTCTTTTTATTTGAACATTCCGACAAGCTCAACATAGCAACAGTGGCTCAACCAATGATGTGAGTTTGGGGCGGGGCTATCTGTATTGACGGACCAATGATAGAGAGGAGAGTGTTATGTTGCCGCTAATGCGCTAATTTACATAATCTGCTAATTTACTTTTTTACTACACGTTCCTGAAAGATTATAAAATATTATTGCGAGCAATTTATAATTGCATTTGCATGTTATTCCAAAGAAAAGAAAAAAGTTGTCTTCTTAACTGGGTTCTAAACATAACTTGCTCTGAAACAACTTTTCGGCTAATGTCGCCTAGGGTGAAAAATATGCCACCTTAAAAACGTATTAATAAAATCCCATCCTCTCTATATTTTTCTTGTTCAATAAGGTTCCCTTTCGGAAATGCAGTATATCTACAGTGAAGAATGTATATTACATTTGTATATTTGGACTGCATATCATATTATCTTAGCAGAATTAGCAACATCTAATAAACCTTTTTTACTTCAGGCAGTACGTTGAGGCAGGAAAGATACGTTTCTTATACGAGCGACTTCATCTTCTTGAGCCTTTGTTGAGATCACGACACACAGCTTGCATTATGGATGTGCTCTAAAACGTGTGCCTTGCTTCGCTAATGGTGAAAGATGGCTAAGCGTACAACCCAGCTCTTTGAATTGGACATTTCTAGGTTTCCATAAATCTAAAAATACACCGCAGCTCAGACTCTGCCCGGCTGCCTAGACACACACGTGTGCGAGTGAACACGTGCATGTGTGTGTGTGTGTGTGTGTGTGTGTGCAAACAGCGCTTGTAATCGTGCACATTACAGTGTTTGCCAAACCTTGTTAAAACAGACGTCCTGATCTCTAATCGAGTATGAGACAAGGACACGTGTGAGAGTGTGGACGAGGAAAACAGGCTAAGGGGTTAAGATGAAGAGAGACAGAGAGAAACTTAAGAGAAAGACCACAAGAACTTCTGTCTGGTTGCTTCAGTTCTTCTTAGGAAGTATTTTTAGCCTGGATTTTGGTGCTGAAATATTCAGCTCTGGTAGGCTATACGTACCATGGCGGCTGGTGTTTTTTAACACAAAATATATTTGTATAATATTGAAGTTATGTGCATTTAGTCATTTTTCCTTAATTAAAAGGTTTTACGCATGTAGAAATTAATAATATTTTGACTCCAGTCCTATCAGTAGCCTAAAAAAGCGTTTTTCTCATCTATTGTGGACTCGTAGGTAGCTGTGTTGGACTTTCCACAGTCTTTGAACCTTTTGCGTGGTCTGAGCAAAGCTCACCATATAGGAGCTGTTTTGGCTGCCAAGTCGTCCGTATGGGAAAAACGTTAGGGAAATATAAAACTACTCATTTAAAAAAGTTGATTATACATAAAAACAATATATTTTAAATATGCATATATATTCAAATATTTAAGTATTTTGAGAGCATAGGGACTCGATTACATTTTGCATTTGCAGTGCTTCAGGGGAGTGGGCGGAGCTAAGGAGATCTTTTGCTGTGTTTTGCTTGTTTTGACTTGGTGGAATTTTCTGTGCAGCATCATGGGTAATGTAGTTTTCACAACGAATTCCGCTGTTAAACAATTATAAATAATGGGGGATGATGGCTTCAAAAGAAGCAAATACCATCAAATACCATTAACAACTTCGTAGTTCACAGTAAGGTTGTCTTTAAAGGTTTATAAGTTATCGGTTTATAATAAGTTTATCGGTATATAATACGTTTATAATAAGTTTATAAGTTATAAGTAACCGGAACTGGCTGTTGCACTCAATAGCCTTAAAGTAATCACCACTGGTACATACACACTAGTACACTGCTGTACAATTAGCTACAGGAAGAGAAACCATGCAGGAAAAAAACTAATAAATCACAGGGCTTTCCGCAAATCCCCAAGCTGGGAGAAAGTGAGAATGTGCTTACTAAGTAGACTATAAAAACAGTAAATGATAATGTCCCATCATTCTCAGTATGATGCATTAATTTTATAATCCCTCAGTGAGTTTTATCGACCGCAGTGGCTGTCATTCGGTGCGTGAGGTTCTTCCAGTGAGCAAGGAAAACGTGCCGTGACTGAAACGGCAAGCCATTATGCAAAATAATAAGTTCTTCATAATTGCTTCCACTCAAACAATAAAAAATGTCACAATAAATAAATCTCATCAGCCTAATGGTCTGTCGCATTGGCTGACAGGGTCAAGACAAATGGAAAAAAAACACACACTAGGAACAGATATAATGGATTAGAGTGTGTTTGGCTGCTGGATTCAGTTATTTTTAACTGCATTTTTATTTTTATAAAAAGTACATTTATATAATTATATAAATTAGTATTATATTTATCTTTAATTTATATTATATATATATATATTTTAACTTAAACATACTCAAATTCCGAGAGCAAAATATATTATATTTTTTTCAAAAGGGTACTTTAAGCGACCAATAAAAACAAAGGATTTTTTTTTTTAATGTATTTATGAAACATTTACAACCTGGCCAGTCAAAGTGACAGCTCAAGTGCTATCTGAACGTTATCCGACCACTGAAAACGTAAGCTAATGCTAGGTAAAGGGGTCATTTGAGTGCTTTTCTTTAACTTGAAATCCTTGCTTTCTAACAACGTCATTGAGACATTCTCAAATTGCCATGCTTGCCGCCGCTAAAATCTGGATTACGAGCCCCTGGATTACGAACAGAGTATTTGAGTCTTAAAGAAATCCTAATCCTCGAGCTGTCACGCATTGAGTCACAAGTGTGTCTTTAAGAGAGAGCATATATACGTTTTGTTTTAGAAATGGCTACACATTTATTTAGGCTTTTAGCATTTAGCATTAGCGGTTCCACTGTAAAAAAAACTCAGGTGCAACATTTTACAACCTCAAATTTGGTCATCTTTACTGCAATTTCAGATATCAGAAACCACTTCTGAGAGATCTTTGACCTGTCTGGGTCGTTTTTTCATGATTTTAGAGGAAACGTGGATGCTATGCTACCAGTCTGTGTTTGTTTGACTAGTTTCTCCTAAGTGACATGAATTTGCACTAAAGTGTCACAGAGTTAGACACACTGTCTTTGACATCAACAACAAAAGATTTGGGACATGTTTTCTCCTCACTTATGATTAGCATACTTATTTTGCTTCTCTAACAACCCATGACTATTTGGTTGCATTGTATTATTTGCATTTAGCATTTTTAGCATTGTTTTGTACCAAAACAGACCTTCATTTTTGAGTTGCAAGGTAACTCAAACAAGGTAATAGTGAAGGGAAAACGTGTTTTGCTAACATTTCCTGTAGCTATGGGAGGCTTTGGGTAGTAGCTACCTGTTTATGGTGATCAAACTAAACCTCAGCACAACTCTTGGAATACTTACATGCATAGCATGTCCCGAACGTCACACTTTCACCTTTAATACGCTGATTTCACGCAGCCGTTATTTTGAAATCGAAAGCGAGGCTCCGGTGGGAAGAAAACCGGAAGTGTCGCCTTTAATCACAGGAGAGTCGTGAATGCGATGGCGTATTGTTGTGTTTAATGATGTTGTGTCAATTCTAAAACTGTACATACATTTCTTTCATTCTTTAGACTATATACAGTGAAATTAATTTCTAAATAAAATATTTTTTTTATATATAATTCAGAAAGTAAAAAAAGAAGCAGGAATGAGATATACATATCCTATATTGGATATTAACATCCAATAGTGTAAATCGCGGCAGCAGCTTCAGGTTGGTAGTCCAAGGCATTGTTGTTTACGGGGTTCTTACCACCGGAGCCTCACTTTCGATTTCAAAATGGCGGCTGCGTGAAATCAGCGTATAGAGTCTGACAGGCATTCTTCTTCATTGGATACAAATACAAGGAGACACTTAATGAGTAAATGGTAAAGAACTGATAATTCACTCAATGTCAAGACCCTAAAGAGATTACCGGACTAATACAGTCAACGGAGAATGATGTCAAAACCTTCCCTGAACCTTCCCGTCCCTGTTGTTAGGACACCGGATAAAAGGTAAAAGGTTTCATTTACTAACCATGCATATCCACAAATTTGCATGTGAAATCTGTGTACGAACATTTTCAAGAACAAATCATCATTCATCAATAACTTTCATGCTCAACTTATTCTAAATTTATGGGGAAAAAAAAAGTACGCAAACTCTTTGAGATGAATTTTAAGATGAAATTTTATACGTGATTATTTCATCTTAAATATAGTTCATTATACACAGTAATAGAGTAAGAAAAGTTGCATTACGCTCAAGCTGAGAGGTTGTTGAACTGGTTTTTGGCAGAAAAAAAGTAAAAAGTAACAAACAGTGTGAAAAGCCCATATATGGAGGTGGGCGTGTTTATGCAAATTACCTTAAAACCATAACATGTTGTGAATTAGATAAAATACTATTTTGGGAGATGTTTTCCTGTGCTTATAAATTCGAATTATACATGCCATTATTAGTGAATGAGACCCAAATAAAAAAATCACAGAACATGCACATACATGTTATATTTTCAATCTCACTCAAGGAAATCTTGTTCAATCCCCGAGACAACACACATTTCACAGCACTCTGTGTCTCTGCCACTCGAGCAGGATAATGTTCCTCGAACAAAGAAGCTGACAGCGATAATAATCACATCTCCGTCTTCATCACTCACTCCTCTCTTCCCTTTCACCAGCGTGTTGGCAGCGAGATAACCTGACAGCAAATTGGCTAACGCAAAAAAACGTGCAATTAATATTGGCAGAGCAAAGTGGCTGAAGCAACGCTGGGCGCTACTGTGAATTATTCACAACAATGTGAATAACACGAGGAGCATGAGGTGACGAACACTTGTCGACGGCTGGTGAAGACTAATCGCAAATGGAGCCATTTCATGCATTTAATCAGCTAGAGAGGTGCTAACAGCATAGCTTAAACAATGAACCCTAGCTGAATTTGTTTTCAACAAGCAAATGTGTCAGGGTTTTCTTTTTGTAGTTGTGGAGAGTAAGAATTAATCAAGGATTTATGTAAGGCAAGAGTGTTATCGACATACAACATCAACAAGGCTGGGTTTTTAACTAATTCAATGCTAACTGCTACATGACATGTTCAGTATATGATTGCTACATATATTGTGTTGGTTAATCAACTGTTAGATAGGGGGTAGATTTTGTTGACAATTTTGGGTTTAAATTCAGATGTCACTTCTTTGTTTTGATGCATACAGAGCATAGCGCTAACAATGCTATACTAAGGTAAGTTTCTCAGGGAATGTAAGAACTAATCAAATTGAATGAAATGGATGTTGCTTTGGATTTTACATAAATGTAAATGTCACTGGGTAGAAGCTAGCAAAGCAGGTCATGTGAACCTAGTTTTAAAGATATATTTCTTTTAGACCCTCCAATCTTAAAATACATTAAACTGGCGGTCAAAAGTTTGGAATAATTAAGATTTGTTAATGTTTTATCATATTATATACATTTGAAAAATATGAAAACTGTTCTTTTACATTTAAAAAAATATATATTTCACACTATTAAATTCAGCCTCGAGCAGAAAATAATTCTTTGAAAAACATTAAAAATTATAATTATTCTAAACTTTTGACCCCCAATATATATATATATTAATAATATATTATGCAAGGGAAATGCCGTCATCCTCAAAAATAAAGCTGTTCATTGTTAGTTCATGCTAGCTCAGGTCCATTAAATATTAATAACAGATACAACATCTGATTTTAATAATGCATTATTAAATGTTGAAATTAATATTGGCAGAGATTAAAAAAAGCTTAGAAGTATTTTTCAATGTTAGTTCATGTTAACTAATGTAGTTAACAAATAGAACCTTATTGAACATTTTATTTATTCTGTATTTTTAATGTGAAGAAATGTCTACGTATCTTCCACACTTTTTTAGGACACAAGCGATGCTTTTCAGAGATCTTGAAGGGTCTACTCCAGTTTTTTTCAAGCGTTCCAAACGCACTTGAACAGAAGAAGGCTTGTCAGTGGTTCCAGGTGCTGCGTGTACCTCCGAGTGCAGGTGTGCTTTTATTCGCGAGGGCAAGAGGGTGTAAGATCTGATCAGGTCTGCATGATCTCGACTCTAACAAGCCTCACGGTGCACTGCAGATCCCCGCTGAGAAACACCCCCGCGCATCAAAAGAACAATCAGCGGGCCAGAGGGAGAGAAGCTGTGTGGGAGAAGGTGTAATTATGCTCAGATAATCACGAGTCCACAATTCATCTGCCAAAACATGAGCTTTCGCCACAAAATCTCTTGGTACTGTGTGTATTAGCACAGGCTGAAACTACTAAAACTAGACTGTAAAAAATGAAATGTTCAGTATAGACAACAAGAAATGGAACTATTTCTACATGATGAAAATACTTTTGCTGATGTAAACTAATGTAACCAGGTGGATGTGGTCCTATTACAGTAAATGTTATGACTAATTTAAATGTTATCAAAGTAAGCTAATTTTTTGTTTACATTACAGAACCAATCTTACTGTATAAAAATATGAAATATATTAATAATAATTGTTAATAATATAACTTTAGAATAAATAATATTATTAATAACACAATGTATAATTTAAATAATAATTATAAGTTCATACTTTATAATGTCAGTGAATATTATTTTTTAAATGAATATATTCAGAATCATGTGAAGCATATTTTTCATTTTTAGTTTACATGGCAGAACATTCTATACAAATATTAAACCTTAATATATAAAAATATTAAATATAATAATTATTTTTATTAATAATATTCAATTTTAAAATGAATAATATTATAATGTATACTATTACATTTAATAATAATTAAATCAGTTCATACTTAATAATTTAATCTAAACTAATATAGCCAAATTGATCACAAGTTGATTTTACAGTACATATTATTTTAGTTCATTTAGAATCATATGAAGCTTTTTTTTATTTACATGACAGAATATTTAGTAAATATATTAAACCTTAATATATACAAATATTAAATATAATAGTAATAATTATTAACAGTATTCAATTTTGAATAATAATGAAATCAGTTCATACTCAATAATATAATCTAAACGAACAAAGCCACATTTTCATGTTGATATTAGAGTAAATATTATTTTTGAATTGAATAAAATATATACATTTTCGTCATATGCAGCGTATTTTGAATATTTAGTTTACATAGACATGTATATATATATATATATATATATATATATATATATATTAATATTTATGAGTGATATTCAAATTATGTATTATTTGTATTTATTATATACAATTATGATAAAAATAATGATCTGGTAATTCATGCCTAATAATTCCATAATTTGTGAGGAATTACCACTGGATTAAAATGTGTGACAGTCGTGCAAACAGAAATTAGATGCGTAAAACTAATTAACAACGTCAAATGAGCGAATTTGATTGTCACTCTCCACTGAACGACCGTGTTATTGAATTTGCATGTGCGAACGTGTTTGATATATGCAAAAAGCTTAACCGAATCAGGCCCCTGCCCTGTCTGATCTATGGGGGTTGGATGTGTGTGTGTCAGTGTGGCTGAGAACATGGGTGTGTGCCTCTTTCATTTCACACAGGGCTCATGGGTGTGTGCCTCGCTCTATAGAAGAACAGCAAACATGAGCCAGCGCTGAGGTCTGAAACCAGGCTACAGGTTACAAGGGTCCAAACATCACTAATTCGTCAACATTTGGATACTTGGATCTCGCTTTCAAAACCTGGAAATAAATCTGTTAAAATAACAAAGTTACGATCACAAACAAACGCGAGGTCGCACACATCCCCACCCGACTCACATCTTCATGGCCTACTTGAGGGAAATGTGAGATTGTCATTGTTTCGAGTGACCGCAGGGCTCAAAGTGTCACGCAGTCCCCTGCGTTGAACAATACGCTGCCTCTGTGTTTGTAAAAATGGGAGACACACCAGTTGCGTCGGTAATTCTAGACAGCGGCATTCAGCTCTGGTTCCTCTCTGACCTTTAGGTGATGCTTTATGATCAGCTCTTTCTAAAACATGCTAAAACAAAATGCGGCGGAAACCTCAAACCCTCCAACTCAGAATGCAGTGTGGGTATCACTGTCACACCAGTTAAAGAGGCATCAAAATAACATCTTACAGAAATGACGACTCTGTCGCTGCGTCCGATACTTGTCTACTATATAGTAAGTGAAAAACAGTACGCCAACAGATTTATGATTGGTGGTGAAGCAACGCAACTGATGCCGTAGGTCACAACTTGGTGGATGTAGTGCGTCTGAATTTCATTGAAACGAGACACATTCAGACTATATAGAACGTACCTTTTTAATGGTCGTAAAGTAAGTTCTGTCAAATCGATTAATCGCGATTAATCGCATCTAACATAAAAGTTTGTGTTTACATAATATGTATGTGTATACATTATTAAATAGTGTATATATTATAAAATGTGTATATATTATATACATGTCTGTGTATATACTGTGTATATATATATATATACAAACACACACACACATATTTATGTAAGGGATAATGTAAAGCGAGGTAGCTACCTACCAAATAAATCAATAATTTGACATAAAATATTGATTTAAGAAGGAGTTTATTGATTTAAAAACGATTGTATTGCTTCCGCTAAAGAAAATAGTCTGTTCCGTCTCTACGGTTAGAATCCTGCGTCCATAGCAACGCTCCGTTTTTCATGGCAACGGTGTGTTATACTTAGCAGCGGTCTGTTATCAAGAAATAACAGACCGCATTCTACATTAGAATTCAACCAAGCCATGTGTAATAAACATATATGTGTGTGTGAGTGTATAGGTACATATACAGAGACACGCACACACACACACATACAGACATATATATGATATATATACATTTAATAATAGATATACACACACATATATTATGTAAACAAACTTTTATGTTAGATGCGATTAATCGTGATTTATCAATTTGACCTACTATTAAAAATCAACATGAAATGTTGTTTGCAACTTATTTTAAGTCTGTAACGTGACATTTCTAAGAGTTCAGTCAAATAAGGAAGATTCTGTCATCATTTACTCTCCTAATTACATTCAAAACCAGTATGACTTTCTGTGGAACACAAAAGAAGATGTTTTGAAAAATGTTCACGCTGCACTCTTCTACACAATGAAAGTGGATGGGGACTGGGGCTGTTAAGCTCCGAAAAGCATCATAACACATCATGAAAGTAATCCAAATGACTTATTCCAAGTCTTCTAAAGCTGTGAATGAGGAACAGACTGACATTTAAGAGGTTCTTCACAGAATATCCTGCTTGAGAGCCGTAGTCCCCATTCACTTTCATTGTTTGGAAAAGAGCAGCTTGAACATATGCTATAAATATCTCTTTTTGTGTTTTGTAATGGAAATAAAGTCTAAATTAAAAACAACACAACTTAAGTCATTTATATTTAGCCACTAACTTATAATGCATCTCATTTAAATAAACATGAACGCTTCAAGCAGACAAACACAATCTGGCCGTCAACCACTTCAAAGCTTTTAAACGAACAACTTATTCAGACGGTGTGAACAATGGATAAAAGATGACGAGACGGTCTCAAGCGAGACGGTGGTGGGCGGCCGGCACTTGCTACATTTTCCTCGTCTCCCCCTTCTGTCATTGAGACCGCAGGCGATGACCTTGAGAATTTCCTCTCGGCCAATAGGAACTCTTTGTTTCTCCCAGCCTCTCAAATCTGCTGAGGATGCCAATGTATAATGCCTCAAATACACTTATTACCGAAGGCGGCTGCCAAGGCGGTGTTGTGTTGTGTACAGTAGGTGTTTGTGTGTGTGTGTGTGTGTGTGTGTGTGTGTGTGTGTGGGGAATACAACGAGGAGGCAGGATATATATTGTACGGATATATTTTCATTATCTTACAGAAAAAGTACATTGTGAATATTGGCAATGTTTCCTTCCTGGTTTGAGCTTTATTTACAAGTGTTTATGTGTGTGAGTGTGGCACATGTGCGATCATTTATCTCCTTTAGCTTCTTGGGCACACAGCACAATTAGACATATGCATCCCAGAGGAATTCTGGGAAGAAAAAAACTGGGAGCACATCATGCACTGATATAATTGCATGTTTACGCGAACTGATTTGTGACATATTACCGGTTATAATGTGCGACCTGTCATCAAAAAGATGGCTGTGTCATAAATATTGATGGCAGATTTCATACTACCCAGCATGCATGGGACAGATTCACAACCTGCCAACATTTTTTTTGGCCCCTAATGGGAACATTAAAAATCCCTGGCTCCAGCTACGAGCCACTTGCTGACTGCACGGATTTCAGCTGCTGCCTTTTACTTGCAAATGACAAAGAAAATCATGAGAATTGCTCATCAAATGCCACCATTTACTGCCCTCACTGCCCTTTGTGTATCTAATAACACCAACAACACTGACTAATACCACAAATTGCAATTACAGTGAGGTTTTTTTACTCCTAGACTGCAACCCTGGGGAAAACCTACGAATCTGGTCGTCACCGTGTTCATCGTAACATGACCTACAGGGACCACATACTGTTGGAGATGAGCTCCAGCACACGCTCTTTCAAACCACATGGGGATCCAGACATCAGGTGGGTGTCTATATAAAACTGATGAATGAAACGAAAGGTCATTTTTAATGGGGAAGTCGCTCGTGATCAACACTATGCCAGGTGTAGCCCTGTTTCAGCAGTTACAGTTTCGTCTATTGTTCTGTTCGGTGGGGCGAGTAGAGCTTTTGTCTGGGACCCTCCATCTGTTCATGTGAACTTGACAATAAGAACATGCACCTCGCCTAACATTAAGGAGCGTGTCAGGTGGAGAGACAGACAGAAGACAACAGGACAGACAGACAGACGGAAGATAGATAGATAGATAGATAGATAGATAGATAGATAGATAGATAGATAGATAGATAGATAGATAGATAGATAGATAGATAGATAGATAGATACTTAATTATTCTCGTGTAGTCTACATAAACATAGTCAACACACAGAGAAATGTCAGTGTTGAATATGAATGAGACAGTACTGTACCTGTAACAATCACTGATAATTCATACCTGATATCTCGGACTGCGGGACGCCGCTTAACGTGAAGCCTTTGCCGTTGTAGAAGGAGCGCACGTCCACGCAGCTCCGCGCTTTGCCGCCCGCGTTATCCGCAGACAGAGACACGGAGACGAGCGACACGAGCAGCGCGACCGCTGTCAGATCCATTGTGTCCGGATCCAGAGACTGAGGAAGAGGATGAAGTCCACTGACGCTGATGCTCAACACTTCACACAGCGAATCAAAGCATCCGATTCTTCCTACAACAGCAGGATACTATTATAGTAAAAATCCACTTGTTTAGGGATGTAAATGCACGTCCAGGTTTAAAGCCGGTGGTCCTGATGAAAGAGGATGCGTGTTATTGATCAGTCCGGTGGGGATCTGTTTCTGGTGCTCATGTCTTTACGCACTAGCCAATTAATAATGCATAACTTATAATATCCCTACAAGTAGCTACTGTAGTATAAACAGTGTTGTAGGAATATCTGGTTAAAGCGCCCAGTGTTGCTGCTGCGCGCTCCTGTGCTGTCTGTCTCTTTACTGTCCCGTTCTCACCGAACAATAGTGATGTCCGATTCGCGAACGAGTCGTTCTTTTGAATCGGTTCCTTTGAATGATTTGGACGAATCGATTCGCTTATTTCATAGAAACAATGTATTTCGTGTTGAAAAACAGCTTAAACGAGATGGTTTGCTGGTCTTCCAATATGGTCTGACTGGTGCACAGACTGGGATAACTAGTTAAGATCAGTGAACTTAGGCTGGTTATAGATAGATAGATAGATAGATAGATAGATAGATAGATAGATAGATAGATAGATAGATAGATAGATAGATAGATAGATAGATAGATAGAGACAGAACGATAGATGGATAGATAGATAGATGATAGACAGACAGATATAGATAGATAGATAGAGACAGAACGATAGATGGATAGATAGATGATAGACAGACAGATATATACAGACAGAATGATAGATAGATAGATACCCTTTACACAGACAGAAAGATAGATAGATAGAGACAGAACAATAGATAGATAGGCTAGATAGATGGATATATAGATAGATATAGATGATAGACAGACAGATATAGATAGATAGAGACAGAACGATAGATGGATAGATAGATGATAGACAGACAGATATAGATAGATAGATAGATAGATAGATAGATAGATAGAGACAGAACGATAGATGGATAGATAGATGATAGACAGACAGATATATACAGACAGAATGATAGATAGATAGATACACTTTACACAGACAGAACGATAGATAAATAGAGACAGAACAAAATATAGATAAATAGATGATAGACAGACAGACAGACAGAACGATAGATGGTTACATAGATAGATAGATAGAAACAGAACAATAGATAGATAGATAGACAGACAGAGAAAGAACGATAGATAGAAAGATAGAACGATAGATAGATAGAAACAGAACAATAGATACATAGATGATAGACAGACAGATAGAGACAGAACGATAGATGGATAGATAGATAGATAGATATATAGATGACAGACAGACAGACAGACAGAACGATAGATGATAGATAGATAGATAGAGACAGAACAATAGATAGATAGATGATAGACAGATAGAGAAAGAACAACAGAAAGATAGAACGATAGATAGAGATAGATAGATGATAGACAGGCAGATAGAGACAGAACAATTGATGAATAGATAGATATATAGATGATAGACAGACAGATAGATAGAGACAGAACGATAGATGGTTTGATAGATAGATACATTTTGAGATGATGAATCATTTGAATCGATTCATTGAAACAATCCGCTCGAATTTCGGATTTCCCAACATCCCTGACAAGTCCAGCCCTGTGTAGGAATAAAAGATGAGGGCTGGGGGTCCAGAGACACCTGCAGGAGGTAACAGACGCCCCCTGCCGCCTTCCCCGACAACTGGAACACAATGCATCCTGCATGGCAATTGATTTTCAGGTGGGATGTTAAACGGACGTGATCATAAAACTGATTGAATCGGTTATAGGCTGAAACCGAGAATACAGTCAGCTGCGAAAGCCTGTTATTTTTCAGTCAAAACACGTCTAATTAAGAGCACTCAGATTCTCAGGGGTTGCTTAGCGGGTTCATTTCAATCAGGCTATGGTGGTTGCACAGCTGAATAAAGAAGAAGAATAATTTTCACAACTACAAAAAGCGCACATTGCACCGCAACGCCTATGTTTGATCATATAGACGCGTGGGTGAAAATGAGTCATGACCACACTAAGAGAATAATAAACCTCTCACCTTTACTCAAAAGCAGTTTCAACGCCAAGTTCCCAGCATTTCTATGACAGTTGCCATGTACTTTGTTGGCACAAAAACGTAGCAGCGGCAAAATGAAGGGTTTAACTGTGGCTGGAGACCAGGAAATGTTCATGACAGCTTAATTGGCATCTAAATAATAAGACACAGCTAATTAAAAAAGCAGCATGAATTACAACATGTCTGCTGAAAGACATGAAGACTCAATTGTGCATTCTGGGCGTGACTGGTTTATTGCAAACATCGCTCAGCTAGATAACAGAGTAGGCTATGTTGTCAGAAAATATGTAATTGATACAAAACACAGCTTTGCAACAGGAAAATAAAATATAACCCGCAGACGAGATGAAGAACGTGCTCAGATGTTGACGGTGAGGTGCGAAAATAGAAATGATTTCAATTTCAAAGCGCATGAGAACGCGAAAGGGAGAGAGAGAGAGAGAGAGAGAGAGAGAGAGAGAGAGCAAAAAGACACGTGTAGCCTATACTTTGAAAATATGGTATTTTATTGATCGATTTCTGTGCGAGCACTTACAGTGACAAATGGCATACGGCGCTGTCGGAGCTACATGGAAAATGACATTATTGACTCAAAACTCCAAAATATAAGTTTAAGACTGTGACGTCACGGAGAACTGTCAAAACAAACAATATACATTTTGCATCTGAGTGTTAAACGCCGATGTTAGGAAGTTTCTACTAGAAATAAAGTATTTCATTATCCTATGGGTTAATCAAAAGCTGTTTTCATTTTTTTAAATGGTTATATGCACAACCCGACTATCATATAAACACTTTTGTATACATAGACTTCAGTATAAATATGTTAAATGTACAATTCGACTTTTTACAACAACAAAAAAGCCCTACAATTGCTCAAGCAGGGTGGGTCAATCTTACAAAAACTGTCATTTCCCTCTAAAAAATAAATAAAAAATACTTGTGAAAATGAAAATTGGCCTGGTTTTGAAGTCCATTAAGATTTGTTTTGCATTATTTGTATTCCTTACAGATTTTCCTCTCAAATTGTCAATACTGTAATGCAAAGAAATACAGTTTTCATTTGAGAAGAAAATATTTATAAATAAACTATTATTAACCCTCCCAACATAAATATGTTTAAAAATGTCACAATGCAAAAAAATCCTAATGTGGATTCATTTTCTTAAAATAATCCCCACCCTCCCCCACTTTAGGACTTTATGAGTTTCACCCGGATATACTGATAAAGGGATAATTAAAACAGCTCTATCTTTAATATAATCCACACATACAATAAAACATTATTCATACATTATATATATACGTATATGGGCAGCCTTCCCAGTAACTACGGCAGGAGGGTGTGAATGAACTCAGGATGTGATATGTTACTCTAAAATGTACCAAACCAGATGAATGTAATGGTAAATCCTCATTCAAAAAGATTCAAATTGTCGTTTTCAAGGATCCGTGTGAACAGGAATCCTTTTGACAACCTATGGTCATCTGGTTGATGGGCACTAAAAAATTTGACATTAAACCACCAAAGAAATGATGGCGGACCTCATCACACTTGCGTCTCCTTACACTACTTAGTAGCTACATAAAACCCTTTAAAACAGGCCAGAGCAAACGAATACCCAGTGTTTGAAGAACTTACTGATCATCTGAGGAGATCAGAAGACGAATGTGCAGACTTCTAAGGGCCTAGTGCAAATGCATGCGTGAATCGTTCAGTCTTTTCTACTGTGCGTCAGACACCATCGGGCCACAGGAGGAGCTGGATTATGGGTAAAAGAGCAAGAAATAGGACGGCTGAGATGGTTGGGATGTGGGTGACTCCTTTGGCTTGCAGGTCCGGTTCGGGTCTTGAGTTGGGGGGTTGGATTGGGATAAAGCCGCCCTGTGGTGAAATTTGGACATGGATTTCCTTTCTCCTGAGCACTGTTGGAAGAAAAATGAACAAAAACATTTAAGAATTAGGTGCGAATATCACATTTAAACAAGATACTCCAAGGGGACGTTTACACAACACCATTTTCAACTAAAAAGGAAAACTTTTTATGCGTTTTGGCCGTTTATTTACATGACAACGGGGTTTTGGGGGCCTGAAAACGCAAACTTTTGATAACGGGTTTCAAAGTGCACGTTTTTGAAAACGATGCCATATCGTCTCTGTGTAAACTACAAAAATACGAATTTGTGAAAACAGTGACGTCATGCAGATTACGTGTTCAGTCAATAGGCGTGTAATGTTTCTTTTCAAAGTAACATCGCCAACTACTGGCCTGGCATGAATAATTAAGTGTTTAATCGTTTTCAAGAATCCATGTGAACAGGAATCCTTTTGACAACCTATAGTCATATGTGTGCAAAAAAACCAAAGGACAAACTTTTCTATTTTTAGTACATCGTTGTCGTATGAACCCTTAGAAATAAAGCTTATTTATTGGCATCTATGGTTCCATTAAGAACATTTAATTTCCATTGAAACTTTCCAGTTCACAAACAGGTTCTTTCCCAGCTAACACGGAATGTCCTCAAAACTTTGGCAAATTTATGAATTCTAGTAACTTTAATAGAATGTGCGTTGAAAGTTACGGGGGCATTAATAACTTTCTCAAAACACAAAAAGCACAAAAACTTTTGAACATCATTCATTGATGGTTTTTCTGAAACATTTTAATTGGACGATCACTCTTATTTTTGTAAGATGATACAAAAATAAACGTACTAGTTTGAGATGGTTCAGAGAACATTTAAAGGTAATTCCCCATAATGTTTGCAAAATGATAAAATGGAACCCTTAATGTTTTCACAATTGATCAAGAAAAACATTTAAAATACATTTAAAAACCTGGACGTTTTGAACGTTTAGTGAGCATAGTGTTTTCATAACATAATGGGAACATTGCCATATTATTCTTAGAACATTTGGTTAAAAACAAATGGTTCTTTTAAGAAATTTTCCATGAAAGGTTCTTTGGGGAAGCAAAAATGGTTCTTCAATGGCATTGGTGCGAAATCCCCCTTTTGAAACTTAAAGTTTTTAGAGCGTACAATAAGAAGCCAATCCCCCGACAAAAGAAAAAGCAAATCCGATTTGGTTACAGTGACAAATGCGCTTTGCGCAACTACGCACACACAATAATGTTCTGGGTTGAACATATGTGCATTGCGCAGCAGATGAGCAGGGCCATATATCAGCACCAGGCTATGAGCCGAGAGCCGCACCACTCGCAGACGCAAACCAACAGACGGCAACGCATTAACGTGTCACAATGAAATGATGCATAGTGTCCATACGGACACAAACGAATGACTTCACGTGCAGATGTCTCGGCACAAACAAACACACATTCACGGTCTGATGTTTCAGAGGCATCCGTTTACCTAATTTTGCAACAACAAATCTGACCCAGACGCAACAAGGCAGGGCGAGACGAAAACAGTCACACCTTTTCCCAATGAAATCCAACCTGAGATTCTCACACAATAGCCATTGTGCCAGTCGCACAATACACAAAGGGTTCATTTATTCACAATCACCATGAGGAGATCTCTTGATGCCAATTAAAGCAGTAAATGGATCCAATTCGTATCAGACCAGAGAGAGAACGCCCGCGGGCTGCTTGGCATTGACAGGAGAGATGTGTAGGAATGATCACATATGCTGTATGAATATCATGCTAAATATGCAGAAGTCGTGTGAAACTGAGGATTCCTGCTGACGCTGAATATGAGAATGTTGGAGGATCTACTTATTTAGCATATTGTATTTCCGTTTCCATTGGACACGGCATGCCGCTATGGTGTTTATAGTTTTAAAAAGAAAACGAATGTATTTCTATGATTCAATGCTTATTATACTGTATACTGTACTGTATACTTATACTGTATGTTAGAAATGTGCTGAATTTTAGATTTTTTTGTTGTCCAAAAATGATCATTTCGTTTTTTTTACGCTGAAGCAGTACATTCCATGAATATATAAATAAAATATATAAATAAAAAAATATAAATGAAAATAATTGTACAACATAAAAATATTAATGAAATAAGTATTTCTAAATATATAAAATGTATAAATAAATGTGTAAATAAATATGCATACATACAGTATATCAAAAGTTTAATTTATAAATAAATAAAACATAACACACTATATTAAAAAAATATAAATTACATATTTATAAATATATTAATTAATATTAATTAAATAAATTATTAACTAATTAATTTAAGTAAATAATACAAGATAATACTATAATAGTATTATACAGTAATACAATGATACTATATTCAGGAATCCACTGGTAATATAAAAATATTCACTTTTAGATTAGTGAGATCAATTTAGACATTATTAGCTACAGTATTAGCAACAACTGTGTACATAAGCTGATTTTAGTCGGTCAGAAACCAAAAACATACGTAACCTCTGAAAATAAAAGTTACCCCTGATGTAATTTCGAGAAGTTACTTTTACATAAAAGGGGAGAAAAAAAAAGGACACAACCATTAAAAAGTTTGGGGTCAGTGAGAAAAAAAAAGAAAGAAATACTACTTAAGAAATGCTTTAAAAAAGAAATAATACGAAAAATTTTCTGATTTTTTTTAACTTTCTATTCAAAGAATCCTATTTTTATTTATTTTTTAGCACGGTTTCCAAAAAACAGTTGAAGACTGGAGTAATGATGCTGAAAATTCAGCTTTTCATCAAAGGAAAAGAATTCATTTTAAAATATATTCAAATAGAAAAAAACTGTTATTTTAAATTATAATTTACTGTATTTACTGTATTTCACAAGTCTACCTGTATGTGGTTGGTCATTAGTCTACATGTTACTTGGATGGTCTGTTCCTTTATTGGTGGTTCTTGGCCTGAATAAGCTGCAGTGTGGACCAGAAGTTATGCTGAAAGTCAAAAATCTGACAGACATCTTCATAGCTATATCTCACCTTTAAAAATTTGATTAGATGGATATGAAATATGTATACAGAGTTGCTGAATGCCAACATGCACTAACACCACAACGTATCTAGACTCATAATAGCTTTGACATGTGGCCACTCATTCATAAGACAAACGGCATAAATCCACCTCCGTAAAACCTTGTTTGCCTTCTGTCTATCAAACACACAGGTGAAGCATGACCACACATGACAGGACGAATGATTGCATTTCAACTCTTTCCCATGAACCTCTAGCTGTTGCAGGAACAAGCCTCCGCAGGTCACATGGCAACTCCCGAGACGGCAGAGTTCTGAAACTAGACGGCGGAGAGCGGTGGAGATCACCGTACTGAACGCCTCACAGAACACAGCCAACAGACTGAATACATTATCATGACAGTGAAGTGTGCAACGGCTTGCTTTGGCCTAGTTTTGCCAACTTCCAGCTGAGAAAAAATGACGAACGAGGGAAAAAAAAAAATCGGAAAGTCTACAAGACTTTTACTTGCCCTTAACTTATTTTGCATTTCAAAAGACTCTACAACTTTTACAGTTGAAGTTTATCTCAACACCTAATTACTGCTAACACACTGCTAAATATTATAACCTCCAATACATACATAAAACACTGCTGTGAGCAAGGCATGCTGCTTCTGTACAATAAAGCGTACATGAATTACCCAGTGCAGATCTATACAGGTGGAGCTAGGGAAGGTGGAGGGTTTCTGAAAGAGCTCATGGCTATTGATACAGCAGAAACAAATCAGCGGAATGATGTGAATGCAGCAGATTGAGATAAGGATCTATCAGTCTGCAGTATCTAGAGTTTCATGACAGAACTTTGTATTTACTGGAAGAATGTTTGTTTATAACTTTTAGAGAACCTTGCTTGAACTTTCTGAGAATGTTCCTTTTTAACTGTGAATGTTTACAATATATTCTGACATACTACTCATTCTATTCCTACAGTATATAAATATACTCCTGCATATTTCTGTATGGGTTGGACTTTACCTTCCTTTTTTTTTTTTTGTCATTATGTTTGAGACATTAATGGCGCTTTTCCACTACACAGTACCAGCTCGCCTCGGCTCGGCTCGGCTCAACTCGACTCGCATTTGTTTGGTTTTCCACTGTGTAAAAGTTGTACCTGGTACTCACCTCCGGCGAGGTTCTGAGCGAGCTGAGGCGATACTAAAATGTGACGTGAAAACACGGCAGACTGCTGATTGGTCAGATAGAATCGTCACTATTCTCTGCGTCATCATTGCACGCGCCAGACGGAGTATCCTGAATAAAAAACAGCAAAAACAAAACCATCCAAAAACAGCATACACTCGATTTCCTCCATTGTCCTGTGTGTGTGGGTAGCGACATTTTTCACTCAAAATTTAACCCAAAAAAACAAACAAAAAAAACAAACAAAAAAAGGAAACAATCTGTCTCTGTGACAACAACATTATTGTGGAAAAAATTGTAAACTAATGTTATGTAAAATAATAGTTTACTATTTTACTATATACTGAATTTATTCCTGTGATGCAAAGCTGAATTATCAGCATCATTACTCCAGTCTTCAGTGTCACACGATCCTTCAGAAATCATTCTAATATGCTGATTTAAGAAACGTTTATTATTATCAGCTGTCCTGTTTAATATGTCTGCTAAAACTGACTGATCCCAAAATTTGGAAGTGTATTTATCTCTCTATAATATAATATAGCCCATATATTATGTTTCTTAAAACTTAATTGTGCCTCTTCTTCAATCCTTGTGTGAAGATACTGAAGTAAACTATCCCTAATAATTATACACCTGTTACAGTTTATTAAGTGTAATCATACGTTTGTTACAGTGTATATATACATTTGTTACTACAGTGTAATTATGTTTGTTACAGTGTAAATATGTGTTTGTTACTATAGTGTAAAAATGCATTTGTTACAGTGTAATAATACGTTTATTACAGTGTAATTATATGTTTATGTTGTAATTAAACGTTTGTTAGAGTGTAATATATTTGTTACTGTGTAATAATAGGTTTGTTATAATGTAATAATACATTTGTTACATGTGTTTGTTACAGTGTAATAATTACATTTATTACAATATAATTATACGTTTGTTTAGTGTAATTATACGTTTGTTACAGTTACAGTGTAATACATTTATTACATTGTAATAATATGTTTGTTACAGTGTAAAACAACATTTGATACATTGTAATTACAGTATACGTTTGTTACAGTGTAATTATTAGAGATGCACTGATGTATCGGCCAATTATCGGTATCGGCCGATTAAAGCTATTAAGTCTTAGCTTTCAAATTCAGTACATTTTATCACAAAATTTAAACAATAAATGTCACTTTAATGCTCATAAATGTGACATGACAGATTACTGTAGCGCCTCAGTTCAAGTGACAGCGTGGAATGTGAGTCTTTTCTTCCACAAATTATATCTATAAAAACATTGATGAATATCAGAAGGTATGTTGAAAGATACAGTACAACTTACAGAAATCCGTATCATGACTCATGTAATCACTCAATCTGTTTCAACCGCGAAAAGACGTCAATAAAACAGCTTGTGAACAATATCACTTAATGTTGCATTTACCTTAGGAAAGTTTTCCAGCGTTCACAGTTTGTGCGTTGGTAAACTATAAAAAACACCAGAGAAGAGCTTATTTACTGCTAATTATATGTGTTTGAATACATTTTTTAATTGAAGTGTTTAAGAAAAATTCCTTATTTGCAACTGAGTTGTATACAAACATTAAATATTATATCTGGAAACAAATAGCAGTTGAATATAACAGCTATGTTATTAATTTTAACCTCTATTACAATGTACCAAATAAGAGGGTTCCCTGTATAGTTTGCAGCATTATTTGGGAGAGATGATTTTATCCTTAAGAAAAATCTAACTATCGGTATCGGCATCGGCTGATATCATTCTGAATAATCGCTATCTGTATCGGCAGAGAAATTCAGTATCAGTGCATCCTCTACTAATAACCAAAAACGAGTATTTTGAAAGTCATTTTTTTTACATTAAATACTTAGACTTTCATTAAATTTGTGCATTCAGCGGTTTAATAATGAATTTTCCATGAAAGACATAATGTCTAAAAGCAGACAGGGAACTATTGTTAACTTGTCCACCCACAAACTGGGTGTAATTATGTGATGTACATGGCAGTCTCTAATACTAGTGATGTGTATGAGAACAAAGACAAAGCATCTCTTTCATTCATTTAGTTTAGTTTTTCTTAAACTAAAGGTGTGAAAAGCAGGTGCAGAAATGTGATCCCTTACCAGCAATGCCAAATGCACACTTAGCTTCTGTAGCCGGACGTTAGAAATTCTGCTTTCAGAGAATATAAAATTATGTTCACATACCGAAGAGTGTTCAGAACTTCAGTAAAAAAATGATAATATAGTTAATACGTTAATAATACATTTGAGTAGTTTTAAGGCACTTGCCTTTTAAGGCAAGTTAGCTTGGCGACCATCTTGAAAACGCCTCAGAGATGTTATTTACAATCATGCAAGTACCTGAATGGGGAAATACAAAAATCTACAACACTGTTGGTCAAGATTACGTTCAAATAATCTATTTCAAATCCAGGATAAAATCTTATGGCAAAGGTATTATAAATTTAGCACGAATTTAGTTTTTTTCAGGCAGATCCATGAGGCTAATGCGCTAATGTAGTTTTCCGCCTTAAACTATTAGGCGGGAAACTAAGCTTAGCACCACTAACTATAACAAATAAAACAGAAGCCTGATCTAACAATCTTTGATCATTAATATGGCCAACCATGTCAAAGGAAAGACATTTGTATTGAGAGCATGGCTAAAGGTAAGCAAACTTACTCTATTAGACACAATATCCTCTACAGCTGGAGGATGAATCTGGTTTTACCTTTGGGAGTCAATCTAATCTTCCTCCCCTCTTCGCCGTCTGTGTTGCTGGGGGAAGGGGAAGGAAAGCCAGAGTATCTGAAATTATGTTAGCATTAGCTACACTGACATCTACTTGCAAAAAATCCGGTTTGTTATAGTAACATATAAAAACATATTTACTGAAAAAAGGAGAACGAAGCAGGTGCTGACAAACAGACAACGGCACATTTGCAGGAGATGAGGTCACCTTAATCAAAGTTTACCAAGCTGTCAGAGCATGTCCGCTCCAATGTCTGATGCTGGGAAAATAATCTGATAATTACGAACCCAGACACGCATGAGTGCCAATGCAGTAACATGAGTGCAACCGCCAGTATGTGCCAAACAAACAACAGTCGTGATTTTTAAAATGTTTTTTTTTTCTAAGCAATTCATCCAGGACCTTGTATGTATTGTAGGCAGGTGTTGTCAGGGGTTAAAGCAAAAAATAAATAAATCTCTTGACTGAAAATTTTTCCTCGGCCAAACCCCATTCCACAGCCCATCACACGCCCAGTTTAAGAGCAGTTTTTTCTTCTTCTTGTAGTTAGGAGTATAGTGAGTACATGCTTTACCTTCACAAATGAAATACTCAAAGAACATTTGCTTTTAAAGAAAGGCCATTTGAACTGTTTCTATTATTTATACACTTTATGAAATTTCAATGTTTTCTATCTAATGCTTTTGTCACGGTGTGGGTTTTGTGTCTTGTTCCTTGTTAGATGTCCTCACACTTCCTGGTTGGTTTCTTGCCTGTTCCTGTATTTTGTTATTCTTGTTGGATTGCTTACATGGTATTTGACCCTTGCCTGGACTGGATTACGCTTTACGGATTACCCCAAATAAATATATCTAACTGCACTTGGATCTGCTGTCTCTCCATTGTGTGTGTCGTGACAGCTTTTACAAGACTTGACTCTTTGTGATGTAGTCATACAAATAATTAACCATTCGCATAACTTTAACACAAGATTTTGTTTCTCAAATATTAAAAGTTAACGGAGCTTTTGCGAAAAGTGAGCTAATATCACAAACTATACATAATATAATATCTGTTTTTAACCTAGCCATTATAAATAAATTATATAATGTTATTTTTTAATTTTATCTATGTTGATTATATGAAAAGTGAACAGCATGAGCAGGAACTTAAGCGTGATTTTATAAATACCGAGGTCCTTGCTATAGTGATCATGCTATGGGGGTTCATGGGGGTTCGAGAATTGTTTTATTTTCCTCATCTACACATGTGCATTTTAAAGTGTTTGAAGGTAAAAAAAAATAATTAAAAAAATTTGGATTTGGAGGATACCAGTAGCAGTGGCATAAATTATTTGTCAAGGAGATAACAGATTCTTAAATATGAGAATACGTTTAAATTCTGCAATGAATGATCCACACCACAAAATGGAAATGCAGAATTTTTATGCTTATTGTTACATTTCAGTCAAATGCCAATGCAATACTTCTGTGTCCAGAGGCAAATGAGTAATTTATATGAGCATCAAATATTGGTTTCAGCAACTTGTTTTTGGACTAATCTGTTCATTTAATGGTTAAATTGTTCACTCATGAAGACAGTCACTTGTCGCCACCTACTGGCTTAATGATGGAAGTTGCGCAAACACTCCAAATGCTGATACTAGTGAAATATAACATATTCGAGGACCATTTACAAATATTAATATTTATACAATACTACTATTATGGCATTATAATTAATAAGTGCTTGTGTTGTTAAATTGAGCTTATATTTTCCACTGTAATTAGCAAAGAACATTTATATGTGTTAAATAGAAATACATTGTAATAATGTTAATCTCATGGGCACAGTATCTAATACCTGCTCTTCCTCTTCCCTCATCACATTCTCTCTTTCTTCTTCTCGCAGTCTACTAATCTTTAGCTACCTGTATATCTTATCTTCCCTTGATACAGCTTTGATTGATACAGTCTTTGCAAACTGATTGTTTCTGTTAATCGTTTAATACTTTTATCGTAAACAGTTGTTTGGTTTAGCTAGTTACATCTCGAAGGCCAGACTCACACTATATGACCGTTAACTGAGAGCGTGTCGTGAAGCGTCGCGCTGGAATTTGCGAAATAGATTTTTTTCACCTTGCCTGGGAAAACAAGCGAGCGTTGTGACGGTGTCGCTCTCTATTTGGGCGCAGCTAAAGCAGCTCAGATGAAGTCGGTTATCGTGGCGATATGCAATATCATTGCAGCACCAAAGTAGAGTTAACATTAGGCAATTATTTCACAACCTTCATTATATGCACTTCGAAAAATTACAGAGGTCCTGACCTCGGGGACCTCAATGGTGGGTACGGCCCTGGGCATGAGTAAGATAGGATCATTAGATGCGCAATATATCGGAAGACATATGGAGTGGGTCAGACATGATTTTGACCACTTCATTAAGTTTTGTTTTGTATAAAACCTTTCTTTAAGGTGAATTTCGTTTCGGATAAATTGTATCTTAATTTTAATCGATGTTTCTTCAACCAATTGCTTAGATTTAATAAATGAGAAGCAAATATAGCAGACAATATAATCAGGAAATGGAGGACAAGCTTCAGCTTCCTCACTGATGGCATGACATTTTCTCCTAGGATTTCATGATACTTCAATGAATCCATCTTGCCTTCCACAAGCTGCAAGTTTCCAGTGCCACAGAATGCAAAGCAGCCCCAGAGCATCACCGAGCCCCACCATGATTAACTGTAGACAGAGTGTTCTTTTCAGCATACGCCTCATTCTTCTTTCACCAGACATACTGCTGATCCATAGGGCCGAAAAGTTCCAGTTTTGTTTTATCGCTCCACAGAACAGAATCTCAAAACTTCTGTGGCTTATTTATATGATTTTGAGCACTTTTCTTATGCTTTTGGGTCAGTAGTGGTGTACGTCTTGGAGTTTTGGCATGGAAACCACATGCGTTTAGTACACGCCTTACTGTGCAAGCTGAAACCTTAGTGCCTGTTGCCACCAAGTCTTGCTGCAGGTCTTTTGCAATCACTCTAGGGTTTTCCTGAACCTGCCTTCTCAGAAATCTGGTTACAGCTGTTACAGTTTGCTTTTTCAGCCCCGTCCAGGTAGTGTAACCACTGTTCCTTTAACTTTGAGCTTGCGAACTATGCTTCCAACGGTGTCTCTAGGAACATAGTGCCTTCACTATCTTTTTGTATTCTGTTCCTTGTTTGTGAAGGGCGATGATACATTCCCTTAACTTTTTGGACCATTTTTTGACTTAGCTATATCTTTAACATGCAGTCAAACATGAAACAACAAACCTAGCCTGTTCAGATATTTCATGTGTTCTAGCTCAAGCACACCTGGTGCAACTAATGAAGCCCTTGATTAGTTGCATCGGGTGTGCTTGAGACAACAAGGGTTGAATAATTTCGATTACAACTATAAAATATGGAAATGATAAAATATACAATAGATAATATTTATCTATAAATACTACTACCCAAGGGCACTGTTTGATAAATAAATAAATAAAAACTAGCCTCTAAAATTACGTTCAGAAATGATTAAGTGATTCACCTGATATCATGAATATCGTACTTGTAATGCCAATTCTGGCATTTAACATTGACTTTTCATGACCCAATCAATTCCTAATAGATCAAATTAAATCCCATCCACATTCTTTTCAACTCAAACCTCTTTTTTCACTCATATTATGTAATTAAAATAAGAATCACACGGTGTTGTGTTAAAAGTGAAGATCATTTGCATAAAAGACAAATTTGGGTCACACACACATACACCCTCTGGTATTGTTTGACCTTCACTAGAGGCTTGAGGTTGGGGGTGTAAAGGTATCTCTCGCGGTCCTTCTTGAATCAGTAATGAGTCCTTCATTACCCAAGCCACGATTCCCAAGAGATGATTGTGGCAGCAGACCCAACACACACCCGCTTAAATGCAACTCTAACCCAGACCACCGCAGAAAGCAAACACACACTCTCTTTTGTAATTTATCCTTGCACATTAACAGCATTAATGGATATATTAAGCTGGAGTGATCTTCTTCACGGAGCTCTTGAGTTGGCAGATTGAATAATGAGCCTTCGCTCACTCTCAACAACAGTGATTCAATAGCGACGGTGTAGATGTCACTTAATTAATCAAAGGAAAGCTGGGGAGAATGGAGGATGGTCTAGTGGCCAGAACAATCAGAGTCCTTCATTTTGGCTTTGACTCTTTTATTGCCACACGACTCGGCCTGTTAAGCAACATACAGTAAACTTATTACAAGGACAGTCCCACTGGAGAAACCTAGGGTTGTGTGTTGCTCAAGGGCGCGATGATGAAATTTCATGGATCACCCTGGCAAGACGCAAGCCTACAACCTTTCGGGTATTGTCCTAAAATTTCAACCCTACACAAGTGATCCTGTATTGCCAAAGTAGTAATGTGCTCTATGCATTAAAAAATAAAATGGGTAAATAAGCATTATATATATATATATACAGTACAGGCCAAAAGTTTGGAAACATTACTATTTTTAATGTTTTTGAAAGAAGTTTCTTCTGCTGATCAAGCCTGCATTTATTTGATCAAAAATATAGAAAAATTTTTATAATATTGTGATATATTATTACAATTTAAAATAATTGGTTTTCAATTTATTATACTTTAAATGATCATTTATTTCTGTGATGCAAAGCTGAATTTTCAGGATCATTACTCCAGTCTTCAGTGTCACATGTGACATCCAGTCTATCACAGGATCCTTTAGATATCATTCTAATATGATGATTCATTATCAAAGTTGGAAACAGTTCTGCTGCTTAACATTTTTTATAACCTGTGATACTTTTTTAGGATGCTTCGATGAATAAAAAGTAAACAAATAAAAAAATAAATAATAAAAAAAGAAGTAAATGTTTTAAAAATAGAAATCTTTTGTAACAACAATATACACCACTGGTCAGTAATTTGGGGTTTGATATAAATAAATACTTTTATTCAGCAAGGATGTGTTAAATTGATAAAAAGTGATAGTAAAGAAGATTTATATTATTA
Source organism: Leuciscus leuciscus (assembly GCF_965113295.1). Taxonomy (NCBI): domain Eukaryota; kingdom Metazoa; phylum Chordata; class Actinopteri; order Cypriniformes; family Leuciscidae; genus Leuciscus; species Leuciscus leuciscus. Next base: position 26,301,940 of record NC_138739.1, on the reverse strand, counting down.
GAAAATATTTTTTTATTTTGAATAAATGCAGGTCTTTTTAACCTTTTATTCATCAAATATATTAGGCAGCAGAACTGTTTCCAACACTCATAATAAATCAGAATATTAGAATGATTTCTAAAGGATCATGTGATAGACTGGATGTCACATGTGACACTGAAGACTGGAGTAATGATCCTGAAAATTCAGCTTTGCATCACAGAAATAAATGATCATTTAAAGTATAATAAATTGAAAACCAATTATTTTAAATTATAATAATATATCACGATATCACATTTTTTTCTGTATTTTTTATCAAATAAATGCAGGCTTGATGAGCAGAAGAAACTTCTTTCAAAAACATTAAAAATAGTAATGTGTCCAAACTTTTGGCCTGTACTGTATATATATATATATATATATATATATATGTATATGTATATGTATATGTATATATATATATTAGTAAATTTAGTATGGCATGTCACATAATATATGTGGGCACTCCGAGCACCACTGTTTAAGACGCAAGAACAAACAAACAAATAAATACTTTGTAGCTTGAGTTTCAAATAGCTTCCTCAGAACTGAGAGTTTAAGTGGCTCTGTTTTTTTACATTCTGGCTATCAGGTAGTCCAAACTGTGAACTCACACACTGCAGATGTGGGGACACAAACAGTAAACACACACACACACACACACACACACACACACACACACACACACACACACACACACACACACACACACACACACACACACACACACACACACACACACACACACACACACACACACACTGGTGGTGTTGCGAGATTTCATTTCATTCATTTGGCTGGAGGTTACAGCCTCAGCAAGTGCTTATCAGACTCTGGTTCCATAAACAGCTGGATAGAATTACATTTTAAATACCACATTCCCCACGCGCGCTGCAGAGTCAGAGGTCTAATGACGGACACAAAAGGACAAAGCTGGGACAAAAGTGGAATAAATAAACAAGAAAACAGATAAACTTGTAGCAAAATGGCATTTGAAGCCATGGCATTGTGGTGTGTCCTATAGTGTTACATGCTATACTCCATCTAAAACCATTTTAAACATTTTTGTAAACTTTTATAAGAAAATGACCATCTAAAGTGCCACAGAATCAAAGATAAAGTCCACCTTGACTCCAAAAACTATAATTGTGTGTGTATCCAGGCAAACGGCTCAAGAAAACAGGCCTTATTAGCATTATTGACGCAGACAGTGACTGCAAACGTCTCAGATCTGAATCTTTGAGGTTCAGCAGGAAACGATCAATGAGTAATTTTATGGACCTCAGAGGAGGTGCATGCAAAAAAAAAAAAAAAAAAGACCATTCTTTTTGCATGTTCGGAAGCACACCAGAAAACAGACCTCGAGTTTGGTCTCCATCCATCCGAGGCCGAGCCAAACTGCAGCAATGCTTATTTGTGTGTGTCATAGTCACGGTCAATTACGACGAGGTACGCTCGAAGAAAACAAACAATGCAAATTGCAAGCCTTGTCTGTGTGCTTAACTCAGCATCATTGGACAGAGACACCAAGCATGAAGAGAAAGACGAGAGAGACGGAGCGGTGGGTATCATAACGCTCTGGTCTCCGTTAATGAACCGTTTCCTGCAAAATGAATAATTGATTGATTATGACCAGCTCTGTGGTCGCTGTAGGGGAAACTATACCTCCATGACCCCGGATGAGACGGGCTGTCATTCAGCAATCCGTTCTTTCATCAACTCAAGGGATTTGAGGGATTTAAAACGGCCAAGCCAGGAATTCATTCCATTGGGTTTGGGGAAATAAAAATAGATTAAAAATCACTAAAAGTGAGGATACCTTGGTAAAAGTGTAACGGTAACTTTTGTCAATTTGTCACAAAATGTAATTCGTTCTCGACAGCTCTTGTTGAAAAACTGTCCGCATGGGTAACAGGAGAAAGACATTTGTTGGATCACTTCTTCATTTTGGCATGAAATCGAAAGATGATCAAGGGTTTTGGTGCCAATAAAGTAATTGTTCTTTCTTCAACTAAACCAACTTTTATATCCAGGTACAAAAAATAAAAAAATTGCTTTACTACTTTTAGACTTTATGGATTTACCCAGACTTACAATTTTAAACATGAAAATCCATCGTAAAAATATAATTGCATTTTTAAAACTATGATAATCCAAACCAGGGTTTCCCAAATTTAGGAGTCATGAGTAAATAAAAATTTATTAACAAATAAAACACTTAGTAAAAATGATATCATAAAACTGTACAATTTTAATAAATCTAACATCTCAAAAGAAAAAACAATCTAAATAAAATGCTTACTAAAATCCTAAAACAAAGAAAAAAATAAATGTGTAATTTCCAATCAAGCTGTTATTTTGTCAAATTATGTGTGTATTTAGGATACATAAAATGCTTCTTTTTTATTTTTATTTAAACACAATACATAATTTGAGATGTGGTGGAAATGACACTATTTTAGTATATATATAATATATATATATAAATGTATAAATAATAATTGTATTTATAAATAAATACATACAATCAATAAATAAATAATTGTATTTATAATTTTATAAATACATTTATTTGAATTTTTTTATTAAATTTAAATTTAAATTTATAAAGAAATATTTTTATAAATAAAGAAATAAATTGCAAATAAATACATAACATACGTATTTAACATACATAACATTCATACATAACAGGAATATTAGTATATTTTAAAAAATCTAAAAAGGCAGAAGTACTCAAATAATTGGGTAAAATATAAATAAATATGTGTATATATATATATATATATATATATATATATATACACACACACACACACACACATATTTGCATAAATAAATAAATACATTTTGTTTATAAATAAATAAATAAATAAATTATTTATTTATTTATTTAAAAGCCAATCAATAATTATTTAGTTATAAACAAGTAATTTATAAATAAATAAATAATATTTAAATACATAGCATATACATAAAACATACATAACATTCATAACAGAGGAATATATTTTAAAAGTCAACAGGGCCCATGTATTGAAGAGATACATTTAATTAAAATACTAAGGATGATTTCACGGTATAATATCCCAAAAAACACAGTCTCAGCCAAATCAATCCGTGCTTTGTTACCTGACTCAACAAATACGAAGCCAGATTATTTTTAAAGCATGGATGCTATTCGGAAATGTTTCCGAGAGCAATGGACAAAGATGCATGACCTCATAGAAGCAGCACCGAGGCTGGACTCTGAGCAACAGAGTAAAAGAACAGCGGGCGTTCCTTGAAAAATGGTGCAATAACTCCCTACACACAATTCTATTAATCTATTATAAGGTGAAATCCATTATTTAGTCCAACCCCTGAGTGCATCCAGCGTACCAAGTAGAGCACAGACCTAAGAACAATACTGTTCCATTAAAGTACATCTTAAGCGTAATAATTTGTTATAAAGCATTTGTTTTCAATGATAAAATATGATATAAAATGAAACCAATAGATAAACTCAAAAAAGCAAACTTTCGGAAGAAAAGACTTGTTTTCAAAGAATATTTCTTAAATTGACCTAATTGGCAAACATGTTTGTTTTTCTCAGTTATTGTTTTAAACTTAAACTTAATTCAGTTTTGTTTTGTTTTCTGTTAAAAAGAAGAAAAACAAGTTTATTTTTCTCACCACACTGGGAAAATGTTTGTTTGTTTTTAACTAATTTAATTCAGTTTTGCTTTGATTTATGCTTAAAAAAATTAAAAAACAAGTTTATTTTTCTCACCACCAGGGAAATTGTTTTTGTTTGTTAGTTTTTAACATAAACCTAATTCAATATAACTTTGAAGAAAAAAAAACTAAAAAAACAAGTGTATTTTTCTTATCACTGAGACTTTTTACAATTATTTTTAACATAAACCTCATCCAATTTTGTTTAGATTTATGCTTATAATAGCCCTGTTGTGATCGGCACTGTAAATAATGAGAAGAGACTGACCTCCTAAAACAAACACAAGACAGTAAATGGCTCTGGGTTTCTTAGCAACATGGGAAGGACGTCCTCTCCTGGGACCAGTAGATCAAGTAAATGCAGAGAGACAGTTGGCTTTGAGCCGCAGATGCAGAGGACGTGCAAACTCACCTGTCTTGTCGCCCCGGCCCGATCCTTGACAGCCGTCTTCATCATCGCACTCGCCACTGCCTTCTGCCATGTCGCAGCCGCTGGTCTCGACATCCTCACGACCATCTGTTCCTAAACCCGTCTCACTCCACATCTCCTGTGACAAAACGTAAATCACAGGACAGCGGACCATCAGACACATATTCTTATGAGATTCAATCACTTTTTGAGATTCAATAACAACTTTTTATTTATTATTCAACTTTTTATTTATCAAAAAATCAAAAAGTATCACAGAAAAAAAAAGTATCACAGGTTATAAAAAAAATATGAAACAGCACAACTGTTTGCAATATTGATAATAAATCAGCATATTAGAATGATTTCTGTCTGAAGGATCATGTGACTGGAGTATAATGGCTGATGAAAATTCAGCTTTGCATCACAGAAATAAATTATATTTTAAATTATATTCAAATAAAAAACCATTATTTAATAACAATTTAATAACAATATTAAAGTTTTTTTTTCTGTATTTTTGATCAAATAAATGCACACTTGATGAGCACAAGAGACTTCTTTCAAAACATAAAAAATATAAATAGGCCTATTTCCCAACTTTTGACCGGTAATATATATATATATATATACATATATATATATATATATATATATATAAAATACGAGGAGAACGTTTTATATTTTTAAATATTTTAAATTTGAGGGAAGAACAAAACACTAAACTTGGTTAAGGTATTTTTCTGACAAAAAACAGCTATAGGTCTTCCTTTACTATGCAAGAATAAAAGTTGACAGGAAATAAGCATACATCGACTACAACATAATCAGGCATTAAAGGGGTGGTATAATGCCCTTTTCACAAGATGAAAAATAAGTCTCTGATGTCCCCCGAGTGTGTATGTGAAGTTTTAGCTCAAAATACCACACAGATATTTTTATATAGCATGTTAAAGTTGTCACTTTTTGAGGTTGAGCAAAAACGCACCCTTTTTTGTGTCTGTCCCTTTAAATGCAAATGAGCTGCTGCTCCCAGCACAGAGGGTGGAGCTTCGATTACCTCCTCACACAGATACACACTGAAAATTTCAAAAACTTTTAGCCTTTTATGTTCAAACCGGATTCAAACAATGATGGAGAGACTCAAGAAGAAGTGACAACATGTAGACAACATTTCTGAATGGTTAGTTGAATTTATGTAGCTGATGAGTAGTTATCTTCTAGTCATTGATAAGCATATTCTGTTATGATAATCTATAAATTGTGTTCCCGGGGGCGGGGTTTATGTAAATTTTAGGGTTGGTGATGTCACTAACCCGAGAGGAAGCTTGTGTAATCCCTACCAGCTGTTTGTTGTAGTCCTTAAAAAGCAATTTCATTAAAAGCAAATATCTCCCTTTGCTTTGAACTTTGAGCGTTATAACTTTGCAGATGTTGTTTATGCTCAAACAGCAACATTACACACTAACTAAAGCTAGAAAAGTGAAATCATGATCAACCACCCCTTTAATATTTTGTTGAGTCTCTTTGGTTTTTCACTGTGTTCATAATTTATAATTGACAGCCTGTATGTTTGCACAATTTGGCGAGTTTCATTGCGTTATCACAAATAAAACAAGCACAGCTATGAACAATGAATATATATATATATATATATATATATAAGTTATTTCTAGGGAATGTCCAACCTGATCCAAGCTCCAGCTGGTGCACCCTAACAACTACAGCAGCTCTGTTCTCAAATTCACGAGCTGTAATAGTGGAATTTTCCTGAAATGACTCCCTCTGAAGCGAGTAAGTGAGTCGAGATCACCCATCACGACCAAATAGCCCCATGTGTTCCAACAAAGGCTTCCAGGCAAGAAGTCAAGGCTCATAACAGCAGCATACCATTGCACCAAACGTGGATTCACTCAAGTGCAAATTCCATTTTCACAGCGAGAGAATATTAAACACGTGCTGTTGCGAGGCATTTCAGAACTGTTTAGAAAAACAGCTCTGGGAATCGGAGTTGTGCATAATTCACAACATCTTAACTCAGTTATTTTCTGGCTCCCCATTGTTTCTGCTTTCATATTCTGTCACACTTTCTAATTTGTTTTTAACACAGAGAAGTGCAAAACAACTTCATAGAACCCACGACAGAATCACAGCCAATCAGAACATAACTGATGTTTAATATTCAGTAGAGCAAGATTTTGGACCAATGAGATTTTACTGTGGGTGTGGCTACCAAGTGTGACTTGACAAAAGCAGAAAATAAGCGACCCCAAAAAAGCGACCTCTTCTTGCTGAAACCGATAATGATTTGTATGTTATGGCTTAAATGGCAAACATTACAATTTTCTACTATTTTGTCTAGTAAATTAAAAAATAAAACACTAACAATCAAAATGAATCAGTTTAAATGCTACAAGTTGGCCCTGCAACCTTACTTTTTCACATTATTATTAACATCATTTTTTTTTATAGTAAGTTAAGGTATTATATTTCTATATTTTATATAAATATATATATATATATATATATACATATACATACAAACACATATATTATATATATTTACAAACTTTTATGTTAGATGCTATTAATCATGATTAATCAATTTGACAGCACTAATATACTGTATATACAACAATAAGAAAACATGAAAAAAAAAATATAATAATAAAAAAAAATATATATATATATACAGTATATATATGTATGTATGTATGTATGTGTGTATGAACTAATAATGTAATTAATTTAAAAGGTATGATTATTTAAATATTATTAAATATTTTATTAAATAACAAAAAATATATATATAATATTTAACCATTTAAAAAACTAGGTCCAAAATCCATATGGTAAACAAACAAACAAACAAACAAACAAATAAAGTTTGTTGTTATGATCGGTTAGGATAAACAAATCCTTAGATTTATTTGGAAATACAACTTATTAGTATAAAGTTGAACAATGAATATTTCAGATTTCATTGATTGTATATTGCACAAGCACATTTTTAATTCACTTTCCTTACATTATGGTTCTCCCTGATGGAGGAACGCAACACAATTAAATTGCATAGTGACTTTGTGGAAATCGTTCCCCAGGGGACTGGTAATTAACTGCTGTATAATGAATTATGCCACGCGTCAGGCGAACACCATGGCAACAACAGGGCGAACAGACTGTCCTTTACCAGCGAATCCACCCCCTTCTATTGAGATAAAACAGCGACATACTTATTAGTGCTTTCTTTTTTGCCTTGCCTGGTTCATTATTCAATTTAGCTGCACATTAAATTTTAATTGTTTTGTTTGTGATAAGAGAAGAAACAATTAAAGAAAGACCTCTCGCCCTCCAAGCGGAGTCATGAGCATGTTGGTATTAAATTGACATGGTTGCATTGAAATACTTCAGTGATTAAAGTTTCTGACTTCATTCCATCTTCTCCTACTGTAGATAGATAAAGAAATCAAGGTTAAAAATGACATACGCGGCATTTTCAACCTTTTTTGCTTCTGTTTTGTGACTTTTTTCTGATTGGATTGTGAAAAGTGGGTGTTCCACATGTTTTCACCCCCTTCTTTACTAAACTCTGCCCTCCAAAGACCAGTCAGCAAACAGAGTGTTTCTGATTGGCTAAAAAAAATAAACAAAATAAAGTTTTAGGATCCTATGGAGTGGCGCATCTATCTCTGAGAAAAAGTGACCCAATAGATATCATGAAACCTTTGATATGAAATTACATTTCTCTATGTTACAGAGAACGTACTTAAGCAATCCACTGCAGTGCAAAATACATTAAAATCTTAAACATAATGTCTGATACAACGTTAAAGGGATTGTTCACCCCTAAATGAAAATTCTGTCATCATTTACTCACCCTCAAGTTGTTACAAACCTGCATGAAGTAATTTTTTTCTGTTGAACACAAAAGAAGATATTTTAAAGAATTTTGGTAACCAAACAGACAATGGACCCCCATAGTATAGAAAAAATACTATGGATGTCAATGGGGTCCAAAAACTGTTTAATTACCAACATTCTTCAAAAAATCTTCTTTTGTGTTCAACAGAATAAAGAAATTCATACAGGTTTGGAACAACTTGAGGGTGAGTAAATGATGACAGAATTTTGGGTGAACTATCCCTTTAATATTCGGAGCTCTCCATGGCCAGGATTCATTAAGTCTCTAAAAAGATTGTGTTTCTACAGCAGGATTTTCTGCATAATTCAGAGTCATCCAGGAAACAAATTCCCTTCCTATATCCATTGCAGTTTCAAGACCCCAGTCATGTAAACGGATCGATAGGATGCTTTGGGGGTCTTTTTTGTCAAACCCACGTCTCCTTGACAACAGGCCTCATCAATTGGATGGGAGATACACCTCTAATGGTCAAAGGAAAGCGATACCGAGGCGTGTTTGGCAGGGGTCAGATAAACAAACCAATAACTCATTAACATATAAGACACATCGAAACACTTTTGAGAACAAAGTAAAAATAAATAAAAATAAAAATAAATCTGCTGTTGTTCTGTGTTATTTTAGCATTATTTATCTAGGCTACTTCTTTATATTATTTACTTCGCTTTTATTTCAATATTTTCAGTTTATTTTATACAATATTTAAATTTTAGTTTAAGTTTAAGTTATTTAATTATAATAACTTTTGTTATTATTTTATAGATTACTCTATTACATGTGGTTTTGTTTCAAATATTTCTATTTAGCTTTATTTTTTCAATGTCATTTTTAATTTTATTAATTTTAGGACTTCAACTTAAAAAAAAAACAGATATGCCTAAATAACTAACTAAACACCTTCAGATTTACTTGGAAAATATAACTGTTATTGGTATAAAGTTTGAAATTTAAATACAATTTTTAGGACTTCAGTTTAAACAAAAATTACAAACCAACCAACCATGTTTATTTTTTCGTGTAACACAAAAGGAGAAATTCGGATGATTTAATGTAATTCTTTTCCGAAATGTACTGTAAGTTGTTATTTACAGATGCATTGTTCAAAGTTTGACATCATTGACACTAAAACACCATTCATATTTGTCGTAAGCGAAGGCAACATGCTAGGTTGAATAGTTACTAGTATCTGATTTCACATATAGTATGTTTCTGAATATAAAAATATCGACACAATGTAACGCACTTGCTCTGGCACTAGTTTTGGATGAAGAGATGTGATTGTTGTTATCGTTTGTTATTGTAGTACAAGCAGAATATGATGGTTGGTCGGTGTTGTATTTGTCCCGCCTCTCCTCCACTGTGATTGGACGGCTGGATAAAATGTGACAGTGTTGAGTGCTGCATTTTACCCAAAATTGAATATTATTCAACTCAGAGACCAGAAAAAAATGCAGAACACTCAGCGTGAAATAGACGTTCAGCGCCTCGTCACGGTGCTGGTGTTTTAAAAAAAAAAGGGAAAAATACGCTAGCCTTGGGAAGAAATGCATTTGTGGACACATGGCCTTATGGTGCTTCATGCTGGTTTTTGGTCTATACTAACACTTGACATTTGTTTGCTATATATAAAAAAGATACTTCAAAATTCTTCTTTGAAAAAATTACATCATACGAGTTTGAAAAGACTAACGGTCAACTATCCATAACTATACCGAACAACAAGGACTTGGATGTCTTTGAATCACACTGAAATATGATGCACACATCCACTTGCATGCCTTATACTGTACGTGTTGTTTGCGTGTTGATGTATGTTTACATTAGATAGCGGGTTATGAAAGCATTCATACTCATTAGCATCCCTCTGTGACACATCTCGGCTCATACAGCGGCGTAAGTCATGCCTGGGGTTTTCTTCATTCGCCATTTTTGCGGGGAGGGCTCATAAATTACTTAGCTTTATGCAAAAGAGTGTTATATCATACTGTCCGCTCAAAGCTAAAGGACGCAGAGAAGATTCAGAGAAAAAAATAATGACGACCTTTGATGTAAACTCAACCATGAGGCACATAAATCTTCCCTGTAGCGCAAGATGGCTCACTCTTGGGACATGCTGTTGCAATATTAATTTCTCAATAAGCGTTGATCAGAGATGGACTGGGACTAAGGTTCTGGTTTTTACATGAAGATCTCACACACCTCTAAATGCATAAAGTGACACTTAAGACGGCAGGTTGTTATGATACCCTGTGACACTTTTTGTAGTATTCGGTGTCACTTGTTCTTTTCAGGACACTTTATATGGGGCCAATAATACATATTAAACAAAGACTTCTGAAAAGGATCTGTAATTGGTAACAACCCGCAGTCGGCTACAATGAAAAAAAATAATAATCCATTTCTGTAAGTTTTTTTTCTTCATGTAATCTTCCAGTTGAAATATCTAAATAACCTCAAAACAAGAATAATTTACTTAATAGGCATATTGCTTAAAATATTAAGATTTGTTTTCATAAAATGTGTTTTTGTCTTTCTGCAATGACAGATTTTCACTTATTTTAAGAAAGACAAAATACAGTTATAATTCAAGACAATCTATGAAAACAAGTTTGAATATCTTATTCAGTAAATGCATTCTGTTTTGAAGATTGAAGTATTTTTTACTTGCAAACAAGACAAAACGCAGATTAAAAACTCATGAAGAAGTCATTATTGTTGTGTACTCAAGGGGGCGATAGAGTTACCTTAAAATATCATTAAATCGAATTCAGGTAAGTTTCTATGGCTGTGTCCGAAAGTTAAGGCAGCTGAGCTGACTTGTTACATCACTGCCCTTATCAAGCAAGGTGCATTATGGGTATTCTCTAGCCATTTAGTGTACATTGGTTGTACACTCGTTATTGCAGTGCATTGTGGGATTGAATGAGTGCACTCGATAATGTCCACTACGGTTTCAGACACCACTACAAATGGCTGTCCCCTCAAATAGTGCCATATTTAAGGCTATAGGGGGCAATTTTGGACACAGCCCTGTACTACCTGAAGAGGCAGCATTTTTCAGTTTACAATAGTTAACCTGAAAAACGAAACAGAAGAGGACAGACTTGCGAAAACACTCAAAATGTACTAGCATTGCATTTTGAATGAACAAGGCACACAATTAAGCTTACGTACTTAGAAGAATCTGCATTCACATACTTGCGTAGAGTTTGGTTGAATTCAGAAATGCATTCTAGCATAAAACTTTTACTATTACTGCCATATAGGAAGAGTAGTATGATAGTACACTTTTAGTGTATTTTTCAACCCATTCCTCAACTTACGTTTAAGTCTCCATTCTGGTATCTCATTCCCACTTTTTACAATTCAATTAATACCTGATTTTATTTGCAAGAGTATCAACTTAAGGTTATGTATTAGCATTAGTTGTACATCAATGACGTATTTTACCTGTCAGTTTTTACATGGATAGGTTCATTAAATACCAGCCAGCCACGAAAAACTACCACAGGTCACTATGAGAGCAAAAAACATGTGAGACTCTGCAAGACCTCACAGGGGCTTGATGACCTATGGGAATAATGGGAATAATTTCAGAAGCGGTTCAAAGTGACCTTCTCTTCAACCCCTGACACAAATCTACTGTACTTTCCCAGCTTTCTTGCCTTTCAGTGACGCAAGTCCTCACAGCAAAGCAATGTGGCCAGGGCTGGGTCAGGTTTGGACATAATGTGGAACCAGAACGTCTGTTTTTAATGGAGCAATGAAAGATGTTACAAAATGGGGGCTGACTGAGCTGCCCTCCGTCCCCTCCCAAAAGCAGCTGCAGGAGTGACAGACTTTGTCGTCATGCCAAAGAGGTCTTCAACACTCGTGCTGGGGATTCTTGGTCTGATCTTGCTCTAGTCTGATCACAGAGCAAACCCTGGCCTAATGACACCGTCTCACCACTCTTGACATGTGAGCTGGCGTTGAGTTGGCCAAGACTATTTTTGTTTGGTGGGCAAGCTTGAAACTAGCGCTTCTGGCGGTTCTTAATGTCTTCTCTTTGGCTTGAAAAGCAAACATTCAGTGAATGTTTTATAAAAAGGAATGCACTCAAGCCAAAGCTGTACTTCTTTTATCCGATTGTTACTAGTCAGATTGTATGATTTGACCATGGTGAGACCTTGATCAATGGTCAATGATAATACGATATGCATCTTAGCAAACTTACGTCACGATTGAAAGCATTGACTTATCAATTGCATTCTGACATCAGTCACATGCAGAAGTATTGCAGAACTGCCAAAAAATTCCGACAAATCTTCGGTCTGAAAGCATGTCACTCTAAATTTAGGTGTACATTTGTGATTTTAGCTTGTCAATCAAGCTCCCAATAGATTTTTCGCATCAAAGGAAAAAGGTTGGGAATTGGTCGTGGCATGGATTGTGTATTACAAGCACCTGATCAGTTTTAAGTTTATCTAAACATTTTGGACAATGTTGGTTTAAACTCTTCATGTCGATTCAACTGATTTGTAACGTGTGCAAGGGCTCAACCTCCTGATTTTCAGAACTTGCTCAGTGCACGTCCACTCTACATGAACAAAGCCAATTTTGCCCTACGACCCAAAAAAATCTCTTACAATTCCTCAAAGTTGTTCGAGATATCTTGGCAAACTCGTGGTGAAAATTGTACCGAGTGCACAGACTTTTGTCCTACAATGATTTTGCTGAGCTTACGGTTAGAGGGTCAGGGTAAGGGTTAAGAACATATCGTTTGGGTCAAATGTGGCAGGATGGATACTCTGACCTCAGATGTTTTTGGACCTACCTGGTTAAAGTGCTCTAGCTTTTCCTTCACGTTGACCAAGTTTGGATCCACACTTCTGACCTTTATCTCTGGGTTTTGTCTTTGGGCTTGCAGTCCATTCCCCACCACATGGCCTGTATAACTGTGGCAGAAACAGAGCAAGAGATAAGTTACCTTCACAGAAATCAAGCTCACTTTGGACTGATAATGATCTCATAATTCTGAGTTCTGGAGTCCTAAAAATGCAGGGAATGCTCAAGGCTTGTCTATTAGAAACAGGTCCAAGGATTAATCGGACACTCATACAGCCTTTTCACCCACATAAATGATTCATTATGAAACCCGCAGTGAAGCCTGAAGACACAACTGTGCTGCAAATGTAGGTATTGACTCTGCACCCTTATATTAGAGATCATGGAGGGCGGCCTTAAACAAAGGCCAAGTCGATGCAACCAAGACAGTCCACACAACATGATTACCTGCTAAACAGTATTCAAGTGAGCGATAAACACATCTGGGTAGATGGACAATAAAACCATTTCATGGATCCCTGAGAATTCTATTTTTAATGAAGGGATGTTGATGAGGAAACAAACTTGATTAAAAGGTCTCGATAGGTCTTCTCAATCTTTACTCTTTGGGGGGACATCTCAACATTGGTTGCCATGGTGACTGTCAGAGTGCCATGCTCAGCAGCCTATAAGATCAATGGGTCAAGCTTGGGCAGGGCAGATAGGTTAAAACTTTGATTAAGCACAGAGCGTGAACTTTAAATACAGAGATGGTTGTTAGTATGGATAAATTACAGGCATGTTAAGCTGCAGGGATTTTATTGACTAAAATAAGCCAAAAAAAATTCTTTAATCTTGATAATATAAGTAAATGTATATCCAGAATGTTTTCTATATGGTTGCTAGGGCTTTGCTAGGTGCTTATTTTCTGGTCCAAGTCAAAGGAACACAATTTTAAAGGCCACAATTAAAAATTCCCAAAATGCAAATAAAAAACTTAACATAATTTAAATCATATCCAGAATGCTGCTCTGTGGTTGCTAGGGTGTTGCTAGGTGGTTATTTTCTGGTCCAAGTCAAAGGAGTCTAGAGAATATCCAAAATGTTATGATATACATCATATTTAGAATGTACATTACATTACTCTTACAAATTAATTAAAATTAAATTCATCAATATATGACATGACAAAATATTTAATGAATGTAAGGGAACTTTTCATCAAGAGACAAAAACTAAAGCAAAGCAACACCTTTTTTTAACTGTTGCAATTTTCCAGATCATGAACAGTAAACATACCTCAATGTATGCAAAACTGTTTGTCTATGCAATTGCTAGATTATCATACAGAAGCTATTTCCTGCAACAATGTCCTTGAGACAGACAGTCAGACGGACGGATCAAAGGGTTAACAGTGGGGGGCATATAAACCACGGCAGGGGGGCAGAATAATGCAGCAGTGTGCCTGCACATCAATAAATGAATGCTTGTGGGAGAATCGCCCCGCTGTTTTCACCACAGCTAATCTAAGTGAATAAATAATGACCCCAGACACCTCATGCTGCATCCGAACAGCATCCGAATACACGGCTCACTTTGCAAGGTGGGAGCACTTTGTCAGGAACTGATGCGAGACGGACTTGTTTGTTGGTTTGTGCTTTTTAGCTGTCATGTGTAAATGCATTTTGGCGGCAGGTACGGTGGAGATGAGATATGTGAGTATTCACTATGTGAGAGGAGCGGATTATGTGGCTTATTTAAAAGAAGAATGAGCTGTCTGTGGATACTGTCATTTTTAAGGCTCATTCTTTCTTCGGTGCGCCAAATTACCTATCCGTATGCGCATAATTAAAGAGGACACAATCTGCTCGATGTGTTTCAATAAACATACAGCCAACCTTTCGATTCTGATAATCACACATAGAAATCGTTATGGAAATTTACAATATTATGACTGTTGAAATGGCCACTCGCCTTCTATATTTTTCAGCAGACACTCATTCGAAGTATGACTATAACATTTCCATAGCATACTTCACGTTGAGTGTGTTGCATTTTTGATGAACCACAATACAAATCTATCAATGGTTTTGAATAGTGTATTACTACACATTATATCAGCCCTATTTTCTGCCTTAACAAATGTCCTTGGTCTTTGAGCAGTATTGATTTAACTAAACTCAACTATCTAAATTAACTAAGCAAATTACATTCAGTTTTGCTAGGACATTCTTAGCTGGTTGCTAGTGTTTTAAGGGTGGTTGCTGGGGCATTTTTAGGTGGATGTGTACTGAACCAAGTCCAAAAAGAAAAACCACACACACACTTTAAAGACTCTACAATATTCTGGACTATTATTGTATATGATTTGTTAGTTTGCCAGGCAAAAATATCCAGACTTGAGAAACTCCTTAAGGCCAAAGAATATATATATAAATATATATATTATTTTTATTTTTTTTAGCATACTACACTCACAGCCAGATTTTTAACCACGTGTAACCGGTCCTACTCGACCCGCTCGGAGCCGGATTCAAACCGGCATCTGCGGCATGGGAGGCGGGCATGCAAAAACGACACTAAAGACCTCAGCCTCAAGCTCTTGAGGCCAGGGGAGTGAGGTTTACACGCACAACTGTTACTAGCTTGCCTCTGTTACACAAGCATACTCTGTATGCTCAGCTCGCCCATTCAACCTTAATTTTTTGGAAATAATTAGTTTTTCCACAAGGTGGCAACATTGGCTGGGACCGTTGTTTTACAGTTAAAAACTAAACAGATGAGCCAGAACAACAAACTACTGGTGATAGCAACAACAATAGATGCCTATGTTGATGAGTGCTTATGTGAGGGGATACATGCAACTCTAGTTTAAATTAGTACAAATCATTTATATCAATCATACCTTCTGGAGAGAAACAGAGCAGCTTTAAATGCTAAATCTCTTTAAAGCAGGATTATGATTGGCTGCCAATGTTTTTATCGTTCGTCAGCAGGAAAAAAAATCTGTGTGAAAGTGATTCCAATGATAGTATTTCTCTGTGAAACTCTTTAAGGCTCATTCTTTCTTCGGTGCGCCAAATTACCTATCCGTATGCGCATAATTAAAGACGAAACAATCTGTTCGATGTGTTTCAATAAACATACAGCCAACCTTAAGATTCTGATAATCACAAATAGAAATCGTTATGGAAATGTACAATATTATGACTGTTGAAATGACCACTCGCCTTCTATATTTTTCAGCAGACACTCACACGAAGTACGCTATTATGCTAAGTATGTTAACTCTGCTATTCTTTCACTTTTAGAACAATTTTTAAAACTATATCTTTATTGTTATTGTTAGAGATATCCTTGGTATGAACGCGCTTTAAACGTTCACATCAAAACTGAAGTATACTTTGCGTTTTAGCTATGGTAAATGCAAATTACCTCAGCGAGCGCCACTAATATTAGCATAGCCTGCCACGTTTCACCCCCACACAATCCAATCAAATACCGATTAAAAAGTCCTGCTCTCCCTTGAAAAGTTTCCTTTCCACAAAACAAAGACCACAACAAACAAGCCACCTCATAAAATACTTTGATTATGACACAGACAAACTGTTTCAAATAAGCAACAAAGAACATCAGGTTCTTTAAACAGATGTGCTAGCGAGAACATGGGTCTTACAGTTCAGTGCGGTGGGCTTGTCACTGCAGTCACCCACATTTCTCACAATAATTAGCAGCTAAATGAATCCAAACCAGAAAAAAAAATCAGAGAAAATATTTACCCAGCTCAAGACCAAAGACTTTGGAGTTCCCCTTTGACTAAACGCTGTTTATTTTCCCAAAGAAACCACACACATATAACACTGTGAGGAGTAAAGCTCCAATTAAATTCATCTGCTATACTGGATTAGCTCATTTGTTTGCTCAGAAGGTTATGAAACTCAGCACCTAATGAGCTAGCAATATCCGTTCTTCATGAGCTGTGCATTAGAAGTTTCTCCGTTCTTTCAGAACAGCTTTTCAACAAGTTATTGCCTTTGGCATCAAAACGCAGCCAAAACGGATGCCATAGGCCTATGCTAATATTTCAACAAGTCCGTTTCTTTACAATACACAACTTTAGTGTTTAGCATCTGAGTAAGCTATGCTATCCTGTCTTACGTCAGCATGAATTCAGCTGTGCGCCTTCTCATGTGTGTAATAACCGGGTGTAAGACCTTCTGGTTGCTAGTTTTCCATCCTATTTATTGTCTGTGGTCTATGAAGTTGGGAAGGGCCCATGCTAATGTAGGACAGCTGTAATATATCTAGTCAGCTTTGAACTGCACAAAGCTAACAGTGCCGTTCTGTATTAAAGCAGCTGTTTGGAATTGAGTAATTCAATAAAAAGTTGTAATACAAGCTCTGGATATCCTATATGCAGTTACAGTATCCGTTACAGGTTTTCAGGTCAATCAGCCACTATAAATACTGTGTATCATGTAGCATTTGTAGGCTATGAAACCTAGTGAACATGTTCAAAAAGGCTGTCTAAGTAGATAGTTTACTAGGTTTCCAGATGGCCTCAGTGGATAATTCACCAAATAGTTGCACAAAAGTCCCACAACCCACAGTCCTGTTGAAACAGGTGCTAAATAGGCTAAAATTGCACTGTGCTGTACTGAAATTAAGTCATTATGATTCTTATCACAGAAAACACACCTCCGGCCTTTAGGCTCATTATACCAAACACTGTGTCGGTTAGCATTAGCATTATTATCATGCGGAGGTAAGTATACCTATAGTGTGGTTAAACTGAACATGCTATACAGAATGTTATATGTTTTATATGGAAAAGAACAAATGTAAGTTAAAAATAGAAAAATAAACTATGAAATTCAATTACTAATTTGTCAAATGTAGCCATTTAGGTCTTAGGAAAGTTATGTGGCTCAAGACAATGTTTTCAACAAATCCTGTTGAAAAAAAGCAGCAATGACCTGTAAAAGCTGGTCACCACTGGTCTAAATGAATGTTTTTAGACAGTTTTCAGGCACTACACCAAAATGGAAATTCCATTTTAATCTAGTAGTTGTGTTTACATAAACCATTTAGACTATCAACAAACCAGTTAGCTATTGTTCATATCAAGTTAAGGCTGTCAGGGTGGTTTACTTAAAACATAATGGCTGGTTGACTATCGTAGACTATCTAATGAGAAGCTTGGACCAGTTAATGAAATACTTGGTAGGCCTATTAGTCCATGCTAAAAAGAGAGCTACTAACTTAACTTTAGGCCAATTGTACAGCTAAACACTATCTAAACCCCATTAGACCAGCTTTCATCAGGGAAGTAGAATGTTCAGTCTTAAGCTCTTAAAAACTAAAAGAAGTGTTGTGGTGAGCACAAGGGCGAGTCCTCAGTGAAAACACATCATCTAATAGAGCTGTAATGGAGGATACGACCAGTGTAAGAACACAGAGGAAAGGAACACACACACACACACACACACACACACACACACACACACACACACACACACACACACACACACACACACACACACACACACACACACACACACACACACACACACACACACAGACGTCAAATCAGTCATGAACACAACATTGAGAATGAGACTGTAGCGTTTAACGATGATTGACAGTCAGCAGAGGCCATACTTTTCCAATCCTTTCACCTCTGATGTGGGTGAAAGTTTGGCAGTGGCAGCAGTAATGGACAAAACGTGAGAGAGAAAGAGAGAGAAACTCTGAACGACCCAAAAGGACTTTGACTAGGGATGGTAGTTGCCTAAAATGAAAACAAAAACACACTGTTTCCACAGTAACCTCACATATCCAGTCACTTGGATTCTGGCTGACACCAAGTTATAAGACATGCTAACATTTCCTTGGTTAACTCCACCATCCTAAGAAACAGGCATTCATACACTTCACTGTGCAGTGGGAGGTGAACCACAACTCCAGCTAAGCATTTTCTAAAATGACCTTGTTCGCTCAATTTGAAATTGTACATAGCTATACAAATGGACCTGAAAAGTTCAAGCTAAAAATGCATGTTTTGGACTGGAGTCAGTGTGAAAGCTTGGCCATATTGTGAACACATGTTTTCCCTCAATGTGTTTCTTTGACCCACTGTTTATTATGACCAAGTGGCAGAATATTTTTAGATGGCTAATACATTATGGTCATGCAAAAAACATGCAATCATAGTTATTTTCTTCCTTAGGATGGACTGAACAAAAGGTTCAAGCCGTTAAATGGGGAAAACTACTTTGGCCAGAGGGGGGCAGTGTTGGCTCTATTAAAGAGGTTGTAAACAGCAAGCTAACATGCTAATTTCACCTTTTTTTTTTTATGGTGTATATCATGTATATTGTGCACAGAATGCAAATGATCTGCAAGCTTGGATTATCCAGATGACCTACTACTCCAAAATTTAGAGCGCACAGCGAGGAATATCCCACAAAGCACTGCACTCAACTTGACTTTCCATTTCCAATGTGATGAGTGAACTGAGTAATATCAGCCGGGATTTGTCAAATGTTGACATTTTACACAAAATAGTTAAAAAAAACGAACAAACTGTAATTCCAAGTGAAGTGATAGACACAAGCATAGTATACTACTGTTAAAAAAAAACCCATTGTTGTATGAGTTAGTTACTATACTACTAGTATTATAAAGTACATAGAAAGCTAGTATACATAGCATACTATCATTTTGTTAGCATTGCATTGCTGTTAGCATGTTCTGTTCACATTTGTACATTTGTAATTCAGTGTGTAGTAAACAGTATGCTAGTATTCTATTCCTAACATAGCCTATAGTCTTTGTACCAGCAAACAGAGAGAATTACTATTTGTTTATGTAATAGATTAGCAAGCTAGTCCATTCTTTCTTTGCTAACAGTTTTTGGAATCTCTGTAGGCTATTAGAAAATACAAAGCATGCTTTTGTTATTTCCCACTGATTTACATTTTCAGAAACATAAAGATTTAGTGGTCACTTAAATGCCATGTGGCAAAAATGCCAACATGTGGGATCTGCTAAATTTAGAGTTTACATTTTATATTGGACCTGTTTAGCCAATCGATGGCATGTAGTGAACCACCAAATCCTTCTCTTTCAGACAAAACAATTCAGTTTGACGTAATAAAAAGCTGTCTTGTCTTAATACCAATTACAAAAAAAAAAAAAAAAAAAAAGATTAGCAAGCTAGTCATTTTTTCTCCTTGGTAACAATGGCCTGTCTCCAGGACTACCCTGTGTTTGTCCCACTGGGGGCCCCCAGTATGGATGGTGCCAGCCCTGCGTTACAGCCATAGTGTGGATGGCGATGGGGCAATTTGTCCAGGGGGTGGGTGGGGAGTGGGATCTCTAACCTCTGAGCCAACGCTGAGGAGCAAAAGAGGCCCGATTGGGGATATATCTGGAATTATAAAACTTCCATCCAAGCAAAGTGGTCACGGTCATTTTGTGTTGCAGAAGCCAAATAAGAATGTGTTTAAATGAACATATGTTGTAAGCGAAACCTCCTATATGCAAATGTTTATTTTGAGTGTGTGTTTTTCAGGGAATCTCATTTGTGTCACAATAGAGCTCCAGAACTTTCTGAATGAAGCTTCTGTCCGGAAGAGGATTGGAGAAAAGCCACGATAATCCATGGCAACCATCACTCCTCTTGGCCATCTTATGAACTTCACGACCTCACAGAGTGGATAGAGACCTTTATGGATAGAGATCGGATTTGATTGCCTACAATTACAATCAGTTTGGGACTTTGTCTGGACAAAAACAAAAACATTCTCATGTTTGTTCATTCTATAATAAGTCTTCAGCCAGACCGGAAATCTTCTTTTTGTTCAATATGCTCCGTTTTCTTTCAATACAGAGCCACTCAAAGAAATTGACTGATGATGATGTAGAATGATATGGCAATGTGCAAATCTTACCAATATGATATTCTTGGCTCTAAAACAGGAATATGGGTCATTGACAAAAAAGAAAATCGTATAAAAATCCAGTTTAAAAGGAATAAAGACAAATAAAAAAAGAGCACCCTGTTATTGACCAATATTCATCTATGCATTAACATGCACATTTGAGTTCATCTGACAAGAGCTTACCTCTCCACCACATCTTCTCCACTCCAGCAGGTGTTTTCATCCATCACTACCTCCCCCTCGCACAGCATCTCTGGCAGGGTGGAGAAGAACGATTTGTATCGCTGAATGTAGCCCATAAACTCCCTGCAGGAAGTTCAGGCATTCAGGAAGTTATCAAAAAGCATCAAACCAGGCATAATTATAAAGTACAACCAGTTCTGCCCCAGTCATCACGCTTCTCTAATCAAACATGCCCAAACACTGATAGATACAAGCGGCAGATTGGTCTCCCATACTTGTTTGTGACTGTTATTAATGCTGACAGCGTTCTTCCTTGCTCACACACGTTCATTTGATGTGAGATTAAATCATTAAAACATTCTTAGGCTGACAGCCAAAGTAATTTTTATGACAAAATAATTAGAGATAATTTAAAAAGGGTATCTTAAGGGTACTATTGGAAATTGGTGAAACACAACAACCTGGAAGCTGAATTGCTATTTCTATAAATGCTAGTTAGTCCACACTTACTTTGAAATCTTTTTCAGGCTTCTGGGTTTGTCGTTTTTGGAAGGTTTCAGAGGCAGAGACCTGGGGTCACCGACAAGTGCAGATGTTAGAGGAAAGAAGACAAACAGCAGGGAAGTTACTATATACTATATATATAACCTGATTTGTAAGGATTTAAAAGGGTCAAAATATGTTCAACAATTGATGCATGTCATTTTCTCACCTTTTTTTTAGCGTTATGTGCTCGTGATGGTTGCCTGTTTCAGGTAGTGTTGTCGGGTTGGAGGACGTGACTGAGGTTTGAAGTTCAATGGTGGGGTTTACTGAAGGAGTCAAACTTCTTGAGGTGGGACTGACTGGAGTGGAGGAAACCGATTCAGTCAAGGAACCACAAACTTTACCTACCTGAAAGAGAGAGATGAGGAATAAAGATCCACTGAATTATTATGAGTTTGAAAAAACATGGTGAATGGCACAATTTAAGCCTGTTTGAACTGACTCACACCAAATCAAAGACATTACTCCATCTAGTGGCCACTGATAAATGGTACAATAACACTCTACAATATTATTGATTTTTAATTGGAACCATCTTGCACAATAATCTCGAGGTTTAACTGTATTTAACTGTACTGGATATTGAATTATAATACATGAACTTTTCTGTATGCATAAAATGTGTATTTTATTTTATTCAGTATCTCACCAATCGCAAAAAAAAACAAAAAAAAACAACAACATAAAAATAAGATAAATCAAAAAATAGTTTTGTTTTGCCGTATTTTACCGCTTCCAGAACCAAAAATGACAAAACAGAATGAGGGCTGAAAAAGTGGTCTATGTGAGCGTGTGTAAACGTGTTTGTATTTGTATATCTTCTGCAGCGCTTTATTTATCTAAGGATTAGCCGAACTTTCTCATTCCCCTACTCTGGCCCCTCGCTAGCTGCATTGCATTTTGGGAAGGGGCCGGCCAGTTCACGGGAGCCGTCTTTGTCCAGAGGTGAATTTGCATGCAGGACATCAGGCTAATTGGGACCAGACAACACCCAAACAACTCAAGCAGCACCAAGATAGCGCCAGACCACAATCAGCGTGAGGGACTGGAGAGGCACCACAGTCCTCCATGTCAACACTGGGCGCCACATATAGTCATCTTATAAACAATTAAGTTATCACAAGTTACTCCTTAGAATCTCTTTTTTTTTTTTTACAATTAGCAGAACCAATTTAGCTAGACACCAACATGGACAAGTAGCGTGACATTCCCTCTTCTTCGAAAACCATGAACAAAAACTATGCAAGTTAAGTAAAAAATAGCAAAAGTTCCACTTTAAATAAGGATGCACTTACAAAGATGGTTTGTGCAGTTAATTAGTGGCTGAGCACAAGAGCATAAGTAAGAAATGAAAAAACATGTCACTTTTTGTCCAACGTAATCTCTGGAGCCCAAAGCAGAATCACCAGCATAGTGTGTTTTTGGCCAAATTATAACTTCACCGACCTGTCTTGGGGTTGCATCCAACAACTTTTCAAGAGCTCTTGTCCAACCCATAAGACTCCAAACCAGGTAACGTGAAACTAAAGTCATTCCAGCCTCGTGGCATCAGTGAGTGAGCAACACTTGATCCAACGATGGAGTGTGAAAGGGGGGTGGGGGGAGTCGAACTCCCACAAGCAGCCTCCATTGTAAAGTGGTAAGCTTGGTGTTGGAGTTTATGGGGGCTGCGGTTCAGGGCTTAAGTAATAATATCTCTCATTCTGACTGGCAAGTCTATGCTCTTTGAGACAGATTTGTGGGAATGCAGTCTCAAACTTGACCTACCCATAGAGAGCTGTCAGCACCAGGACATGATAGGTGCAAATCCGAGCTGTCACAAAACCCTTGACCCCTGCGTCCCCTCAGTCACAGTTCCAGTGAAATAGTCAAGTGAGAGAGACCGGCAGACGGCCGTCCTATGGCGTGCACACAGACTCTGGCGTTGATGGTATGAATAGCCTCAGGGCTGGGTATTCACTTACAGACAGCCATAGTCACACTGTCATGACCAACACATTTTTTACAGAACGTGTCATATTACCACATAATCATGCTCTTAATCATTGAGCTAATAATAAATCCCTTGCAGATATAATAAATCACTGGGCTCCATTGTGAAGATACACATTTTTAAGCTAAAGGCTAATTTATAAGACTTCTACATTTAAGATTTAAGCACATGCAAATATTGAAGATTAGCATTTGCAAAACTTGCAACTGCACAGCCTATGATTGGCCGAGACATTTGATATGCACCAATCAGCGAACATGCTGCTGCAAGTTCATGTGTACTCGGCCTGATTAGTCCAGCATATGGTGTAGCTCATTTGTGGAATAAAAATAAATGTGTTCTATGAATCAGAGAGTAGCATGACTCACCACGGCGCTGAGATGTGGCCCATGCAGTTGCGCATTAAGGATGGCATCATTAATTCTTTCCCGGATGCGTAGAAGTGCCAGTTCCAATTCGTATCCCCCTGCTAGTGCCCCGCTCAGCTCTTCCAGCAATGCTACATAGCGTCGCCAGGGCCCATCCAGCTCAGACAGGCCTGCCAGGCAACCTCGCATCACATTGAGACACAGGCCTCCGCATGGCCGGATCAGGGTCAGTCCGCGGCAGTGCGGACAGAACAACATCCCCACCAGTGCACGTCCACACTGCTTTGTCATCCCCACCGACTCTGTGACATTCAGAACCTCGGCACCCATTGCCAGTGCCCGATTGAGGGCACGACCAGCCACTAGCGCCTTAGACAGTCCCTGAGCAAGTGCCTGTGGGTGAGGACCAAAGGGGTTGACGTCATGCCGTGTGGCACGTAGGCACTCGCTTCCTTCGGAGGACCAGGTAGAAACAGGAGAGCCCAAGCCAGGATTGACCAGGTGTTGGTATACCAACGGGAAGAGTTTGTCATAGAAACTGTGGACGGAGTGTTCCACAGAGATATTGGCATTGCCACGGAGGTAGAGATCAAGGTCAGAGAAGAGGGTAGACACTAAAGGTCTTGCGTCTTGAGAGATTGTCTTGTAGGTGCTGTCAAAGAGCGAGTAGGTATTGTTTAGAGTGAAGGAGAGTAGGGAATGGAAGGTATCTGTGGGAAGAGGAAATAAAAGAGAAATTCTGGATTGAACAAGCGCTGAAAATTACGCACATGAACAGCTATTTCATAGTCAACCTATAGTAGACACAAACATTCGTAACATGAGTGGACTAACAATTGCGGTAATTTTGTTTGACATTTACGAGAGGGTCAAACATAGTCTGTCACAGTACACCTCTGCCTTGTCTCACATTGCTTACAACTCTTTCTTATGCATCTAATCTCTCTTTCCATTGGACTAATGGAAGCTGACAACATTTAATCCATGGATCTTTTGGACTGCCGCTATTGGGCTGAAGGTTAGTTTGAAGATATGTGACACATGCGACTAGCTTATTACCAATTTTAGCAGTCAGGGCGACATCTTATACCTCACTTTGCCTACGGGGTGCAAATGGAAGTCGAGGATCATAGTCAGTTGTACCATGCACATTTTTTACAATGGCATATTAACTTTTGTATGACATGTGACAGACGGGTACTTAAGTAGACAGCTGGTAGAAGCCTTCAAAGTGCAGTTTGCTTTAGTGTCATCTCATTCATAACAACCAAAGCATTCCAGCTCTGTTTTATTTCTATGAGAATGACTAGCATGCTAACAACAAGCCAAAAGTTATGATTGCTCTTTATTGATGGAGGAACAATAGAACACCTGTTTGGCCAACGATACTAAGACACCCATAATAATCTTTCTATAACAAGCCTTTGAGGTTTTGCAAGAAAAGATGCCTAAAAATTCAGACTAGGGTGTATCTTGGCAACTACATCCAAACACCTCAGTATCAGGTGACATGGCAGGGGATTATGCCTGGATCGTGTAATGGGGTTCTTCTCATGTGGTTCTGGGCGATGGAGGCATGTGGGGGGAAGTCATGCAGATCAGAGGGGTCACCGAGGGCGCCGGGAATCACCACAACTGACCTCTAACCTCTGGGACAGCCGAATGTTCTGAGAAGATGGATAGAAGGGTCAACTTGGATGACTGAACCCCTGATAGCTCTATTAACTCAGTGCCTGTTGGATTTGATATGGGTCCTTCTTTTAAAAGGATCAGACTCCACTCACTGTACCCAGTAGTCCAGGTCTGAATTTAGATCAAGAGAAGGCAGCACACAGTATTTTTAGTGCCTTTTGGATATCTAGTATGTGAACACTGAACAGCATATGTTGGATTTGCTTTACAATGGAATTACACCAGTACAAAGGGCAGAGATGCCTTTTCAAATAGTTATAGTTCAAATAGTATGATAACAGTTCATCCTCCTAACGTCAACAATATCATACAGGTTCTCACATATCTTAACATTGGTGTCATTTTTGGACCTTGATAGTCCTTGTCCCCATTATGAAAAATAGCTCTCTTTTCTTCCATGGAAGAAAGAAAACCATACTGATAAGAACAGAAGTTTTGGGTGAACTGATACTTGAAAAGACACATCCCTAAAAGAGTCCATAAGGTTTGTACTTGAATTATTACTTTCCCCCTTAAACACGCAAGCATATAGACAAAAAGCGATCTACATTAAAAATCCTCTTTCATGTGGGAATGAAAAACACTATACAGACCTTCTTTCTTTTAAAGAGGACACCAGCTACAACCATGCGAAAAGTAGCAGAAAAGGACAACTGATCTTTTCAAAAGCTCTCATTATAGAGCAATACATTGAAGTGCAGTGAGACGGATCTCCACGGATACGCCAAGAATTTCAACATTTCTCTCTTCGTTTGCTTTAAACTCGTTAAATATTCACTCGGCTGGCAGCAAAGACAGAGAGGACAGCGACTGTGCCCTTTTCCTATGAACCTGAAAGGGTTTTTGTGCAAGTTTGGGTGGACAAATTGGATGAACTTAAATATTTGGTTGGAGGAGGTTTTAGAGTTGTAAATTTGATGGTTTATAACGTCATATGTTATACATGGAAACTCACTGGAGTAGATAATGATATGCATAGAGCTAAGTGTGTGTGTGTGTGTGTGTGTGTTTTATTCAAACACTGATTCTGAAAGGCCTAATCCTACAGTACCAGTCAACCTCTAAGAAACACATGTACTGCTTCACAGGAGACCTCAGGCAGATAAAGGATCATTCTGTGAGCGTGAAAAACAGAGGACAAAAAGCAAATCTCCAAGTAACCTCGGAAAGTCAAAGTATATGACTCATGAGATGTTAAACACCACCCTGCAGTGTATCCATACATGCGTACAAAGCTACAGCATGTAGTGAACGTGTGAACCACCTGCTGTGGCAGGGACTTGATCCCATGACCTCTTGCTCCTGCTGCAAATGCAAAAAGCACATGACCAAGTATCTATTTGACAAAAGGCGTCACTAAATATCGATACAAACCCTGGAAGGTAGAGGCATGGCCCAGGATGAGATATTTGAGTTCGAAGCTATAGGAGAGAATGCTGTGGTGTGTGTCTCTCTGGGCGGCGGCGTAGTAGCTCTCCTCCATCTTGCGGGTGCAACATGTGGGACCCTGGTGTTTGCAGATGAGAAGATCTGCATCTGTGGAGGATTAATCAAAGAATGTGATTCAGTTAGGGGCATTTTCACTAAACATTAAAACCTCTCCAAACTAAATCACGTCTTGGAGTAAAGTTCTGATCATAGTATTTATGTGTAAAAATGTTTGATTTGTTTTTACCCTACCTATTTTTGACGTTTCAGGTATTGTTTTGCATATCGTAAATTAATTTACAGTTTATATTTAACTTTTTTGCTGTTTAATGGGAGGTACCATTACGACTACAACTACAAATTTTGTTCATTAACCGTCAAGTGGATTTGGTGTGGTTATTTATATTTTGTGTGATATATTTTATATAAATTGTACACATACTGTAAATACCAAAAACAAATAGGCCAATGACTTTAAAATTAAGTTATGAGAAAAAAAGTACAGAGTACAACATCCCTCATTTTAACAGTTTTTATAATTTTACTACAGAAAGTAAAAATCTGATTGAAGTTCTGGAAAAAGTGACCTTTCAGCACTTAAAAATTAAGAAAATATAATTAAACACTAACTCATCAAAATAAGTTGAGCAATTTTTGAAATTGAAGTTTTACAAGATAATTTTTAAGCCAGTTTAATGTAATTTAAGTTGAAATAAATTAAACATCCAAGTTTAACATCCCAAAAAAAGTTGCTGCCTTATATTTTTAAGTACAATCAAGAACTTAAAAATATAAGGCAGCAACTTTTTTTTGTACAATAAAGAGACACAACAAAAAGTTACAGATTCAATTATTTAAAAATACAATAATGTTTCTAAGCATTTTTTCATTAAAATAATCATAAGGGACAGAAATAACACATATACAGTATGGTTGTACAGCAAAGGGTGCATGTAAATTTAGCACATGTGATCAAGACAGACGATATCTGCTCCGTCAGTCACCCTGCCCTATTCTATGTGACCAATTTTACACCAATGGGACCCCATGAGCCACGCATTAGAACAGCTGACTGTGATCACCGGCATTCTGCTGACCTCTCTCACCTCTCCTCTGCGCTTAATACGCATGGAGCAATGCCTCAAAACGTATGTACTAAGAATAAAACTTTGTTTTGTAATGCTCATACTTTTCTAATGTATCCTTTCCATAAACAAGAACTTGAGACAAACTAAATTTGCCCAGCTTACAATTTCATAGGAACTCCCAAACATTTTTTAGATGACTTCTATTCAGGAATGCGTTTTTGATTTAACACGAAATGTGGAACATGAAAAACATTTGACAGTCTATCCTACACTCCTGTTAATTTTGTCAACACCACTGACATTTCTGATTTATGCTCCATAATCATATGACTTATTTGTTAGATATATATAAAAAATATATAAATATATGAAAAAAAGTCATTAAACTTTTTTGGTCATTACAGTTTACACAATGTTATATATATATATATATATATATATATATATATATATATAATTACTTCACACATAACTGTCTGACAGGCTATAACTCATTTAAACAATATTTTTCTAATAATTAGGCTATTATGATGACCTCATATAATAAAAAATATAAATACACTTTTAAAAACTTGACAGGACTATTTAAATTAAGTGGAAAAGGCGATTAAATGGTCAAAATGGGAAAAACGATCACTAACAATATCTATAAGAAAATAATAAAGGCGATATAGACTATTTTAACTGAAAGTTTAAAGGTATACTTCACCAAAAAATGATAGTTCTGTCATCATTTACTCACCTTCAAGTTGTTCTATTTATAAGTTGTTGAATTTATTTATTCTGCTGAATACAAAAGAAAACATTTTGAAAGATGTTGGTAACCAGATAGGCTACATGACGGCTTAACTTGGCCATCAACTGTTTGATTGCCAGCATTCTTCAAAATATCTTCTCTTGTGTTCAGCAGAACAAAGAAACTCATACAGGTTTGGAACAACTTGAGGGTGAGTACATTTTATTTTTGGGTTAATATCCCTTTAAGTCACGTGCATTTTATTAAACAAATTGTCAGTTTGGGGCAAGCTGTTACGTGTTTTAAACGTTAGAAATTTATATTTAATATTTTATTAATAAGGGTTACTTTTTTTGCGAAAACAATGTTTTGTTATTGTTGTTCATCTTTTCAGCTTGTTGTTTTTGCGTTTCGTAATTGTGTTACGGTTAGAATTTAGCTAAAAAAAAAGAATGTCTGGTAACATTACGACAACATGGTCAACGTGTGTTCAGTTGGCTGTATTTTTTTCTTGGTAAGTAAACAAAATAATAAAGACAGTTGGGAATAATGTGGAGAATATTAATGTTTTATGTTTATGTGTTATGTTATATTATATACCGCGCGCTTCCCACAGTAACAGTATAAAACGAACCTGTTGCTGCGGTCTCCGGAACCCATCTTAATGAACCGACTTGGCGCAGCTGGAAAGCGGTTTTAACCTCATGACAGCTCTGCCCACTGGCGCAGTGAACTCTCCATACTAACACACTGGAGAGCAGGATCCACAACCAACATACACGCGGTGCTGTCCTGCGGAGCATTGCACCATCTCAGTCCACAGAAAGCCCTCTGAGCCAATGTGTGAGAAAGAGGGGGGAAAAAAAACGTCAAAATATTATCCGGAAGAAATGCACATTTAAAGCCTCTTAATGAAGTAACGTTATCCAGGAAGAAAGTTTTCCAAGCTGCTGGATCGCAGGGGCTTCACATGCTGCGTGTTTTGACAGACTGGTCTGGAGACATGTGAGGAAGGGCCCAGTGTGTGTGTGTGTGTGTGTGTGTGTGTGTGTGTGTCCAATGTAGAGAAAGAGACTTCTGACTGCCAGTTTTGTGCGCCCAACACCCACTGGACCCCCCTCCCTTTGGCACAGATAGATAGATAGATAGATCATAGATAGATAGATAGATAGATAGATTGTAAAGTAACAGCAATAAAGAAAGAAACAAAGAAGAAACAAAGACTCTAGAAATATGCTCTTCATATTTAGCTCACACAGTAGGCTACAAAATGTTTGAAAAATCCTGATATAAATGATTAAAAGGGGCTGTCTGTAAATGGGTGAAATTAGGTTTTGCACAATCACTCGATGTTGTCAACTGAATATAAATTATTCTCAACAAAAGAAAATTAATAACACACACTCACATACACAGACTCTCTCACACACACACACACACACACACACACACACACACACACACACACACACACACACACACAGACACACAGACAGACTCACACTCACAGACACACATACACTCGCACACACACAGACACAGACTCACATGGACTCTCTCTCTCTCTCTCTCTCTCTCTCTCTCTCACACACACACACACACACACACACACACACACACACACACACACACACACACACACACACACACACACACACACACACACACACACACACACACACACACAAGAATGTAGCCTAGCAGCCTATTTAAAAGTCAAGTTCACAATAATAGCAGCAACAGTTGACAAACCAATGATTATATTAACTCTCATTTTCAGAAACTGGATATTCGAAAACTTTGCAATGTTGCAAAGTTTAACTGTAATTTTGATCCAAACGTCTTAGTTATATCCTACTTGTCCTTCAAACGGTTGCTTTATTAGTACCCCAAGATCTGCTGGTAGGGGTGGTGGTGTTGCTATGGTTTTTAAACAATCACTTAAAATAAACACTGTTTCTGTCCGGAGCTACTCGTCGTTTGAGGCACAGTGTGTAACATTACAGTCTGCCTCCTTTGCGCTATTCTGTGCTCTTATTTACAGGCCACCTAACTTGGCTGGGGCTTTTGTAAATGATTTTTCAGATTTTTTTACTTCTGTTGTTCCGTTGTATGACCATATGTTATTATTGGGTGATTTGAATGTGCATGTCTGCTGCCCTGGGCGGCCTGTGGTTGCTGAGTTTTGTAATGTTCTGGACTCATTTGGTTTTACGTAACACATGTCCTAGGTCATACTCTTGATCTTATTATGTCATATGGGACCCCTGTAGATAATGTATGTATTGAAAATCCTTCTTTTTCTGATCATAAGCCCATTTTATTTATGATCCCTGTTCCCTCTCAGTGACTACGTTTACAAGCTGTCAATATTCGGGTTATGGTCGGGTTAAGGTCACTATTTGGGTTTCTGAAACATTCGGAATAACCCGTTTACATGCGTGAGCAGAGAGAGTTACTCCTGTATACATGGAATTTGTAATCAATTGGCAATATCCCGATGTAAACGGCAACGCACGGTTAGCGCCTGGACAACCTTAAGACGCAATATGCGTCATTTCCGATTCTTCTTCCTGTATCCAAAGACAACAACAACAGCAGCAGCACGCGGATAATGAATAGTTTGGGGCTGATAGCGATCGCCTTTGTTTGCGCTTTCCTCTTCGCTCCAAAGTGTGGTGCTGTGCTGCGTCTCGCCATGTTTACCTCTACTTCTTGTTTACTTCCGGTATACTGCACGCGGGTTTTTGTATGCGCCGTCTCTACTCAAAAGACCAAGATTCCTTGCGAATAGAACATGCGCAGAACACAAATCAATGTTCCTTTTGTTGGGGATATGCCGATACGCGTTTACATGACCAAATATTCGGGTTAGAAAATGGGTACCCCAGGGATCATATCCAGGTTTTTAAAAACCGGGATATGAGCATATTCGGGTTTTTGCCGGGGTTTACATGGCCGAGCGCGACCGGGTTATTGCTAATATTCCGGTTTTGAATGGGTTATTGGCTGCATGTAAACGTTGTCAGTTTAGTGAGAAATATTTAGCTAATGCTGTTGAAGGATTGATCTCGAATGCTGAGTCCTCCATTGGGCCTGACGATTTAATTTGTCTTTTTTATGCATCCTGTTCTGATATTTTAGATTCTATTGCCCCTTTTAAGATAAAACAACCAAAGCAAAAATCGTACTATTGGCTGGATAATAACACTCGCTGTCTCAGACAGGTGTGTCGCAAAGCGGAGAAGAGATGAAAGCATGAGATTGCTTTTGAGATTTTCAAAGAGTGTTTTGTACCCAGGTCAAAATTGAGCTGATCAGAAAAAATAAATATAATTTGTAATAATTATATTCTCACTCAAAATGCTGAAATAAGTAACATAATGTGTTGCCAAAGTCGTTCTGCTGTGCCATTAAGATTAAAATAATTAAATTAACTATAATAATTAAAGCGTGATGTTTGTCATAAGGCGGGCACGTGTATGACATCACTGAAATGAGACGCATAATTGCAGAGAGAGCACGAGCTTCACAGATCGCGAGTGAAATCAAAGTGGATCAAAAGTGTGATAAATGATTGATTTTGGTGTGGATGATAGCCGATTGCGAGCCCTGTAGAATCCGATGTGACTGATTAATTGTGTATTGAAATCCCCCGGATTTGGTCAGTTTTTTTTTTTTTTGAGATTCGAGAATAAGCTGTGATCCTGAGATGGCGAGCCTCCCAGCTGAAAGGTCCTAAAGAGACAAGGAAACCTGTGATTCGTCGAGTGATCAGTGCCTTATCTGATGTTACAAGTGGAATTCATCTTTAGTGGTATTTCTCAGCAATTACCTCAACACTGAGTATCGTACAGAACTGATTGTTGCACTACGCCATACCAAGAGACTTTCACATTTGTTTGGATTCAAAGGACCATTTGTTTTGCACACAAACACAATTGTTCCATGGACTGAGAACTGTTTATCTACAGTGAATTACTGTTAAGTTTGTATTATTTTCAGTTAGATTTTTATTTTCTTGAAGTAATTGTTATTTGAATTGTATTTTCTTTTCTAGATTAACGGTTCTAATTCAACTAAATTAATAAGAAACAAAGCTCCAAATACTATAATAAATTAGAACACGAGAAATGACGTAAAAACTCAAATTGAATTTAAGTCTATTAAAACAAACTTATATACAAAACCAAAATTTAAATACCAAAGTAAATAAATATAATACGAATAGATATAATTAGATCAAGTAACCACAAAGGAGCTCAAACCCTAGATTTCTTAAAGAGAAAGAGACAATTCCATTGTTTTATACAATTTTATTGGTTATTGTTATTTCATATTTTCATTTTACATTCATTTTCAAATTTCCTGCAAAGTAAAAGGAAACCATTTTGGTAAAAGTCATTTTCCTGGTCTGTCTGGTTTTTGTGTTAATGTGTTTTACCTAATTTTGCCCTCTGTAGCGAATCTAGAGTTCTGGTCCATAGCGTCTATCCTGCCATACAGGTTATACACATAGAAAGGGAGTAGCTACGGTGCACTATATAGCGCTACCTGTTACAGTAAGTGGTAAGCCAGCCAGGAGGGCATTGTAGTATTTTTTTTTTTTTCAAAAACCTTTAAAGACACGAGACCAGGAGAATAACTTTACATTTCGAAGTAGTGCAAATAGTGTCAAAATGGAGGTAGTTGAGCTTGAAAATATCCTAATTGAAAACTCAGTGATAATTAGTGGACTCACAAACTCAGAACTTGATGAAGATCTGACTGATCTTCTAAACAAGTATGGTCATGTCCATAGACACCTTTCAATAGACAATCACAAATCGCCTTACTATAGGGAAGTCATAGTAGAGTACAGCAGTTGTTCTGCATTAGTGGCTCTTAAACCCTTGTTGCCTTACACTTTCAAGAGCCCACTCAACATTGCTTACCTCATAAGGCTTCTGTCAAGTGTCTATACATCAGCAGTAACTGAGAATGCAACAAACCATTACTTTGCCGAACTGAAGAGAATAGCGAAGCTCAGTGGCAGATTTTTCGATGATATCTTGAAAGAGCAGCTTCACTCAAGTGCTGCCTCCGTTGCTGACAATCTGACGTATGCAAACGATCTTGAGTCGTCCCAAACGACTGATTCTTGATCTGATTCCTTTTCCACCCAAGCGAACTGAAAATTCAGAAGGAAGACGAAATTCTGATACAGTCTACAGAGTGTCTACAGGAAGCCTTTCACCCACACTTGAGGCAAAGGATGTGAACCCACCTGAAGTCCAAAGAATGGTCGTTGAGCACATTGTGAAAAGTGATGGAGGTTCATCCCCTAGTGCATCGTTCAGACTAAGAGTGTTCTCAGGCAAAGTTCCCATCCTACTGGCGAAGCTGATTATGACACTTGGCGGAACAGTGTAGAGTTAATTCTTCAAGACCCTTCACTGTCTG
Source organism: Leuciscus leuciscus (assembly GCF_965113295.1). NCBI lineage: Eukaryota > Metazoa > Chordata > Actinopteri > Cypriniformes > Leuciscidae > Leuciscus > Leuciscus leuciscus. Next base: position 26,267,646 of record NC_138739.1, on the reverse strand, counting down.
ACTTGTATCGATCTAGGAGGATCTTAGACAGCCTACTGCCGCCAGCATCTGAAATTGTCAAGCAGTTAGGTCCAAAAGCCTTACCTGTTGCTTACCTTGATATCTTGGACTCCGCTTTCGATACCGTAGAGGATGGTGATGACCTTTTCGCAAAGTTTCTGAATACGCTGCAAAACGCAGGTGAAAAGCCTTCCTTGTACTTGCAACGGTTGCACACTAACCTTCTTAAGGTGATGAAAAGAGGTGGTATTCCTGCTGATGAAGCTGACCGACAACTTCTGAAATAAATTCTGTCTGGGTTGTTGGGACGACACACTAATAGCAAACCTTCAGCTTGAGCATAAAAGGAACAGACCACCCCCATTCCCTGAGCTGCTCTTACAGTTGCGCAGTGAGGAGAACAAACACTTTTCCAAAGAAAGCCGTTTGAGACAGCACCTAGGCGCACAGAGACAAAGAGCCAGTTCCCATATTGTCACTGCAAATCCTCTTGATCTAGGTCAACACGAAATGTCAGAAGGAACTGAGGTCGCTGAATTAAAAAGACAAGTTGCCAAGCTCCAGAGTCAGCTTGCTAAGCAAAAGAATAAACAGACTTGAAGAATTGTGTTGCCTTCGACCGATGCTGTTCTTGAGCTAAAGCAACAAGTCTCAGAGCTCCAGAGTCAGATGACAAAGCTCAGAGTCCAAAAGAACCCAGAGCCAAAGAACAATCCAGGTAAAATGAAGCAGACAAGCATACAGTTTCCAAGAGAGAACCCTCCTACAGCTGATCACAAGCCACATCACTGGCCCAGACCAGGCTATTGCTTTCAATGTGGTGAAGATGGGCATGTTGTTTCAATCCGCGAAAATGATCCAAACCTGTCCCTAGTGACCGAGAAGAGGAAGCAATTGAAAGAGCGCCAAGCCCTATGGGATAGTCAATATGGTCCTAGTGCCTCAGGAGCTTTAAATGCCGTCCAGTCCTTGTAGAGTGACGTACAAGGGCTGTCACTTGTCAAACTAGTCTCAAGAAGTCAGCGAATATAAGCAATTTGATGTCCCATGGAAAATGGCGTCCAGTTGGTCTACCCAAAGGATTAATCGGCACGAAGTGCACTGCTCAAGTGAACATCGAGGGAAACCCTTGTCCTTCGACACATGGTCTCAAGTGACAACCATTTCTCAGTCTTTTTATGAGCAAAATCTGCCTGGATTAAGCATAACTTCTTTGGATAACCTGCTGGAAATAGAAGCAGCAAATGGTCAAGCAGTATCTTACCTGGGTTATGTTGAGGTGATCCCCAAAAGATAGAAGCCATTAAAACCTGGCCAAGTCCAAGGAACCTGAAACAGTTGCTTTCGTTTCTGGATTTCTCCGGTTATTACCGACGATTTATTAAGGACTATGCGAAGATAGTGAAACCATTGAACGAACTAACCGTAGGATATCCTCCTCTTCAGAAAAGTATGGAGAAAACCTACCTTGATCCCAAAGTACCATTTGGAGGGCGATGGAAAACTGACTGCCAGCAAGCATTCGAAACACTCATTGCAAAACTCACCGAAGCACCAGTATTAGGATTTGCAGACCCTGGGTAGCCATATGTGCTGCATACAAATGCGAGCACTACAGGACTAGGTGCAGCACTCTATCAAGAGCAAGAGGGCGTGCTACGAGTAATTGCATATGCCAGTCGAGGATTGTCAAAGAGCGAGGTCCGGTATCCTGCCCACAAGCTGGAATTCCTAGCGCTGAAATGGGCAGTTACCGAAAAGTTTTGCGACTATCTGTATGGGAGTAGTTTCAAGGTGATCACAGACAGCAACCCCCTCACTTATGTTTTAACCTCAGCCAAGTTGGATGCAACCAGCTATCGGTGGTTGTCTACTTTGTCCACTTTCTCCTTTACCCTCCAGTATCGTCCTGGGAAGAGCAATCTCGACGCAGATGCACTCTCAAGACGGCCTCATGGTGATCTGGTGAATGATTTAATATCTCAGAAAGAGCAAGATCGAATACGTCAGTTTACCTTGTATCACTCACCTGAAGTGGCCAATTCCACCCTGGTTTCCACTGACGTAATACAAGCAATCTGTGACAAGCATTCACTATGTCAAGCTGGTGACAACAGTTGTATCACTCTTGTTGAGTCACTTTCTATCTGCCCAGAAGCGATTACAGAAGATTATGAGCAGATGGAAGGATATTCAGTTGTTCCCTGCATGTCAGAACAGGAGTTGAAAGAAAAACAGAGAAATGACCCAGCCATGCGCGAAGTTATTCTACAATTAGAATCAGGAGACACTGTCTTACCTGCACTGAGACGTGAGCTTGCAGAACTTCCTTTCCTGTTAAGGGAATGGAGAAAACTCGAGCTAAGGGATGGTGTTCTCTATCGCAAAATAACTGTTGGAGACTGCACAACTTACCAACTAGTCCTTCCACCTGACTTAAGAGCCATGACCATGGAGAGACTGCACGACGATATGGGTCACATGGGAATAGAACGGACTCTTGATCTCATCCGATCCCGATTCTATTGGCCCAGGATGGCTACTGATGTTGAAAACAAAGTCAAGACCTGCAGCCACTGTCTGTGTAGAAAGACCTTACCAGAAAGAGCAGCACCTCTAGTGAACATCCAAGTCACTCGGCCACTAGAGTTAGTGTGCATGGACTTTTTGTCATTGAAGCTCGACCGTAGCAACACCAAAGACATCTGGGTGATAACAGACTTCTTCACCAAGTATGCGGTCGCAGTTTCCACCCCAAACCAAAAAGCCAGAACAGTCGCCAAGATTCTGTGGGAGAACTTTATAGTTCATTATGGTGTGCCTGAAAAGCTCCACAGTGACCAAGGACCTGACTTTGAGTCCAGGACAATAAAAGAACTCTGTGAAATTGCTGGCATCAAAAAGGTCAGAACTACACCTTACCATCCTAGAGGGAACCTGGTCGAGCGTTTCAATCGCACGCTGCTAGGAATGCTTGGTCCTTTAAAAAGCTTGTGAGAAGACACGTTGGAAAGACTTTGTGAAACCACTGGTGCATGCTTACAATTGTACAAAACACGAGAATACAGGATTCACACCATACGAGCTTATGTTCGGATGACAACCAAGGTTGCCAGTAGACTTGATTTATAACACCTCAGTGAATCGTGACAGTCCCAAGTTTCATTCAGAGTATGTGCAGTCATTGAAAACTCACCTTCAGGAAAGCTACAAGCTAGCTCAGAAGAATGCAGCCAAAACTGCAGAAAGAAACAAAGTCCGTTTTGACCGCAGGGTGACTGAGTCGTCTCTGGAGGAAGGTGACCGTGTGCTGGTCAGAAACGTGAGGTTACGTGGGAAACATAAACTGGCCGACAGATGGGATCCTGTGGTACACGTTGTAGTGGGACGTGCTGGTGAACTACCTGTCTACACAGTGAGACCTGAGAGACAAGAAGGTCCCTTACGAACACTGCATAGAGATTTATTGCTACCTTGTGGGTTTTTGTCTTCACTGGCTGAGGATGAGGTTGATGTGGCAAAACCTCAGAAAAAACGAGCAACCAGACAATGCAGAGACGGGGAAGCTGAGGAATGTCCTGAGAACTATCAAAGTTCTGATGAGGATGACTATGTACCCCAGATCTCTGAAGTGCCAGCTATTACCTCAGAAAGGTTCATCTGGGATTACAATGTCTTAAGGAAGCCTGTAGAGGTTCCTCTTAACTTTAATCCTGCAAACAAAATCTCACCTGACATACCATCAGTCCCAAATGATGATACAGAGATGATGATTCCGTCTGAAGCAGAATACTTACCAGGTAACGAAAACTCAACTGATACACAGTACTTACCTGAAGCTGAATCTTCATCCGGTCATGCAGAACCTGTAAGGGTTCCTTACCTGAACGAAAGAAACCACTCACCTCAAGTAGAACAGCAGACAATGGATGTACCTGGTGGACACAAAAAGGGGAAAGACAATGAAACGCATGCAGTGCAAATTGAGGAAACTGTACCTGATGTTCCATTGCAGAGAAGCAGACTGGAGTCAGCTGAACCTGATGAGTCTGAGGAAGAAACAGATCAAGATGAAAATGAGGATGAAAGTCATCTAAGAAAGTCTAAAAGAGTTAAGCAGAAGTCAAAAAGATTGACTTACCCAGAGTTGGGAAATCCAGTGGTATCCATAATTCAATCCTTGCTTCAGGGTTTGAACACTGCCTTTGTCGAGTCACTTGCAGAACAACCCAGATCAATTAGACACTCCAAACCTTAATACCTTATGTTACAGCCATGCAAAGGGACTTGCATAGACTTAAGAGGGGAGGGTGTAACCCAGGTCAAAATTGAGCTGATCAGAAAAAAATTATATAATTTGTAATAATTATATTCTCACTAAAAATGCTGAAATAAGTAACATAATGTGTTGCCAAAGTCATTCTGCTGTGCCATTAACATTAAAATAATTCAATTAACTATAATGATTAAAGTGTGATGTTTATCAAAAGACGGGCGCGTGTATGACATCACTGAAATGAGACGCATAATTGCAGAGAGAGCACGAGCTTCACAGATCGCGAGTGAAATCAAAGTGGATCAAAAGTGTGATAAACGATTGATTTTGGAGTGGATGATAGCCGATTGCTAGCCCTGTACAATCCGATGTGACTGATTAATTGTGTATTGAAATCCCCCGGATTTGGTCAGGTTTTTTTTTTTTGAGATTCGAGAATAAGCTGTGATCCTGAGATGGCGAGCCTCCCAGCTGAAAGGTCCTAAAGAGACAAGGAAACCTGTGATTCGTCGAGTGATCAGTGCCTTATCTGATGTTACAAGTGGAATTCATCTTTAGTGGTATTTCTCAGCAATTACCTCAACACTGAGTATCGTACAGAACTGATTGTTGTCCTACAGACATTTTTGCACTACGCCATACCAAGAGACTTTCACATTTGTTTGGATTCAAAGGACCATTTGTTTTGCACACAAACATGATTGTTCCATGGACTGAGAACTGTTTATCTACAGTGAATGGACCCCTTTTCAGTTGGTAAACATGGTGACGCTTTTTGGTGGGCGGAGCTTAGGTGGTGGTCCGTCTGGCCGCTTCACTAACGTTAGTTTGCAAGTTTTGTTAGCTTGTTTTTTAACAATGACTGGAGAAAATCCGATTTTATCTTAATGTGCAAGGTCACTCACTGTCCAGGACAGCGATTGTTATTTGCAAAAGTTAATTTTAACGGACATCCCAGATTGGCTGACCCGGCATACACGCTCATTCAATGGATGGACGATCTATAACTGTACTAAATGGTCACAAGACTTGTGTGGTAGCCTACGATTCGCAGTTCTGCCTAGCCAGCACCAAGGCCAGACAGAAGTCGACAATGTAAAGAGTGACATTACGGTGCAATTTTAATGATGTGAATATTTTCTAGAAAAAAAAATTCCAGATACAGCATATTCATTTTTTAACTATGTATTTGATTACACTTTCTTATAACAGGTTCTTCAAAAAGTCAAGTCACAATCAATCAAAACAATGTATACAATCATAGATGATTCACAAATAATCACAATAATTTAAAAAATATTATGCGATAAAATTTCAAATTGGAGCCTGTACTCCGTCGATTCTTGCACCCAACAACACAACAAGATGACATTTAATAACAATAATACTAATTTAAGCTCCTTATTATGTAGCCGAATCTGTGCTGGTTTGTATTGGCCGCCTCCAGTTTTCCCTTTGTTTTGCCACCAGCTAACGGCGTGACGTAACTGTGACGTCGGCTCGAAATTGGTCTATTACTGTTAAGTTTGTATTATTTTCAGTTCGATTTTTATTTTCTTGAAGTAATTGTTATTTGAATTGTATTTTCTTTTCTGGGTTAACGGTTCTAATTCAACTAAATTAATAAGAAACAAAGCTCCAAATACTATAATAATTAGAACACAAGAAATGACGTAAAACTAAAATTTAATTTAAGTCTATTAAAAACTAATTTATATACAAAACCACAATTTAAATACCAAAGTAAATAAATATAATACGAATAGATATAATTAGATCAAGTAACCACAAAGGAGCTCAAACCCTAGATTTCTTAAAGAGAAAGAGACAATTCCATTGTTTTATACAATTTTATTGGTTGTTGTTATTTCATATTTTCATTTTACATTCATTTTCAAATTTCCTGCAAAGTAAAAGGAAACCATTTTGGTAAAAGTAATTTTCCTGGTCTGTCTGGTTTTTGTGTTAATGTGTTTTACCTAATTTTGCCCTCTGTAGCGAATCTAGAGTTCTGGGGCCGTATTCACAAAGTATTTTATCTTACCACTAGGAGTACTCCTAAATCGCATTAAAAGATTTTAGCTAGTTTTCTCTTAAAAGTTATTCACAACGCCTTTCAGACCTACTCTTAGTAAAGAAAAATGACAACTCCTAAACTAAGAGTGAGTCTTCGTTGCTATGGATGACGTCATTACTCATGCTCGAGCTTGACTGAAGCAGAGCCATAGAGAGAGAGAGTTGCGACACTCTTTGATGTCGCCGCTATGGCTGTCACGTGGTTCATGTAAGCCCCAATAGTTCCAAAACGTACGCTGGCTGTCATGTTCTTCTATGGGACAGACAGCAGCGATTGCATTATTGAACGGTAAATATAAAATAAAACACACACCCAAGTACTTTTTCAGCTGTTATTGCATTATTGCATTTTGTTAATGTCAGTTTTGCATTTGGAGATAAGTTTTAGGCTATATTTTTGGAGGGAAAAGCTTAGTGTTCATGTTCGCATGGGTAGTAGCACTGGCTTTAGCGGCTCTAACTTAACTTTTCCATATCATTCATCTGATGATGGACGTCTCATGATATTTATTTTAGCACAACTGGGCTGTATTAGGCTATTGATTCCCGTGATTTTGCTTATAAATTTTGATTCAGCCATTAGCCTACCTTCATGATCACGCAAGAGGTCTGCCGTGGCGGTCCGTTCAGAATTCGCTTAGAAGCTAGCTCACTTCTTCTGATGAAAGTGGCCACCCCCAGGACCACAACGTGAAACATAATCATGTTAAGACTAAGAATATTATTTTAAGATTAAGGCCATACACATTATCAAAACTATAACAGATTAAAAACGAATTTAAGCATGGCTGATACAAATGAAGGTTTTCAAATAAAATATTTTTTATTAAACAATGACAGACAACAAAAATGTGTGCTTGTGTGTGTGAACAAGAAAAACAAAAACCAGGGGCAGGTGATCCATGAAACAGACAGGACTGGTGATGGCCATAACAATCCTAAAGGTCCAGCATTGTTCTCACAAGCCGCTTCACTCAAGACAATAATAACATAATGAAAAGTTAGTATATCCCAAAAAATTTAATTAAATAAAAGTTGCTATAAAGGTGGTAGCGATTCATTACCTAACTCTTAGCTGACGAAGTCGCGCTAGCTAACTAACGTTAGCTAGCAGGCAGTGCTTGAAAATTGGTTGAAACAACCAACATAAAATATAAATAATTACGCTGTGCATGTACAAATGAAGACCAGTATAAGCATCGCAAAGGGCCTCTGATACAATATAGACAGTTGACAATTCAAAAGAGGTCGATATTTCGGCAACTTAACTCTGGAACAACTCGACGCGCAGCAATGTAAGTGAATGGTGTCCAACGCCCACATGACAGTGTTTGGAACTATTCCGATCTTCATATCCCGGAAGTAGGCGGTTAAAAGCGCCGCCATTATTTACAACGGAGGTCTATGGGAGTGTCGCAACTCTCTCTCTCTATGGCACTGGACTGAAGTGACCACCTTGATTGGCTGATGATTGTAACGCGGGAATGATTCCAAACACCTCCCCTACGATGATGAGTGACAGGTGACAGGTCTGAGAATGCCTGCGCTACACAAGTAGTGCGAAGGACGGAAGATGATGAATAACTGAATAAATAGCCTAAATGAATAAAGAGTAAGGCAAAACAAATAGCCTAGTAGCCTAATGAAACATATGGATTGATGCAATATCTTTGCAACATTATTGAATTAATCTGTCACTATATGCCTCTGCCTACGTTTGCAAAGAGAAGAACATTTTCATTTGATTCACAATGAAACGTTACAATTAGTTTACATGCAATGAGTAGCCTAGTTTTGGTTGTTGTTGGTGGCGTTATTGCATCCCTAGTTATGCCTACAATGCAAAATTGTTCCCTTGCGATTGGAAGCTCCTGTAGCCGCCGCATAGGCCTACGCATTTCAAAACATCGCGACATGAAATGCCACAAAAAGCGGTTTGTGTATAGGTCTTAGTGAGTTAGGAGTCCTCTCGACTTCTTTTAAGCTGTCCCAGGCTTAGGTGCTACTTTTAGGGCTAAAATGCTTCGTGAATTACTCTTAGTCAAAAAAATTAGGAGTCCTAAAGTTACAAGTGACACGCCCATTATTTTTAGGAGTTGCTCCTAAAATCGCCAGTTAGGAGCTACTTTTAGCCTTAAAATTCTTTGTGAATACGGCCCCTGGTCCATAGCGTGTATCCTGCCATACAGGTTATACACATAGAAAGGGAGTAGCTACGGTGCACTATATAGCGCTACCTGTTACAGTTTGGTTAAGTTTCAGAGTGCAGCAAAGTCAGCTAGATCAAAATATTTCTCTGATTTAATTGCTAAACACTGTCATAGACCTAAGATTATATTTTCCGCGATAAATTCTGTAAGTCCAAGGTCTCAATTTCATGGGGAACCCTCGGCTGAACGTTGTGAGAGATTTTTAACGTTTTTTGCTAATAAAGAGTTAGCGATTCGTTCATCCTTCACTTTACAGCTTCCAGATCAGTCTTCGAACTCGTTTGCTAGTCCGTTTTTTCTAGTCCGTTTTTCTTTCATAATTTTGACCATGTCTCTTTAATGGAACTTTGTGAAGTGGTTAACAACATGAAGACAACTATCACCACACTTGATGTTATACCTTCTGATATTTTAAAAGCGACTTTTCCTATAATTGGTCCCAGTATCCAAGCGTTGATAAAGTAATCTTTGGACAATGGGATAGTTCCGAATAGTTTTAAAGGGATAGTTCACTTTGAAATAAATTTTTGGTATGTTTTAGCTTACCTCAAAGGCATCCAAGATGTAGGTGTCTTTTTTTCCGCAGTAGTTTCAATTTTGATATTTTTAGGTCAAACCGTTCTTGTCTGTCAGTCATATAATGCAGGTCTATCGTCATTATCTCAAAACACAAGCACAGAGTCCAAATTAAAACAATTCCCCGTCGTCCAAATTAAACAATTCCCCATCGTAAGTACACATTGATGGCCTAAGACACGAAACGAGCGGTTTGTGTGAGAAAACGAACAGTATTTATATCGTTTTTACCTCTTATACGCAGCCATGTCGAAGTGATCTGATCTGACGTGTACGCAGACTGGTGCATAGATATATACACTAGATGTCGCCTTAAAGACATTCGTTCCAATGAACTGCCGTAGACAAGGCGACATCTAGTGTGTATATATCTATTCACCAGTCTGCGCACATGTCAGATCAGATCACTCGGACATGGCTGTGTATAAGTGGTAAAAACTATATAAATACTGTTCGTTTTCTCACACAAACCGCTTGTTTCGTGTCTTAGGCCATCAATGTGTACTTACGATGGGGAATTGTTTAATTTGGACGACGGGGAATTGTTTTAATTTGGACTCTGTGCTTGTGTTTTGAGATAATGACCATAGACCTGCATTATATGACTGACAGACAAGAACGGTTTGACCTAAAAATATCAAAATTGAAACTACTGCGGAAAAAAAGACACCTACATCTTGGATGCCCTTGAGGTAAGCTAAAACATACCAAAAATTAATTTCAAAGTGAACTATCCCTTTAAGCATGCGGTTGTTCAGCCTTTGCTTAAGAAACAAGGTTTGGATGAGGGTTGCTTTAATAATTTAAGGCCTGTCTCTAAGCTATCATTTTTATCAAAACTCTTAGAAAAAGTGGTGCTGTCTCAATTGCACTCGTTTTTAAATGCTGCAAATTTACTAGAACCTTTTCAGTCTGGTTTCACTGCCCATCATAGTACAGAGTCTGCATTGTTAAAAGTGTTTAACGGCATTTTACTTGCAGTTGACGCCGGTAAAAATGCCGTATTGATCCTACTTGATCTTTCGGCTGCCTTTGATACTGTAGACCATAGTGCTCTAATTTGGCGTTTAGAGCATTTTTTTTGGTAACAAGGGTACGGCCTTACAGTGGTTTAGATCATACCTTAAAGACAGGCCTTTTTCAGTGGAGATAGGTAAATTTTCTTCATCTTCTGCAACTATAATTAGTGGAGTTCCTCAGGGCTCTATTTTGGGTCCCCTTCTTTTTAACTTGTATATGCGTCCATTGGGGTATATTATTAGGAAAGCACAATGTTTCGTTTCATTTTTATGCAGACGATTCACAGCTGTACCTGCCATTAAAAGCTGGCGATTCAATTCAACCTTTGTTGGAATGCATCGGGGACATTAAGAAATGGTTAGCGCTTAACTTTCTCCAAATGAATGAGGACAAAACGGAAACAATTGTTTTTGGTTCCCCAAAATTAAGTAGTAGTAGCCTATTATTAAGGAGCTAAGCAATCATTTCCCCTCTGTTTCCTCCCAAGTTAGGAATCTTGGTGTTATCATGGACTCAGAATTGTGCTTAACTAAACAAATAAATTCTGTGGTTAGGAATAGTTTTCATCAATTGCGGATTATTTCCAATATTAAATCGTTTTTGTCAGCACAAGACTTGGAGAAGGTTACACATGCTTTTATTACCTCGCGCCTAGATTACTGTAACTCTTTGTATCTGGGTCTCCCTCAGTCATCTCTTGGTCGCCTCCAGTTAGTACAAAATGCAGCTGCAAGGCTGCTGACCGGGACTAAGAAATATGATCATGCCACCCTAATTTTAGCGTCCCTTCATTGGCTCCCGATTCATTTTAGAATTCAGTTTAAAATCTTGTTGTTTGTTTTTAAAGCTCTTAATAATCAAACTCCATTTTACCTTAAAGATCTTCTTACTCCTCGGCTATGGGATCAATTTCCCGCCTAAAGTATTGCAGCCACGGATCAAAAAATAATAAGCGTGAATCAAAAAATTAAAAACACACGTAAAAATATATTGCACAAACTGAAAAAAATAATGCAAAATGATCAGAATAGCAAACAACGTGGTCACGGATCAAAATATAATAAGCGTGAATCAAGAAATAACAAGCATGAATAAAATCTTTAAACGCATTAAAAGTTATTTTGCACAAAACTTAAACTTATGGCCATGCTTTCTTAAAAAGTATGTTTTCCTTGGTTTTATTACTCTGTACTTTGTGTTCTCTTGCATTTTCTGCTCATATTTTACTCTTTTGTACGCTTGTGCTGTTTTTCTCTTCGCTCTTCTTTCTACTTTCTGCGCTTGCTTTCCCAAATGTTGCAGTTCCAGTTTCATGTAAATTAGGGCGAGCTTAAGTGTCACCATTGGTCCACTAGTTCTAGATTGAAAGCTACTCCTCTAGCCAATCAATCGAAGAGGGGAGTTGACATCACATCAATGCGACTCGTGGCTACTGATGCTTACTTACAGGGGAAGACGACAGTTTAATTTAACTTTACAAAGACTTTCAAGCAGTAAAGCTATCTGTACTCTGGAAATAAATAATTAAATTCATATTTTTTTAAATACATGAGAATGTTAATGTGCACACTAATTGGTGTTAAACAATATTACTTGGCTCATGATGTCAATATGCTAAGGCTGCTTTAAGTGAAACATTCTGCAGTTATGAAACGCTACAATTCTTTGCAAAAAAACGGCCATTGTCCAAAGACTTTAGGACTTTGACCTACCTTTTTAATTAACCTCGCCAAATTTGACAAAAGATTATTGAAAATGATTGTGTTACAGAGAAGATATACAGAAACCAGTTGGATTTAATATATAGTGATTTATTACATACTTATTGTGTTTATTTACATCGCTTCATAATTGCATACTACTTTAGGATTAATGTTTTAAATATAGCTTCAAATTTGAATACAGCAACATCTCCATCAGGGATAGGTAACGTTGTTTCTGGAGTGCCGCTGTCCTGCAGAGTTTGGCGTCAACTCTGATAAAAACCTCACCTGTCTGTAGTATTAATTATCCTAAAGACGACGATTAGCTGGTTCAGGTGTGTTTGATTAGGGTTGGAGGAGCTAAACTCTGCACCCAGGACCGACATTGCCCATCCTTGTCATTGATTAAATATGAAAGTAAAAAGGTGGTGGCAAGTTACTGTTTTTACGAGCGAGTTATTCGTTCAAACTTCTAGTTCAAATAGGCAATTCTTTGATGAAACACTGTAGCTTTACTGCTTGAAAGTCTTTGTAAAGTTAAATTAAACTGTCGTCTTCCCCTGTATAAGTCATAGACAGTAAAAGAAATGGACACTGCGACCCCATTGGATTCAACGGAGAAAAGGGAAGTCAATTAGAAGCCCTCACTTCCTGATGGCTGACCGTACCACGCAGACTCAAACTGAGCTTGATGACGTAGATGTGACGTGAGCAACCCGTCTGTCTTCTAGTAGCTGTGCCAAGAGAAATCTGAATCATTCCCTTCCGAAACTTGCAGAGACAGAGAGCGTGAGTAGGAAGTGTCCATGAGCTAGGAGCAGGAGCAACTTTTGCTAAGTATTCTGATTCATTATTTTGTCATTTTGCCTCCACGTCCCCCCGATTGCCCGCGAGCTTCTCCTCCTGTCTATACGGTAATTTCTCTACTGTGCGACAGAGAGTCGCGTGGTTATGATGCAATCGTTAGCCTATTTTTACTAAAACTGCTTCTACGGTGCCATAACGTAAGATACAAGGAGCCTTTTATACATTTTCGTGTTTCTTTAGATAAATAATGGACAAATGGAGTCTTTAAACGCCTCAGATGTAAAGTTATTCGCTGTCAAAGTGATGCCAAAATGAATGGGAGTCAATGGAATGCTGACAGCAGGTGATGGTCTGCTAATCAATGGCGGCGCCCGGGGAAGCTTCAGTGTTTTCCGAAACATTGGGGGCTTGGTATAAGTAAGCATCAGTAGCCACGAGTCGCATTAATGTGAAGTCAACTCCCCTCTTCGATTGATTGGCTAGAGGAGTAGCTGTCAATCTAGAACTAGTGGACCAATGGTGACACTTAAGCCCGCCCTAATTTACATGAAACTGGAACTGCAACATGTGGGAAAGCAAGCGCAGAAAGTAGAAAGAAGAGCGAAGAGAAAAACAGCACAAGCGTACAAAAGAGAAAAATATGAGCAGAAAATGCAAGAGAGCACAAAGCACAGAGTAATAAAACCAAGGAAAACATACTTTTTAAGAAAGCATGACCATAAGTTTAAGTTTTGTGCAAAATAACTTTTGATGTGTTTAAAGTTTTTATTCATGCTTGTTATTTCTTGATTCACGCTTATTATATTTTGATCCGTGACCACGTTGTTTGCTATTCTGATCATTTTGCATAATTTTTTTCAGTTTGTGCAATATGTTTACATGTGTTTTTAAATTTTTGATTCACGCTTATTATTTTTTGATCCGTGGCTGCAATACTTTAGGCGGGAAATTGATCCCATTCTCTGCCACCTTCCAGATTAAGATCAGCAGACAAAGCTCTATTATATATTCCCCGCTCCCGTTTAAAAACTAAAGGAGATAAAGCTTTCTCAGTTGCTGCCCCCCGTCTATGGAATCAATTGAATCTATGGAATCAATGAAAACATTCCTCTACTCTCTGGTGTTTTGATACTTAATATCCTTGTTTTACTGTTTTGGTTCTACGTTACTGCGCTTTTATTTATTTTATTTTTCTTTACTATGTCCAGCACTTTGGATAGCTCTGCTATGTTGAAATGCGCTTTATAAATAAAATGTACTTACTTACTTGCAAATTGCTATAATATCTTGTCTAATATACTGCTCTAACTACTGTTTGCATACAGACAGACACAGACACAAACTCCCAGTCTGAAGTAAGCGTTATATCGTTGAGTCACTAGGAGGCGCGATTTGGTAATTTCACAAAACATATTACATGAAGATGACATTACACCGCTTCTCCACTAGATGGCAATACAAATCAAATATAGTGCTTTTACCCGCAACTGGCGAGCAGAAGGAATAAAACAAACTGTCATGTTATGCAGTACTAGTTCACACTTTGGAGTGACAGCCAAACGTCTATAAAGAAACATGGCTGGGAACATAAAAGATAAAGATGCATATCAACGCCTGAACTTCCTCTATCAGGTTAGTGAGATTTTCTATCAGATCTATATATATTTTTATTTATCTCCAAACATTCTCTTGATGTTTTCTCGATCCCAGGCTGCTCACTGCGTTTTGGCTCAAAATCCAGAGAATATTGAACTAGCAAGATTTTACTGCTTCACTCAGAAGACCATCTCCAAACGACTGGTGCTCAGACAGTGAGTAGTTTCTCATTAATAATGTGGATTATATATAAACTAATACCAGTGATGGAGCTTCAACAAGGAATGATGATTTTTTTCCTGACAGAGATCCATCAGTGAAGAGAACCATTTGTAAGAAATGCTGCACTTTACTGGTACCAGGTGTCACATCAACTGTAAGACAAAAAAGTAAGGTTATCTATCTATCTATCTATCTATCTATCTATCTATCTATCTATCTATCTATCTATCTATCATAATAATAATAATAATGATATTAAATCTTAATATTGAAGGAGGACCAAGACGACAACGTAAGACTATTGTACGATGTTTAAGTTGTGGACTGACCAAACGGTTCCCAAACAATCCTAAATATAAATTGTGGGTGGATCAACCGGAGGCTCAGCTAGAAAACCAGACATCACAAGGTAAAGATGATCATCGGCTGTCTTTGAACTGTCTTCAGTTTCGATTAAAAGTGTGTGATTTCCAAGAATGTCCAACCTAGAAAGACCTCCATTAGTATTTCTGTTCATTTCAATAGCGAATGCTTGGCTGACTCACTCAGGACAATCACTTTTTTTTTTTTTTGCTATTTGTGACATGTGACTGTCAAGCTACATTAGAAGTTGAGGAATAAATATCAATTTTGATGTCTATTTTACGCCTTTAAACATCCTCAGTTTATTTGTTGCTTAGAAAAAAAAAGAACAAATTGGTGTGAAAAATAGCATTATCGAGAATCCTTTCATAGCAGGGAAAGCTGAGCTAACATTCTAATCAGCTAAGGAAATCTTATCCTAATCTATCAGCTTGATGTTACTGGTATGTTAGAATAGCAGACTAATCAGCAGTATGGAAAGCTAATCGGCTAACCTGTGAGCTAAAAAAAGAAGAACAAATGCTAAAAACAAAACAAATTCCTTTTTGTAGCAGTGAAAGCTAAGATTACATGCTAATCTATCAATTTAATCTGTTACTGGTATGTTATGGAATGCCAAGTCTGCCAATATTAAAAATAAATAAATACATAAATATACAAATAAATGTAAAAAAAAAATATATATATATATATATATATATAAATAAATGTACATAGAAAAGCAAAAAAACGAAAAAAAATAATTATTTATACATTTATTTCCTTATTTATGTATATATTTATTTTTTGCCATATTTATTTTTTTATTCTTTTATTTATTTCTACATTTATTCATTTCTACATTTATTTATTTCTACATTTATTTATTTTTACATTTATTTATTTCTACATTTATGTATTTCTACATTTATTTATTTCTTCATTTATTTCTTCCTACATTTCTTCCTGCATAGGGTAATGAGGAGGGCGTGGTTTACCTCAGACATAGCAATCGAGCTCAGAGTAAGCGAAGGGTTGAGGCCACAGTGACACCCTGTGGCGAAATACAATAAGTTTCACTCACTGACGTTGATACGGTCTGTGACTGCGAGGTATATGGTCAGAATCCTAAATCTTACTGTGTGACATGGATAGGCTACTCTTTATTCCGGACATGAATCATGTTTGTTAGCCCAGGACATTTTACAAATCCAGACCAAACGATGTTCTACGGCCATGTCCGGAATAAAGAGTAGCCTATCCATGTCACACAGTAAGATTTAGGATTCTGACCATATACCTCGCAGTCACAGACCGTATCAACGTCAGTGAGTGAAACTTATTGTATTTCGCCACAGGGTGTCACTGTGGCCTCAACCCTTCGCCTTCGCTTACTCTGAGCTCGATTGCTATGTCTGAGGTAAACCACGCCCTCCTCATTACCCTATGCAGGAAGAAATGTAGGAAGAAATAAATGAAGAAATAAATAAATGTAGAAATACATAAATGTAAAAATAAATAAATGTATAAATAAATAAATGTATAAATAAATAAAAGAATAAATAAATATGGCAAAAAATAAATATATACATAAATAAGGAAATAAATGTATAAATATTTTTTTCGTTTTTTTGCTTTTCTATGTATTTTTTTTTTTTTTTTTTTTTACATTTATTTGTATATTTATTTATGTATTTTTTTTTTTTTAATATTGGCAGACTTGGCATTCCATAGTATGTTACAATAACAGCTAATCAGTTAGAAGTAACAAAGCTAATCGGCTAACCAGTTAGCTAACAAAAAAAAAACAGTGTTATGTTAAGCTAACGAGTTAATCGGCTAATAATTTCGCTGGTTCTCAACAAATATTCCCAGTTGTAACGGTGAAATCAATACATGGGTGCGTTCAATCCGACTGTAAGTGGACTGCGAAGTGGACTTCACAGGGTATTCCGCCATCTTAAGAGAGATTCCAATCCGAAGGGAGCGAACATGTTCAGTTCGAAGGGCACTGCAAACAGCGTAGGGAACAAGGGAACATCGATACAACACTTCACAGGAAGTGGAGAGCGAAAATCACCCGTCTGAACTAACCATAGAGGAGAGGTGTTGGAAGAGATTTTAAGTATGTATTTGAGTATTCATAAATATTGTTATTATTATTCAAACTTGAGTATTTATGAATGGTTACGGTGATGAGTGTTACATTTGCAAAGTCTATTGTATGAATATGTAAACAAATTAAAATTGTTGAGAAGCAGCTGAGGCGCTGTCATTTATTCTATTTTACTTTAAAGGCACACTATGCAGTTTCCATTTTTCGTTTTCCATCGAAATGATTTCGAAGCTGTTATATTAAGGTACACACCTGTGCCTTTAATTACCTCAGGAATGTTTACTATGCAGCTGGGAAAGAAAGCGCACGAGATGAGACCGTTACAATCATTAACACCACATTTATACATAGTTAACCAAATCAAAAGTTATCTTCATATTGAATGACAGTTACAGTACAGCTTCAAATATGTTATTAGTTTATTAAAGTCAAGTAGTCCATGTAATAAACTAATAAAACTAAACTAATATATTTTTAATATTTATTAGATACATACTGTGTTTTGTATATGTATAGGCCTATTATATGATTTTAAATTTGAAAGTAAATTACAATATTTATGTTATTTGTCTTTTTGCCTTTCTTTGATGACGTTGCAGGGCATTACAAATGAGCGACAATTGTCAGCGAAGTCCACTTCAACTGATATACCGTGTTCAGGGAGTAGGGAGCAGTGAACACTGCTTAGGGACCCTGT
Source organism: Leuciscus leuciscus (assembly GCF_965113295.1). NCBI lineage: Eukaryota > Metazoa > Chordata > Actinopteri > Cypriniformes > Leuciscidae > Leuciscus > Leuciscus leuciscus. The sequence goes on along the minus strand of NC_138739.1, from coordinate 26,250,005 downwards.
CAATCGGGACGCACCTTATGAAATCAGGCTAAGCGGCTACTGATATGCTAAAAATACTACTAGCAGGTTAACTGACTATCTGTATGCTAACAGGCTAACGTATGTTAAACTAATCCGGTAACTAATTAGCTTGTGAGGAACAGAAAAAACAACAACAAATGTTTATTTGAATATTTATAGCTAAGACAACATGCATCATAAGCAATTTAGTACAAATGACACCATTCATTTCTTAGCATTTTATCTTCTAATATCGCAAATACACACCAAATATACACTATCTTTATTGTTATGTCTACAGTTGCTGGTCCTTCATCTAAGTCCACAACCCAAGGGAAGAAATCGGATATTTCAAGTGGCTCAGCGTCCACAACAGCGAAGATTTCGTCTGCAGCTCAAACAAATCTGACTAAACCTTCATGACACTCACTTTATGAGACTGTACACGTACATTAATATGGCTGGTTCAACAAAGTGGACGTTTTTTTAATTATTATTATTTTCGTTTTTTAGTTAAGTTTTGCAGCCTTTAGATTTAAAAATCCAGTTTTTATTTTTCCTGACAGAATGTGCAATATGGTTTTCCTTCCGCATTGAATGGATGTTTTGAATTGCAATAAAGTATTCGTACTGTAAAAGGCTGATTTACATTGCTAATGATTTTTTATCCTGTACTTTTTTTTTTTTTTTTTTTTTGCATGCTTAAATATCATTGAACTCTACACGACTTCCTTCTAAAGAAGCATTAGCTTTTATCACCCGGAGCGTTTGGAAACCTGGTGGGAATTCAGTTGACTACATAAAAATTGATTGATCTACTATTGCTAAATTATCTCTTTATCCAAACCAAATCCATGTGGATATTTCACTTAGACACGCTCCGCAAACTTATTAGTAACTTTAATGCTTTTCAGGACATTGTGAATGTTTCGATAGCTTTTTTTCATTTTATTGTTTTATTTTTTTCACCGAACCTCTAAAGCCTTAGTGATTTTTCCAGTCAGTTGATCTCTGATAGTCTCTTGATCTCAGGGTCGCACATATATCCCATGCTGGGCTTAAAGGTTTTGATATTTGAAGTTTCTGATGAGAAAAAAAAAGGCTTCTCTTCGCTCAGCGCGCAATGCGTGTTCATGAATTATTCAAATTTGCGAGCACGACCTCTACATGTATCACGCTTCAAATCTTGGATGCTCAATTCCTGTTGCATATTCATGATATCCTTCACCCTGGTGATAATTTATAAGTGATATAAAGATATTTACACATGTATGAGTGTAACTCAGTCGGTGCTGATGTTGTTAATTGGATGGGATATGGATCTTGTCTAAACGCATTACAACAGCGCGGCCCCAAGGATATGCATCTATGGGATGTCAATACGGCAAACACGGAAAGTACCACCATGAGGCTTCATCTAAGCCAAAGAACCCCTCCCACTTCCTCGAATTAGAGAACTGAATCAATTGCCCTGAAGGCCAGAACGAGATGCATAGGAAGACAGGATTTAATTCAATTTGCATCGCATAATGTCAGTGGGAGTGCATTAGAAATTAAAATCGTGTGGTTGAGGGATTGCGCTAAATGGATAAGTCCACAGGCTCGCTGTATGAAAGAGCATCAGAGGTGAAAAGAAAGGTCAAAAAGAGATCTAGATGAAGTGGGTGGTTTATTACGCAGTACATTCTCATATCCCAATAATATTGATAAAAAAATTTAAAAAAATTGGGCTAGAAATGTGACCTGCATATATTTTCTTGATACTAATGGTTTGTAGCAGCTGTGGAATGTTAATAAAAAATCCAATCGAGATGCATCCAGGCTTGCACATATCGGTCACTTTACAAATGTGGCTCGCCCAACAAGACCAGATTCGTTTATAAAGAACTTTATTGACCGTCAAGTGGAAATTTAAAAATGACTGTTATGCTAATATTAATAAACAACATTTATACTGCAGCATGCTTTGATATGTAAGCACATATGTGATATTCACCGTAAACGCCAGTAATGCCACCGGTATCCCCTGCAGGGTGCATATTGCCAATATATACTGTAGTGTTGGTGCATGAATTTTTCATACGCTGCGAAATTACCTGAGTCGTGCTTCGCTTTTCTTCTGTGCTATGACATTTATCTGACTAATTCTGAGTCTGCCATGTTCCATCTGAGGGAAAACAAAACCATTTCTGTGTTGTCAGAAATATAATGCATGCCCACTAGCTCATTTTCTTGATATTGTTTTTGGCAGCACTGGGAATTGGGACAAAAAACTGGAATATTAGAGCAAAAAAACTATCCGTCCACAAACATTGCATTTACCTGAGGGAAACATTTTGGTATTGTAATTCTACTGTACATACATCCATTTGAACTGTTAAAACTGTTTCACTGCAGTTTATTCTGGCCAAGAACCATCCAATTTAGCAGGAAGACGGCTGATGCAATATATTAGTCAAACCTAAATTTATTCAGACACCAGATATCTTTTTACTAGTGGGTGCAGGATACTTTAATTCATTTATGGAAGTGAGGAGAGCAAAATAAAGTAAACTGTGACATATTATACCCAAAAATAATTTATACAGTGGACTACCAGTACAATTTATACAAATTTGGGACCAAAATTTATTCAGACACTTGTTTTTTCTTTAATTGCTAATATGACATTTTTACAGCAGAGACTGAACAAAATTAAGCATTGATTGGTAATTGGTTGACCTAAATTAGTATTATCTAATTGTATACTTAAATTTAACAGCTGACAGATATTCAACCTAATTCATTTGTGAGACAGTCTAACAGAAGGATGGCCAAAACCAGTGAAATATCAACTGATTTGATAACTCTGAATTCTTGTCATATTTTATTACCATTTTCTAAACTATAGCAACTAAACTGTGATAATGTGAGACATGTTGAAGGTGTCTGAATACATTTTGGTTTGACTGTACATACATACGTGTGTATGTGTATTTATTTTTTTGCTATTTTCAAGACACTCAAGGACACCTTAGAGCAATGAAATGACAGTAATAAATAAATGACAGTAATAAATAAATAACCCCAAATATATATATATATATATATATATATATATATATATATATATATATATATAAATTAAAAATGTATAATGCGATTCATAAAGAAGCCAGTTTTTCAAAGCAAATGCAAATTACAGATAAAAAAATGTTTGCATGATGCAATATCTGCTCTGCACATCATCCCAAGTTGCATCAGCAGAATAAATAAATACTTTACAATACATAGAAAAAAAAAAAAGCCTCAACCAATTCTGTGCTTGGCAGTATTGTACCGATTTTACAGACTCGGTGTGATGTACCGAGTGTCAGTAGGTCATAAACACTTTAATAATTTACATTTATTGATAAATGATAAAAACCGAGCCAAGCTTCCCCCCAGCCCTCACAAAACATCTCTGCAAATATTGGCCGGCTTGTTGGCTGGGTTGGATCCACAGCACTCCTACAAATTGAACAAGAACAAGAAAAGAGCTAAAAAGATTATCCACAACACAGCCGAGGCTGCCAACTGTGATTATCCATAAGCACTCGTAGGCAAGTGGAATTAGTCATGAGAAAAATTTGATAGGAAAATGTGGCAAGAATGTATTGGAGGATGCACAGATGTGAAAGTGTCAGGCGCTAATCTCTTTATTCTTAAATACCCTTTAAATAGCAGTGTGCAAAATCGATTGTATTTTTCGAAGATGGGCACTGGACAGTGATAAAGGTCTTGGAGGAAAACTGCCATTTTCATAAGCATAATTACTGCCTTTTTTATGAGATCCACTATACAAGGCTTTTTAGTTTATGAGGCACAATTAAACGAAGAGCAAGCTGTGAATGTTCTTTTGGATGAGTTTATGGAACAATATTTTCTTTTTCTGGTTAATAAGGACCACTAAGAGAAACAAAACTGTTGTTTGTTGGCACTTTACCCAAAAAGGCCCTGAATCCTAAAAACCAAAGTTAAAAAGACGATATATATATATATATATATATATATATATATATATATATATATATATATATATCGTCTATTTGCATAACTGTATATATTAAGCTGAATTATTTATGCTTTTATTTTTAAAATTAGTGCTGTCAAATCGATTAATCACATCTAACATAAAAGTTTGTGTGTGTGTATATATATATATATATATTATATACATACATATATATATACATACACATTATATACTTAAAAACTTTTATGTTAGATGCAATTAGATTAATCGATTTGACAGCACTATTTTTTATATATTAATGTGTGTGTGTGTATATATATATATATATATATATATATATATATATATATATATATATATATATATATATATATATATATATATATATATATATATATATATATATATATATATATATATATACACACAAATTATTCAACTTTATTTGTATTTTAACTTCTTATATTGTTGCATTATTTATATACAACTATATGTATATTATTCATATTTGCATTACTGTTTGCATTTAGTTTATAAGAGGTTGGCAAAACATAATAATAATTAAACAAAATATTATAGTAGATCTCACAACAAACCGGTCCTACAGTGCCCTCCACAATTATTGAACCCCCTGGTAAATATGATCAAAATGGGCTGTAAAAAATAAATCTGCATCGATTATCCTTGTGATCTTTCATTCAAAAAATGTGCAAAATTCTAACCTTTCATTGAAGTAAAAGAATTGAAAGTGGGGGGAAATCACATTATGAAATAAATGTTTTTCTCCAAAACACGTTGGCCACAATTATTGAAACCCTTTTATTAAATACTTTTTGCAATCTCCTTTTGCCAAGATAACAGCTCTGAGTCTTCTCCTATAATGCCTGATGAGTTTGGAGAATAACTGACAAGAGATCAGAGACCATTCCTCCACACAGAATCTCTCCAGATCCTTCAGATTCCCAGATCCATGTTGGTGCTTCTTCTCTTCAGTTCAGCCCACTCATCAGGTCAGGGGACTGAGACGGTCATGGCAGAAGCTTCATTTTGTGCTCCACAACAAATTTTTGTTTTGATTTTGATGTTTGTTTTGGATCGTTGTCCTGATGGAAGATCCAACCACGGCCCATTATAAGATTTCTAGCAGAAGGCGTCAGGTTTAGATTTTTTATCTGTTGATATTTGATAGAATCCACAATGCCATGTATCTGAACAAGAAGTCCAGGACCTCCAGCAGAAAAATATGCCCACAACATTAAAGATCCAATGGTATATTAAATTGTACACATGGGGTACTTTTTATCCTTGTGTTCACCAAACCCATCTAGTGTGTTTGCTGCCAAAAAGCTCTGTTTTAGTCTCATCTGACCACAGAACCCTGTGTTGTTTGAAGATCCAGTCGTGTCTGACAATTCAATTTGCTGGAATTTGTTTTTGGATGAGCGAGGAGTTTTTTTTTTAAACCCTCCCAAACAACATGTGGGGATGTAGGGGTTGTTTGATAATTTTTTTTTTAGGCTTTCTGACCCTAAGACTCAACTAATCTCTGCAATTCTCCATCTGTGATCCTTGGAGAGTCTTTGGCCACTCAAACTTTCATACTCGCCGTGCATTAAGACAGTATAGACACACGTCCTTTTCCTGGCAGATTCATAACATCTTTAGTTGGTTATAACTTCTTAATTATTGCCCTGATGGTCAAAATGGGGATTTTCAATTCTTTAGCTATTGTCTTACAGCCACTTTCTAGTTTGTGATGCTCAACAATCTTTTGCTACGCATCAGAACTATATTCTGTGGTTTTACTCATTGTGATGGATGATTAAGGGGATTTGGCCTTTGTGTTTCCTCATATTTAAACTCCTGTGAAACACGAAGTCATAGCTGGACAGTTTCATGTTCCTAGTCACCCTGGTGTACTAAAAAAGGTAAATATTAATGGGAATATACTTCAGAGATATTTTACTCGTAAAAAATTCTAGGGGTTTCAATAATTGTGGCCAACGTGTTTTGGAGAAAAACATTTATTTCATAATGTGATTTCCCCCCACTTTCAATTCTTTTACTTCAATGAAAGGTTAGAATTTTGCACATTTTTTGAATGAAAGATCACAAGGATAATCGATGCAGATTTATTTTTTACAGCCAATTTTGATCATATTTACCAGGGGGTTCAATAATTGTGGAGGGCACTGTATTTGGAAAGGCCTTGTTATGTACTTCTGCAAGCTGCCCACTAAATCACGGCTACAATTATTTTATTTTTTTACTGATTTCCGTCCAAACTGGTCTCTTGTCCCTCGACAGGGAAAAAGGCATTCATTAGTCTGCAACAGGTCCTGAAGTACTCCCTCCTCTCCTTAATTTTACTCACTTATGCCAACAGCTGCCTCAAATTAACATGCTCCTTCAGGTATGCAAATATATGCAAATGTGTTGGTGGTTGCCCCCTCTGAGCTTTGAAGTCGAAGTACAGAGGAACGGAAAGGTTGAAGAGTTTGGAAAGCACACTTTGGTAAACATCTGTTTGGGCCTTTGCGCTCACCGTCCCTTGAGAGTTAATGAGCCAGATTCAACTAGAGCAAATGTAATCAATGATTACATGTGTGATTAATGGTTTAAGTAGTTCCTCACATTTTTGTTTTCCCGTACATTATCAGATTTAATAAACAGCTGTTAGGTTTGAGCTCATATATATATATATATATATAAATATAAATGTCAGTGGAAGACACAAATACTGATCAAAGACTTTCAAGGTTTTCTGATCTGCCGGGTAAACATGATCTAAAAATATGCCTTGAATACTCATGCCTTGAAAATTATTTGGATACTTAAGTCACAGGTTAAGAGTTAAGTTAGTTAAAAATGTATGAATGGCATCTGTAAACAAATGCTGCTAGACCTTTCAGTGACAACTTCACTTGTCTGGGCCATATTTATAGCGATAAAATTATTTTTCATTGTGTTTTTCCTCAGGCTCCACAAACATTTAACAATCTTAATATGTGGAAATATGTTTTAGCTCTGTTCTAAAACCTCCAAAATGCTCTATACAGACAGCAACTGAATGAATGAAGGGAGACTCGCATTTGATTTCAAAGAATTCACCATTAGCATGTTGCTAAGCTCATGGAACAATACTCTAATAGGCATAAAAATACAGAGAACAAATAGATATTTGATAAAACAATACATTTTAAAACCGGTTAATTTTGAAAAGTTTCTTGTCCGCCATCTTGGATTGTTTTTCTTCCACTGAGTTCATTGCAAAGTATTATGGGATTTCCTGCTTTGTAAAGGCTACATGCGATACCACCTTACAGTCTGACCAAAACTAGATATATTAGACAGAATAATTAAGTTAACTTAACTTTTGGAACTGTTTCTGTGTTGGGAACATGCATGTGAACACACAGTAGGCAGCTCACTATATATTGGAACGCAGAATTTGTTAGGACAGTACTGTACACCCGTGTGAAAAAGAACTGTGCTTAATTGTATTGTATGTGCATTAGTATTGTATTTCAAATCGTAAAAGTAAGTAAGTGAGTCCACCTTCATGACTATGGGTGCGTCTCAATCAGCTCCTGGGCTCCCTAGGTCATGAATCAGTATATCGTGTGCACAAATTCAGAAATGAATGACTCTACATTTAAATGACATAGGCAGGTGGAGCTGGGGGAGGTAGAGGGTTTCAGAGGAACTCTTGAGAGAGCTCTGCAGGACTATCTTACAGCACACAATGAACCAGATTATTTAAATGTTATGCAAGCAATCTCTTTGGCTGCAGGTTTAGAAAATTAAATATAATTAAATAATGGTTTTGTTTTCCAAACATCCATTGCATGTCATTATGTGTACTGGTTTGGCTTGCGTGGCTTATGTCAATTCATTTCCATTAAGGACACGTAGTGAGCATCGATGCTCCTTGGTTTTCACATTTTAGGGAGCGAATGTTTCAGTGCACTGGAAAGATTTTTGCGATTAAGACAGCCCTTAAAATGGCCGACTCCCTGATCAGTGCCCTATAGGGAGCTGATTGGGACACACACTGTTTCTTAACAAACTTAAGCACATTTTGTAATAATGTCAAAATAAATGTTTTACTTTAAAGTACATTTTTAATAATTGTTTTAAGAATCTTTTGTTGTGCTTTAAAGAAGTACATTTATTGGGGGGGCGTATATTTCACAACACAGTCGTAAAAAACTCATTTGCGGCGGCCTCCTCCCCCTCTCTAGCGCTGCTCATGTGCGTTTGTTTTGATCGGAGCAAGCCAACTGTATCGCGTGGGGCTATGTCTACCGAGGTGGGTAATCTGGTAATACATCATACATGCGTGTGTGTTTATGTCGAATTGCCGTAAAGCAATTTGTGTTTCGCGCTCGTTCTCGTTCTAGTTCTCGCTTCTCATGAGACTTCCAAATTTCTAACTTGCCGGGACGGTAGTGTTGCAAGTTGCAAGGTTGGTTTTCCGCCTGGGAACGCTGGGGGGAGCGGGGAAAGTCACCAATATCACCAGAACAGGTTGTTTAACCATCCAAATGATTTCTAGACAGTTTTATTAAAGGGATAGTTCACTTTGAAATTAATTTTTGGTATGTTTTAGCTTACCTCAAGGGCATCCAAGATGTAGGTGTCTTTTTTTCCGCAGTAGTTTCAATTTTGATGTTTTTAGGTCAAACCGTTCTTGTCTGTCAGTCATAATGCAGGTCTATGGTCATTATCTCAAAACACAAGCACAGAGTCCAAATTAAAACAATTCCCCGTCGTCCAAATTTAACAATTCCCCATCGTAAGTACACATTGATGGCCTAAGACACGAAACGAGCGGTTTGTGTGAGAAAACGAACAGTATTTATATCGTTTTTACCACTTATACGCAGCCATGTCCGAGTGATCTGATCTGACGTGTACGCAGACTGGCGCATACACTAGATGTCGCCTTAAAGACATTCGTTCAATGAACTGCCGTAGACAAGGCGACATCTAGTGTGTATATATCTATGCACCAGTCTGCGTACACGTCAGATCAGATCACTTCGACATGGCTGCGTATAAGTGGTAAAAACGATATAAATACTGTTCGTTTTCTCACACAAACCGCTCGTTTCGTGTCTTAGGCCATCAATGTGTACTTACGATGGGGAATTGTTAAATTTGGACGACGGGGAATTGTTTTAATTTGGACTCTGTGCTTGTGTTTTGAGATAATGACCATAGACCTGCATTATGACTGACAGACAAGAACGGTTTGACCTAAAAATATCAAAATTGAAACTACTGCGGAAAAAAAGACACCTACATCTTGGATCCCCTTGAGGTAAGCTAAAAGATACCAAAAATTAATTTCAAAGTGAACTATCCCTTTAAGTTAAAAAAGTTACCAAGTTCTCCTTTAAGAGTAGCCTGTACTACTTTTTCACAATGGTATCCATTGTTTCATCCTTTAAAACCTATCAAATGCTAGCTTTAAAATAAATGTTACTTGTTTTGATATTGAATTATGTAATGCAAAGACATTCATGCATTTATAATTGTAGCTTACATGTACTTTTAGGTGCCACTGCATGTCTTTTCCACGATAGGCTGATGAAGTCATCCTGAATCCTAGCGTGGATGGTGGACTACAATCAGGGTCTAGAGGAAGAGAGAACACAAGCAATACAGAATGCAGTGGTGCATGCTGGGAGGGACACATGCATGCTCCTGAACTTCCAGCATTAATTGGGCTAATTTGATGCGGCCGAATGCATTTTTAGCACTTCTTCTCATGACTTTTTAATATGAGCACCATAAAACTTGGGAAAAAAATGGGGGTTGGAATTATTTTTGTGGGTCAGAGGCAGCCTTCCTGGAGACTTCTAGAATCTACTGCGATTAATCAAGTAGGCTCGTTAAAAATAAACCGCCTGTGATGTGATGGTTCTCAACATCCACGTGATTGCGTTACATTTAATTGCAGAGCAATAATCATAGACTCCGATGCTATTTATGCTGACAATGTGCTGTGGTTTAATGTGTATGCTTATGATGCAAATTTTAGGGGCATTTACACTGAAACTCATTTCTTGTGTTCAAAGCAGCTAAACGGAACGCATTGGAATGGAACAAATTGCAGGAATCTTGAGGTGCGTTTTTCAAGGTTTAAAGGGGTGGTATAATGCCCTTTTCAAAAGATGTAAAATAAGTATTTGATGTCCCCAGAGTGTGTATGTGAAGTTTTAGCTCAAAATACCCCACAGATATTTTTATATAGCATTTAAAAATTTTCACTTTTTGAGGTTGAGCAAAAACAAACCTTTTTGTGTCTGTCCCTTTAAATGCAAATGAGCTGCTGCTCCCAGGACAGAGGGCGGAGCTTTAACAGCTTGCACTCACACAGACATGCACTGAAAATTTCAAAAACTTTTAGCCTTTTATGTTCAAACTGGATTCAGACAAAGATGGAGAGAATTTTTTCAGGAATCGGACTATGCTGTTCGCATGTGTTCGATTCACTAAAAAGAACCGGCTTTTTGATTCACTAAAAATAACTGGCTTATTAGAGTCATTCGTTCAGGAATCGGACTACGCTGTTTGTGCTGTATGTGTTTGATTCACTAAAAATAACCGGCTTATTAGGCTAAGTTCACACTGTCAGTCCAAATCCGATTATTTGTGTATCCGATTGGAATATGATCTAAGGCTACGTTCACACTGTCAGTCCAAATCCGATTTGTGTGTCCATGCAGCTCTTTCGTTTTCCGGAATATCTGCATTTGTTTATATGGCAATGATGTTGCGTCGGCATAGCCTACGCCAGAAACAACAACCGCAACATGGAGGGGTTTGCAATAGAAATGTTGTCTTATTTACATTTTACAACATGGAAATGTGTACCTGCCGCGCTGGAATATGCATCTTCTGAGGCACAGCTTTGTTCCGCGCTGTCGTCTGCGCCGGTTTCAAAATATGTCTCTGTAAGACTGAAAATACTGGTCTATGGGACAAAATGGCCCATATGCTGGCTCATTAGCATTCGACCTCCCCCAGATACAGCCTTTCTTCCTCTCAGAAACTAAGAACTCACACAAGAACATGGTTTAATGTGAATATTTAACATTGACTGTTATGTTTTTGGTGTCATTTGAAATGTCTCAAAGTGAGTGGTACAGATATCTCATATCCAGATAGACCAAATAAAAGGTAATAAGGTTTATAGAAGTTTAGAGAAAACTGGTTTAGAGATAAGGCCAGATAAGGCAACCCCCCTTCTGTGGGATAGAAGCCATTTGAGGGTGGTGTCCCCCATCCCCCATATCACCTGGTCAAAGGAGGATAAAGGAAGGTGTTCTGGCCCTCTCTGGGCTCTTCTTCTTTGCTGGACACGAATGGAATAGGTGTTCTCTCTCTCTCTCTCTCTCTCTCTCTCTCTCTCTCTCTCTCTCTCTCTCTCTCTCTCTCTCTCTCTCTCTCTCTCTCTCTCTCTCTCTCTCTCTCTCTCTCTCTCTCTCTCTCTCTCTCTCTCTCTCTCTCTCTCTCTCTCTCTCTCCCTTTCTCTCTCTCCCTTTCTCTCTCTCTATCTCAGGTACAAGCTAGGTAAGATTATTTGGTGTAACCAATGTATAACCATGCTCTAGAGATATTTGAATTGATTGTGGAATTGATCTCTGATATATGAAATATTAAATTGCTACAATGTGATTATTCCAACTGATTTTGACATTGTTCATTTAATGGTTAAAAGGAATAGTCAAACATTCGCTCACTTTTAGTGAGGCACAGATATTATTAAAACCTTTCATTTATGGAGTCAGATGAATTAACGAGTAAATACATATGATTAATGTATTACAAATTTAACCAACCAATACTTTGCATGAGTGAGGACAGAACACGTGATAACCTTCCCCGTGTATTGGCGAACCGGAGATTGTCCGTATTGTCATCACTTTGCAACAACACAGCATTATTTCGGCAGCGACTTTCAGCATGTTTCCTTTAAAGCTACACTGTGTAATTTTTTTAAGTTGATTCTTAGCAAAGGATGTAGGATTCTTGCAAAGGATTCTTAGGATGTAGCCTAGCTTGAACCGGATTTGTAAAAATCGTATTTCATGATTTTTTGCTGTTCACATTAGCTAATTCTGATCGGATTTCAATCGGATATACACAAAAATCGGATTTGGACTGACAGGCTGAACGTAGCCTCGAGTCATTTGTTCAGGAATTGGACTGCGCTGCTTGTGTTTGATTCAATAAAAAGAACTGGTTGCGCTGTTTGTTTTTGATTCACCGATAATAACCGGTTCATAGCGAGTCATGGAGTCAGTCTACACTGCTTGCACTGTTTCAGCAACGGTGTTGACACGCAGCTAAATACAGTGAATTCAGGCACTATAGTAATAACCCAGGGGCCAGGGCGCAATAGGCCTACACATTGGGCGTAGGATATAATATAGAATAGGACATAGGATAGAAATGTGGTGAAAAACAGGTCTAACTTTACGGGGTGATTTTAAAAGGGAGCAATCGTGAAATTAGACCCTGAAAAAACAGCACGACTTGAAAGAAATGACTTTGCATGCACATTGACCAACAATTAAAAAAATATACTCCCCATGGTAGTTCTAATCTGATGTTTAATGTTCAGCTATTCTTTTTGATGCTCATCAGCAAATGGACCAACAATGTCTCCATAAAAATGCTGGAAATTTATGAGATGAACCATTAAGTTAACTTGCAGTCACCAGCTATAAATTCAACAGAATGTGTTGACGAGTTATTATTGGAGAGAGAGGTACAGTACGGTAAGCTGCCACTGTGGGTGAACCGTTTGAAATAAAAGTCGATTTGCCTGAGGGCGACATAGTCTGCAATCTCCATCTGCAGTTACCCAGGCAGAAACCAGAGACCTCACACACCTACACAGCTCACACACACACACAATCAAGTTATGTTAAATAATGCAGAAATGCATACATAGAGGGTTATGATCTTGTGTAGGCCTACACAATGTATTTTTACTTTCGTATGGGTACTCTAATCGGTGCCTGATTAGGAATTTTTTATTTTTTTTTAAATCCCTTTACTAGCTGTGGATTTATAAAAGTATTTTCTTGAATTACATTTCAAATTAGAAAACCAAAGCTAAGAAAATTCCTTTTCTTTGTGTTTTCAGTTGGCCTTCTGTATAGGCTCCATTCAATTTGTTAAACAACTAAACAATTACATTTTCATCGGTTCCTCACACAACAACTTCTGAAGACTTCTGACTATTGCACAGAAGTCTGACTCATTTTATGGTATTTTGTTGTCTGTTTTCTTTTGACTTTTTTGGACAACTGTCATGGAGACAAGAGTTGCAATGTTTCAATTCTTTAAAGAAAAAAGAGTTTGCTCTGCAGTAAAAATATCAACATACGAATAAATAATGACAGACTTCTGATTTTTGGATGAACTATTCCTTTAACAAGCCTCTACTGAATGGCCATGTGGATTTGGGTAAAAACTGAGGCACATGGAAGGAGAAAAAGGGTAGAAAGAGGGAGAGAGAGAGAGCGGGGAAGACGGAAGGAGAGAGGTACGGGGAACAGGTCTTATGCCCGGGGACAATTCTTCATGGTGACAGAGAAGTAGGCCACTGCTAAAAATGAACACTTGGAGCACGATCTCTCTTACTCACAGATAGAGGAAAACACATTCAAGAAAATAAGTGCTTCCTCTGTGCACACAAAGGGGGAAAACAATCATTTTCAGCAGACACAAACATTTTAAAAGTGTTCTTCCTTCCAGCGATAGGCGGGCCATTCCTGTACTTTTTGAAATCTGTAGGGGAAAAATCACCAAGAATTAGTTGCGTTGTTTATTTAGACATGCTTTCTGCTTTGTTTTGGTGGCCGGTTCACTGAAGGAATTCTGAAAATCAGATAAGGCTCAAATTCATCTAGAAAATTAATGCTAAAAGCAATTTGCTCCGAAATGCTGCATGTGTGCAAAAGTGACTATAAAAAATGAATATGGTTATGTAATTTAGGGTGTGTTCACACTTGTAATTCTGTTCTCTTTGGTTCTTTTGGTCTGGACCAAAAACAGAAAACGATACATTTAGTCCTGGTTCGCCGGAGTCGTTCTGACGCCTGTACCGAACTGTGATGAGAAACATTGCGACTATGACGAGAAAAAACAGGTAGCCTATGCTTGAACATTACGTCCTTTTTAGGGTCGCATCTTGTGTCCTGTTTTTGGTTTGTTTACATGTCTTTGGTCCGTGTAGCGTTCATATTTCAGTCGAAAGAGTTCGTTTGGAAGTTGACCGCGACCCATCTTTTCAGGGGTCTCGGTCCGCTTGTTTGGTGCGCGCCAGGGTTCGGATGACAGCGTTCACACTTATTCAAATGAACCGCACTAACAGAGCAATTCGAACCTGGGTTCGTTTGAATCGAACCAAACCTGACAAGTGTGAACAGACCTTTAGGGACGTATTTCTATAAAAGCATACACCAAAAACATTCTTACACTTAAACATTATTAGGCTACTTAAAACATTACAATGGTAGTGTAATGAGTGTAACGTCCACACTGAGACAGCGGTTTTTTTATTCATGAAAACAAAGCTTTTTGAAAACGCTCTCCAAAGTGGATCAATTTGAAAGAGACGTTTTCGCGTTGTAGTGTGGACAGTCAAAACGAATGTATTTAAAAATGATGTAAGTAGAGGTCGACCGATTCATCGGTTTTGCCGATTAATCGGCACCGATAGTTGATTGGTGGAACTATCGTTATCGGCAAAAATACATACCGATAGTTTTTCCTGGTTGCGTCCGTTGCTGGAGCGGCTGAGAAGCGCACGCTGTCATTCATTACACAGTAAGAGAGAGCTGAGAAGGGTCTGCTGGCATCATGCAGTACAAGAGCGGCCTCTAGAGGTGTAATAAAAACTATCGCTGATGCCTCGTGTTGTTTATTTCGACACGTGATTCTGCGTGCTGCACTGAGAGCACACGCTGCGTCGAGAGCGCTGACATCAGATGCGTGTTTATAGCACCGACAGCTAAAAGGCAGCCTATGTATACAATACATTTTGTCATATCATTATAAAGTGATTAATTTGTTGACTAAATGCTGCATTAGTAGAGAAAGAACAGCACAACAGTATGTTTGTTTGCCTTCGAGGCTGAGAGGACGCTAACATTAGTAGTACCTCAAGCGGTTAAAACACTGACAAAAATAAACGTAAGTCCGACCCGAATGTTTAATGTCACAATTGTTACCTCTATTTGCATTAGTTTATATCCAGCTCGTCACTTTTATGCATTTAATATGCAGAGAAGTTGCATATTTAAAGCTAGAGACGTAAGATAGCAAACTGATATGTTCAAACAGCCGACAGAAACATATAAACAAATCAGAAAAGCATTCGATTTCGGTTATTTTTTCGTCATCACTTTAATACATGTTTTGTTATTTTGATTAGATAATCATCAAGTGTTTATAAAATAGAAGCAAAAGTGTGAGACTATACATTTAATATTTATGTCATTTCAATGCTCTGGCATTGTAGATATTTAAGCATGACTGTTTGGATTTATATGAAATGATAACACTTACAATAAAATTCCATATGTAACATTAACTAAGGTTAATAACTTCTGTATAAGGATTGTTCATTATTTGTTAATTAACATGTAGGCTACTAATACATTTTTAAATTAAGGTTTTTATTTGTTAACCATAGTTAATGCACTATCAAACTAACATGAATGATCAAGGTGCAATTGTATTGCTCAAATATTATACCGATCAAATTTTGTTACTTTTTTATTCATTAAGTTGGCTTGAAAAATAACAGTTTAATAGTTACATTTTGAATGTAACTGGTTTTATTTTTTATTTAGAGTATTACTTTTTGTTTCAGTTTGAATGAATGTCTTTTATTGACTTCAATATTTATTCATATTATATATTTATTTCATTTAGCATGTTTTCATGGTTCAATACAGTTTTATTATTTTTATAATAAAGTTCAGCACTGTTTTACTTGGAGTGTTATGTTTGTTTTTATCCAGTATCAATTTTAAAAACTATCGGTTGATTAATCGGTTATCGGCAAGTATGGCCCAACCTAGCTATCGTTATCGGTAAAATCCACTATCGGTCGACCTCTAGATGTAAGTTTAGTCATGTGACGCATATTGTACCAATAGATGTTAATTTTTATTCCGGTATTGTGCCTGTTATGTGCTTTTTACTTTCACACTGTTGTTAAAATGTTACTTTGCACACTCTTCATATCACAGTCCTGCAAAGATGACAGAAAATTTACTCACATTTTCTGTCCTGCGGCAATACATGAGAGCAGTTGCGTTTTAGACCAAACATATGGTGACTGAGTGCGACCTGGACGCATCAGTGAATGGTGAGATATTTAGCTAAATAAAATTATCCAGTCAGAAGAATTGTGCGATAACTTTAGTTATTTTTCCGTCTGTATCATCTCAGTAAGCTTTTTTTCCCAAATGAATCCGGATTAATGTAGGCCCCGTTTACATGTACATGGTTATTTTGAAAAACTGAGACATTTCCCTTCGTTTGTGCCCTTCGTTTACACGCAAACAGAGAATTTGCCTCTGAAAACGAGTCTTTCTAAAAACTCCGGCCAGAGTGGAGGTTTTGGCATCCGACATCACAGTATACGACAGAACTTGCACCTGCGTCAAAAGTGCGACCTATGTTAAAGAGGAAAAGGAAGTGATTCGTTGCTGTTGTTGCTATTTTCGGGATTCTGATTGGCTAACGTGGGCTTGAGCTTCTAGTTACACTGCCACCTACAGGTTTGGCATGCTCTTGACGGCGTATATACACAGGTTCGAGTAAACCAGGGGGGTAATCTATCAGCCGGAAACTGAAGCTTCCCCGGGGGCCGCCATTGATTAGCAGACCATCACCTGCTGTCAGCATTCCATTGACTCCCATTCATTTTGGCGTCACTTTGACAGCGAATAACTTTAGATCTGAGGCGTTTAAAGACTCCATTTGTCCATTATTTATTTCTAAAGAAACACGAAAATGTATAAAAGGCTCCATTACCTTGTATCTTACGTTATGGCCCCGTCTAAGCAGTTTTTGTAAAAATAGGCTAACGATTGCGTCATAACCATGCGACTCTCTGTCGCACAGTAGAGAAATTTCCGTATAGACAGGAGGAGAAGCTCGCGCGCAATCGGGGGGATGTGGAGGCAAAATGACAAAATAATTAATCAGAATACTTCGCAAAAGTTGCTCCTGCTCCTAGCTCATGGACACCTCCTACTCACACTCTCCGTCTCTGCAAGATTCGGAAGGGAATGATTCAGATTTCTCTTGGCACAGCTACTAGAAGACAGACGGGTTGCTTTGTGACGTCACCTTGTCACGTCACATCTACGTCGTCAAGCTCGGTTTGAGTCTGCGCAGTACACTCAGCCATCAGGAAGTGAGTGCTTCTAATTGACTTAACTTTTCCCCGTTGAATTCAGTGGGGCCGCTGTGTCCATTTCTTTTACTGTCTATGGTGTAAACTAACACTTTTCTGAAAACTGACAGGTGTGCACGATGTTATTTTTGAAAACGGAGAGGATGAAATGTCCGTTTATGAAAATAGCCGGCCACGTGTAAACGTAGCCGTAGACGAAGCCTGAAGACATTGATGAGATTGTTCAGGTGTGTTTGATTAGGGTTGGAGCTAAACTCTGCAGGACAGCAGCTCTCTAGGACCAAACTTGCCTACACCTGCACAATGACAAGCCAATTAACAGGGATGAATCTAACAGGATAGAAATAAAGTGCTAAAGTTAGCTATTATTATTGAGTGTTAGCTAAAGGATGCCAACTATTTGAAGAAATTAAAAAAAAATTAAAAATTTTTTTGACTTTTTTCCCCTCCAAATGATCGTACTGATTTCTGTAATTTTTTTCTAAAAAGATTGAACGTTTTATGTGGAGCAAACCAACTACCACCAAATGTCACAGAATTCATTAAATGCATGTCACTTCTTGAAGGAACTGGCTTTTGTCAGGTAAAATGCACTACATAGCAGGAATGATCCATTCTATGTGCGTATTACTGTGGTACCTTCACAGACTTCAAGTGCAAGATTTATTTAATAGCGAACCGCTGTAAGCAAACTCCTTGAAAGATTTACACGGTTACATTAACACATCAGCAGAAGGCAAAAAACTTCTATATTTCATCTTACAGCATTCGGTCCCATGTATAATGCATGTTGCTTAGGTCAGAAGACTTGTTATTGCTTTCAAAGTTTATTGCTTCTCGGATCGAATATGCTTACAGATGCTCCAAGTTTGCATCTGCATCTCCCAGAATGAAGCAGTAACTGGATTATGCCTCCTTCTACACTACATAGAATATGCTCAGTGTCACTTACAGTTACAGCTAGCAAATTTAATTAAGAGTCATAAAGGGTCTCGTTTCGTTTCGCTACGCTGAGGATATGGGTGCAGTATATTCTGCAGCAAGTTTTAAATTTGTAATTGCTCAGGTTAAGCAGAGGGTAATTTTGCAATCCTTGCCAAGTTTTGTTAAAGTGCCTCATTAAACAAGACAAATGAGCTTTCGGAATGAAAAATTTGGACATAGCCCATTTGATTCCCTAGTTGATACATTTGAAATGTTTGGAACGGCATACTGCTTTTCATACTTTATTTTTGTCATTTGCACATTATGCTCAACAAGAACTTCCCTTTCCAATTTTTAAATCTTTTTTACAGACAGCCAAAAGTTATTTTAGACTATTTTCGAAACTATTTTCGTATGGCATAAAATTCCCAAATTACATACTATATAAACCACTACATTTGGGCACTGTATCCCACAATGCACTGTGACAAATTAACTGTAAATAGCAACAACCTCAATTTTCTACGTTTCGTTAAAATTAAAACATTTATGCACACACCGTTGCTACTTTACATTTTTAAGTACAATCAACTTGGATGTTTGTCATGTCAACTTAAATTACATTAAACTGACTTGAATCTTGTATAACTTATAAAAAAAGATGAAAATTGCTTAACTTATTTTGATGCATTAGAGCAATGCAAAAACACATGTTATAACTAATTGATCATATAATTGTTTTTTATAGTGCACAATTTGATTTCAAAATTATAACCAGATGCCACTTGCTCAATTTAGCATGCAATACGTACTAACTTGGCAATGCCAAAACAACCTAATGAAAATGTGTAACTATTTACGTTTTGGCGAATTGGTGGCTAATTTGTATGACTTTGTGCAATCTCATTAATTCGTACAATGTTTACGCCTCAGTGATGGGTATGATTAGGGGTGGACCTTCACGCTTACTTTTCTTTTCTAATCATCGTTTTTGTACGATTCCCATCGCATAAAATCTCCCCCTTGTAACATATAGTTACTTTTTTCCCGTGAGATCAGATTGGCGAAGCTGCATACAAATGTTTAAAATGCTTATCAGTGAATGCAGCTACATTAGTATGCCATTTGGAACAGATTCTTCCTTAGCTCTTCTCACTCTGCTGAATCATTTATTAATGGTCATTTATGGCCATGTACTCTTCTGAGTCACTGTCTAATGGTGCTTGTGGATGGGTGCACATTCTGACACATCGATGGTACAAACTACCATCTATCAGATGATTCGTCCAACTGTAACAGCTCTCAGTGGCACATTTAGATTGATGCCTGGTGCTTTTCAGAAGGGGGGAGGGAAAGTGATCAGACACATCCAATTAACAGAGGCGAGAAATCAGCCTCTCGTTGTTGGAACTAATGTTCTGGATTCTTTTCAAACATTCATGACTGTCTAACGCTAATGAGAAAGGAGGACATTTATAAGTAATATGCTTTATAATTAACAACAAAGGCTCTGTGCATTTTTAATTTATTGTCGATCATCATAAAGATTTTATCTTAAGGCTTATGTCTAATCGTTGACAGAATCGCAGTCAAACCCAGCATGTGGTTTGAGTAAGAATGTTCATTTTGAATGCATTTCCCACAAGTTGATTTTGTCAACATTTATGGGTACATTAACATATAGATGAGCTCAAAGCTTACAGACATGGACTAAAAGCTATAAAATGTTACAAATTTGCTCTAAAACACCTGCAATTTTGTTTCTGTGGTGTTTAAATGTGCATGTGCAGATCCTTTTCTGAAGATAGCCTAAGGAAATCATGTTATGCTTTTTGTTTTCCTCATTGCATGCTCATATTGCTATCAGAAATCTTTGTTCTCTCCTTTTTAGTTCATAAATGAAAGCTTTGCCCCCAGCCCTTGAATCAAATGTAAATTGTACCTCTTTTGTCAAATTTTTGTCATATGTAGCTAGGCGCATTTGGGTTTCTCTTCTCTCTACGTACATAGCAAGTCTGAGAGAATGAAATATCTGAAAAGTTCTATTTTAAGCATAATTTCTGTGTTAAAGCACAACTTTGGCTACATTTTGCTAGTTTTAATACACGTTGTGGACTTTAAAAGAGCATATGTGCATAATGTTATATATTCATAAACTGCATACATTCTAAATCACTGACTTCTGAATGTAGGATGTTAGAATGCTTACCATGCAAAGCCATTAAAATTATTGTACATAATACATCTTTGAGACAGACAATGAAACATTTAGTTGAACTTTAGCCTTTGTTGAAGTTAATATTGTATTAATATTAATACATTCATATGTTTAATATTAAAAGTATTTTAATATAATATATATAAAAATGATTTTATTAAATTGATCAAAAGTGACATTAAAGTTATCAAATAATTAAAGTTACAGTTGAAAAAAAAGATCATTAATAATAATAACACTAGTATAGTAATATTAGTAATAATAATATTTAATAAATGTTTCTTGAGCACCAAAGCAGCAAATTAGAATGAGTTCTGTTTTTGTTTTTGTTGCTGTTTTTATTTGTATTTTTTTAATCCAATGAATGCTGCTTTAAAATAAAATAAAATAAAAATTTCCGACCCTAAACTTTTGACCAGTAAGTTTTACACCAAACAATTATTTCATGAAATGAGGGTCACCATCTAGATCAAGCATCTTTGTCCTGATGCGCTCAGTGGTTGCTCCTGCATTGTGGAAACCTTTACTCGCTCTCTTTATTGTTTCAGTCACAGTTTCTCTGAGATTTGCTTTGTCAGATCAAAGACCGCTGAACCATTGCACAGCTCACAATTTAAAGCGGAACTTCTGAGGAACTGAAGGTCTCATAAAGGGAATCCCTAAGAGAGGTACTGCATGGTCCTCTTGGTCTTGTTGTGACAGCGCAGCTCTGATCAAATGAAAGCTTCACGCGGTCTTTATCTGTAGCTGTTGCAGAGCGTCCCTCTTTGACACCCAATGCCTGACTGCGCATAAGTGGAGGGGAGCAGAGAGAGGGAGGAGAGAAGAGAAAAACAGCAGGAGGAGGGTGAAATCTAGCCAGACTATGTTGAAGAGCCACAGGCTGCGCACAGAAAATTGCTCTGGAGTTAGAGAGGATGAAAGGAGGAAGATCGACATTATTGCTGCAGAGATTTCAGAGGTGTGGGCAAGTGGAAACTTATTGACATCTTTGGCGTCGATACTGGGAAGAAGATGAGAATTGAGTGATTTCAATCTACAGGAGGCGCAAGACTGCTACTGTGGAGGAGTGCCGTGCTTCTAATCCTTCAGAAAATAGGTAATTTTCTTCTAGGTAAACTTACTTTTAAATACTTTACCTTTTACAGCCCACGTCGATTAATGTGGGAGGAAGAGATCTGAGGACTGGATCGGATTTGAGACTTTGGGGCGTCAAAGAATTCTTCTGCTGCAATTTTTCTGAGAAAAACATGCATACGTGAACCCCACGCACTTACTGTTCAACGCAATCCGGAGTGATGAACATCATAGGAGAGGCATGTCA
Organism: Leuciscus leuciscus; assembly: GCF_965113295.1. Taxonomy (NCBI): domain Eukaryota; kingdom Metazoa; phylum Chordata; class Actinopteri; order Cypriniformes; family Leuciscidae; genus Leuciscus; species Leuciscus leuciscus. The sequence goes on along the minus strand of NC_138739.1, from coordinate 26,228,086 downwards.
GTTGTAGTCTCATATGCGGCGCTCTGAGGAATAATGATGGGAAGAAATTCACTTTTGGCATAAAATGAGAAATTTATCGCTGCCGATCATTTCTGACCCACTCTTTCGGAGAACATGTGGCTTATTTCTCTATTCCCTCTCGCTTTAGAAGCCGTGAGATTCCTCTTTGGAAAATAAGAGCCGGTGGTTGTGCTTACAGACTGGGAGATCTGAAATATTTAAGACTCTGGCTATGAAAGATGCAATTAACGATTAATGAAAACTGAAACGGCTGTGATCAGCATGCACAGGTTGCCTACATTCACTCTGAAAACTGTGGGAGTGAGTTAAGACGAGAGGACTAATGACTGACAGCGGTACCAGGTTTGCTGTGTGGTACCCCGGAGTACATCCTGTGCATTAGTTTGGCTCAATCTTGATCTTTTTTTCTTTTTCTTGCTTCCTTGTTAGCTCTTCCTCCCATCACGCCTCATATTGAGGAACAGGTTGCTGTGCTATTAAGCAGATTTAGATTAACTACTGTTTCCAGGACTGCGGTTCCATTGGGATGAACAGTTAAGCAACGCATATGGGTCTACAAAACTTGGTTTAATTAAACATTCAACCACTCATCATTATTTCCTTGTTCCTCATAATCAACATGGTCCCACCGCCCCCTTCCAACAAGCCACACGTTTGCCTTTCGTGTGTTCTTATCATGAGTAGCATGGCGCTGCTGGACGCCTACCTTGTGGAGCAAAATCAAGGTCCACGGAAGGTGGGCGTCTGCATCATGGTGATGGTAGGCGACGTGTGCTTCCTCATCGTGCTGCGGTACATTGCAGTATGGGTTGGTGCCGAGGTACGAACTGCTAAACGCGGCTATGCCATGATCCTCTGGTTCTTCTACGTCTTTGTGCTCGAGATCAAGGTCTACTTTGTCTATCAGAACTACAAGGCGGAAGGCGAGAGAGCGGAAGCTCTTACCTGCAAGGCTTTCACGGTGCTGCTTTCCGTGTTCGTGCCGGGGCTTTACGTTACGCTGGCAGCCATCGACCACATGGAATACGTTCGGCCAATCAAGAAGAGGGAGGAGCTGAGGAGTCGACTATTTTGGGTTGTGGTGGATCTTCTCGACATCTTGGACATTCAGGCCAGCCTATGGGAGCCTCAGAGAAAAGGGCTTCCCCTATGGGTGGAGGGCCTTACTTTTTTCTACTGCTACATACTACTTCTGATACTGCCGTGTGTGTCGCTAAGCGAAATAAGCATGCAAGGTGTAAATATTGTGCCGCACAAGATGTTGTTGTATCCCATTCTCAGTTTGGTCGCCATCAACTTTATTACGATTTTTATACGGGGAGGAAATATGGTGCTTTATAGGGACGTCCGTGTGTCTGGAATACTCATAGGCAAGAACGTCCTCGCCATTGTCCTGAAGACGTGCAGCTTCGTGCAGTACCGGAGACACCTGCAGGAGGCGCCGACACCCGCTCTCGCTCCGGAGCTACAGAGGGACACAGTGCCACAAAGTTCTCGAAGGGCAGTGCCAGTCGCAATGCCAATGTCCGTCACCATGCCAACTCCGCAGGTAGTCATACAAGATCTCACCACGCTTCCAGAAGAGCCCGAACTTGAGGAAACATGACAAAAGGTGGAATTAGAAGAGTTTGCACGGAGGATATTTGGACAACGCACAACATGAACTGCTTTTAGATTTTTATCCTAAAGTTAATCCGGGTGTACACTGTCTGATTTTTACTGTACTTTACCATTGTTTCTTATCAGATTGTATGACGTGATATTAATAAGACTGTGCACCCCATACCACAGACATTTAGCTAGACTCTGATCGAAATTGACTGCACTGACTAGGCATTTTGAGTCACCACAGTGTAAAAAGAAATCATAATAATTATTTTCATCTTGTTTTCCAGTAGAAATGGCAACTTTTTTCAAAAACAAGATACATTTAGACTTAAGGCCAGAACACTCGTTTGGGCCGTTTTTGAGCATCGGTCGTCTTAGTTTTTTCGGTGTTAGCTCTAGTCGGGCACCGTCGGTGAGAGAGAGAACTCTGATTGGCTGTTGAGCTTTGCGAACGAGTCAGTGAACGAGAAAGAAAGTAAAAGTGATGAAAGCGAGCAAAGAAGTCAAGACGGTACAGACAGACAGAATTTTACGTCATCTTACCTGAGCATTCAAATGCACGAATATTTTCATAAGAACATTAGACGACTGGAACGAAGAAACTGATCAGCGTGATTGATATTCAAAATGGTAAGCAAATGCTGCTTTGTTTATGTTTCGTATATCTAAAGTCATAGTTTCTGTTTCCCCTTTTGAATGAAGAAAACAGACCATTGATACCTGCTGATATAGACAAATATTTACTTACGCAGGCGCAGAACGCACATGCGAGTTGACACTCGCCTTAAGTCCTTTTGGTGTGTTCAAGCACAGCTTTTTGACCGAGACGCAGCCAACGAAAGGCGACAACACAGTCAGCTTTTGTCGCCGCTAGCTCTTTGACATCGGCTTGGTGTGTCCCAGGCTTTAAACAAAATTGTGTAGACATTTATCTTACCACATTGGTAAATAACTTTTTCTTGTTATAAACATAATTACATTTTGATTTGTGTGTTGTTCTGCTGAAAGATAAGAAAAAAATTGTGATTAAGAAAAAAAATCATAACATTTTCATATTCAATGCCAATTCCAAATTTCGCCTTGAAAATAAAAAAGGCTGAATCTCTGACAACAAAAAAAGTAATGTTATCATAGAGTTATCAAATATCATAGAGTGTGCACCCAATTTTAGTGAGATCATGTGATTAAAGTTGTTGATGAGGTGACAAATGTTCGTGAAATGAAGACACAAAGCAGCTGTGGTGGATCTGGGGTCCATTCATTTCCAGAAAATGTCTTTAAATCTGGAATGTAGAAGTTTATTCCGAAAGCCATTAATTAACAAGTGGTATACCAAGCAAATCACACTTGAAGGAACTCTCATTGACCCTATGATTGTACAATTACAGACAGCTGCGAATACTTCATCTATTTTCGTGTTAAAAAATGCACTGAATCATCATGTTCTGTATTTATTTAATTTTATTTATGCAGTATTTTAATAACTATGGTGAAAAGTTATGTGTTTGGAACAACTCATTCTACAATTAACTTATCTAAACCTATTACAAAGTGAATGTTTTATATTTAATGGAATTATTCATATATTCTTTGTTTCGATGTTTTATGAGAATCAAATGAATGATATTTTGTTATTAAAACAATGTTTTTGTTGATATCTGATATAATTTTCTCCTTCTTGATGCTAAGCCACCGACCACCCAAAACCCACTAGCAATGGTTTAGAAACTAAGAACCCCTTAGCAACCGTATAGCAACCCCAGAAACTGTTTCGAAACTTAGAACACCTTAGCACTGTAAAAAAAAATTTTTTTTTAAATCCTGATTTCTTTTCACAAGATTTTTTCTTTTGTCAAATCAACTCAATAATTTCCCCTTCATTGTATTAACTTGACAACCAGGTAACTTGCTTTTTTAAGTTAAACCAACAATATTTGTTTTACAGTGTGTGTATCTTATGTCAACCACGAGCTGTGCCAAAACATTTTCTTAAGAAAATCTAGTATTTTCCACTCAATCGTCATCCTTTGTTCTTTTTGAGTAAAATTACAAGTCTGCTAAAAGCAAAGACTTCCCCGAACTGGGACCAAATCACAATCCTGCTATTCAGTATGATTATTCTTATCTTGTCAGCTGAACATGATGATAAAAGGCAGCTTGTTCTTTTCTTCTACAAATCTAGAATTGGAGGCAACTCATTTGAATAAAGTTGTCATAATCAAATGCAAATTTAGCAAAGTTTTGTCTCCTGTTCCTAAATGATTAGCTTGCTGTTAACCCACTCCAAATCTCTGAGGGCTTTCTATTTAAATCCAAAAATCAAAGCTCAGCCTGAGTATTTCAATAATAAGTAAAACATTGTGTGCCTTGGGTGAATTAAAAGAAATGTTTTATGACAACGTATACCGAGAGCTATAATTTTAGCATGTTGCTATAGCTACTGTTAGATTAGCACAGTCGACAAATATAGCACAAAGGCATGTCTAAAAACAAAACAAGATCTCAGTAAATACACCTGACAGCTTCTCATCGCTTCACTGACACCGTAGATGCTTATGTGCCAGATTGAAACACAAAATATAAATCATATTTCTTTAACCTCTCAACATTAAAGTAAAGAGTAACTAGTTTGTCAAAGCAGTCCCTTTCAGTCAGTAATTTATGGGTGTGTATTTCTTCTTGCAAGTTAATCTGTAAAGTGCTCTGAATCTAAATAAATATCGAAATTCATCACACTTGATTAATATTTACATTTGATGTACAGTAGCTTCTAAAAGGCATAGTTCACAAATAAAAAAAAGACATATTTTACTCACCCTTATTCACGGGAGTGAATGGGTCTAGATCTTTCCAGCAGCAAAATCACATGCACACACACAAAAACACCATAAAAGTAGGTCAAATGACTTGTGCGGTATATTTCATGTCTTCTGAAGCCATAAGATACTGTAGCTTTCTGTGAGGAAATCTTCTTGTAGAATTTGAACTTTATAGCACATTTTTATTAAAAGACAATGAATAAACCGAAAAACGTAATATTGGAAGTTACTTTTAAAAGTAATGTGAAAGTTCGTTTGACATAAATGTTGTTCAAATAAGGTCAATATTTAACTACGCTAAAGTTTAAGCAAATCTTATCATTTATGTTAAAGCACTTACAACAAAAACAGAGCAGTTATGTCTAAATCTAAATATTAGCATTGCATATGAATAGCAGACTAGCCCTTGCCAAATTGGTCTACAACTAATAGCTGACCATTGAAAAACCTCTCAAGTAATGGCCCGGTTGGGACCATTTAATAATCAAGCTTGAGAATTCAGACCTCACGCCATGATGATAATAGCCCAATTACAGAAACAAAATCGTGTGAGTTGTTATTTTGGACAGAGGGTGGAATTAAACTCGCTGCTATTTGCCAAGAAAATGGAGGCCACTGCTGCGCCAAGAGATTATGTGTCAATCAGTCCTAATGTGGGTAAAACTGAAAAAAATGTACTGTAAAGACATGGGGCAGCTGCAGGCAGTGCTCAACACAGCTAACTACTAACCCGCAGCTGATAAATGCATCCGGAGGGAGCCATGAAAGTCAAATCTGAAATAGAGGACAGCATAAAAAATATTCTCTTCAGGTACTCTGGATATGCACATATTAGTGTGATTCTGTGTGGATATGAGAAGTCTCTAGGCAGTGGAGTTCAGGATTTGAGGAAAGATATTAGTTAGTATGTATAGATAGATAGATAGATAGATAGATAGATAGATAGATAGATAGATAGATAGATAGATAGATAGATAGATAGATAGATAGATAGATAGATAGATAGATAGATAGTGGGGTGTAACGTTACACAGAAGTCATGGTTTGGTATCTCGGTTTTGGGGTCACGGTTCGATACAAGTTTGATGCATTTACATGTCATTTTCTTTGCACGTGAGAGTACATTAACATGCGGTGACCATGGCGGATGCACGAAGTTCAATATCACGCTTTTTTAAGAAATGACAGAAAGATGAGCGAGAAGGAGAAAAAGTGCCATCTACGTCTGCCTGCTTCGCCTCTCCACGAGGAGACGGCGAGTGAAGCGGCGCCTGAGGCTTCCCATTTCTAGGCATATTTCATCACTGGACTGTAGTAATGAGACTTCCACGACACAAATCGGCATTTTGTCTCATTTTAACAGCGGAAATAACTTAAAATACTTATGGTCATATAGAGTATGCACCCAATTTTAGTGAGATAATGTGAATAAAGTTGTTGATGAGGTGACAAATGTTCGTCACAGATAGATGGATGGAGCGATATACAGTATATATATTAATATATACGTGGCTGAATAGAATTCACTCATAATCAGAGATGGAAACATAAAAAAGCTTTAACACACTTCCCCCACTATGATTCAGAGCCGCTGGCACCTGTTGACAGAACCAGTGGGTGGCAATTAAGCTGCATTTGGAAGAACATGGCATTTCAACACATTGCGGCTGCAGTCATATACTGGAACAGCTTCAGCAGCATTTAATTGGACACATCATTATCTGTCGCCACTCCATTCGGATTCTTGAATTATATGATTGTGTATTTTTGTTCCCGCCAAGAGCCTACAGGGGGTCTCAGTCCTCTTGTTTCAATTAGCCTAACAATGCATTCAGTTGCCTGCTGTGCCACACAGAGCCCGGACCGCCACACAAGACCGAAACACAATGTGCCATCCAGACACTTTGCTTGTTTACACAAGGATGCCGTCAATCTGTTGCTCTGCTTAATTTACCATGACAATTTTCTTTTTTAAAGTTTCTTATTAGCTCTTTTTCGGCTGCCATTGTTGACTTCTTCAGGCAAAATGTGGTTAAATAAATGCACAGTTGTCTAATACCGAACTGAAATAAACATTTCAGTCCAAATTTTGAACAATGCTATATTGGTTTGCATAATTAACAGTAGAACGCATATATTTACATGTCTGTGTACGTGTAGCTCTTGTTGCACTGTTGACAACGTTAGATTTAGAATAATTTTCGTGAAACATTCAAATAAAAGATTCAGTCATGGGATATTTAAACCTTCACAGCATGTCATATTAAATGCTTCGAAACTTCAATGCAGTTACCTCATTATGGTTTAATGAGTGTCTGGTTTGTTGGCTCAGGAACTTCTCGGACCGATTCAGTTTGATGTTTTGTAAACCGGTATTGACTAATAAAGAACCGTTCACCGCGGCAATACTCCACCATGTTTAAAGTTTATGGCACGCCCAACTCAACTTGCTTATCAAAATGATCTCTGAATTTCCCAGTTGAAAATACGACTTGAGAGGGCGTTCATGTCCAATTTTAACTCGGAAACTCGTATTTACAATAATCGCGATAGCATGTGAAGCCAGCATAAATATGTATGAAGCTCCTCAGAAGAATTCAAAAAATGTAGTTTATAAAGAATATGCATCATTTGTTTTTCGTTTTTGATCCAGGATTCAATTATATATACATTTCTATTTCCACGTCCACCCCTGAAATAACATATAGCCTGGTAAAAAAATGAGAAAAGAGATATCAATTGAAAGAGAAACCAGAAACCATCATCTAATTATAGAATGGTTGGTATCTAAAACTGTGAGCTGAATATACCCAATGATACTTCTCGTAGAAGTTTAATCTAAGAGAATTACCATCGCAACACTGAGATGAAGTTGTCATTGGTGTTTCACACCTGAGGGGGTTCCTATGGCAACATGAGCCTCAGGTGACATCGTTGTTCTGAGACCCAAAACAGAAACTCGATGAAGACTTTAAGGAGAGTCAACAATGAATCATATACTTTATGAGGGGAATGTCATATTCAAAGCTGCTGTGGTACATCTAATGTGATACCAGTTATGCAGTTTATAAAGGCAATGTCGTCTTAAAATCAACATTAAGCAGCATTTGCAACCCATTTTACTTTGTATTCCTGACTGACACATATGGGCGACTTCTATTAAGATGGATTTCAGGTTAATTCAAGGGTGTCATAATACCATTTGCCATTGTTTTTCCATAAGTTTGAAATATTACCACTGTTGTCAGTGATTGCATTGTTACTAAGTAGAAAGGCAATTTATTGCACCATTATCTGTTATTATTTGATTAAACTGCAATGAAAACACTTGAAGGCATATGTTCAGTTAATCAGTCTTTGGCTTTGTTCGTTCACTTTTAAAATTCATTTTGAATATAATTAGGCATCTTAATATTCACCACACATTCATCCCATTGTTAACAACTCCATATGGGGCATGTTTTATGCCGGGTATGAAATTAATACATCAGTGTCAAGACAAAGAGAAGTCTGCCTTTGAATGTTAAACACTAAAAATTTAATTTCACACTTTTTATTGCTTATATTTAAAAGCCAAAGAGAAATAATTACTTTTCACTAGGTATAAAAGGCTTAAGAAATTCAATAACAGCGATAGTCTCAGTTCAAACTGATTTGTTCAGCGACCAGAGAATGAAAGATGAATCAGTCGTTCATTTTATGCCTAAGAGAAGATGTAAGAAAGCCTGAACTGCTGTGAAAAAAATATGGTGTCTTGACTCACACTGTCAGAAATACTTCTCTTGAGGAGTCTTTCAAACTGTGCATAAAATATGCGCAAATGAAACCCTGACAAGTGACTGTTTACATTCTTAACCCTCTGGGGGTTAAAAAAAAAAAGGTCTATTAAATAAATGTACTATATTTTAGTTTAATAATGTTTTTTATTTACTATTTTGCATTTTTAGGGAATTTTATGGTGCTAAATTATACTTATGGAATGGTTACGATCCATTTATTATCTGTTAACCACTTTTAAGCATAGATTAAATTACATTTCCAACCTAAACGGTCATAAATCTTAAATGCTTTAGAGCACAGACTGAAGTTTGGTCTCTTTTTAAAGATGACACTTGGCAGATTATTGCTGAAGTGAAATAAGTCAAAACAATTTTTGATTTTATATGAAATACATATTTTCCAAAAACATGTTTTACACTAAAACTGTGAGAAAATCAAAGCCATAAATCTAAACAAGTTGTGCTACAAATTTATATATATATATATATATATATATATATATATATATATATATATATATATATGTATATATGTATACGTATATACAGTATGTGTATGTGTATGTGTATATGTATATATGTACAAAATCTTACTGAAAGCTCTTATATATATATATATATGTATATATATATATATATATACAGTATAAGAACTTTCAGTAAGATTTTGTTTGGGTGGAGTACCAACCATTTCCATAGATTAAATTCAGTACAAGTGTGACAAATTTTTTTTTTTCAGGACCATTTTTTGTGTGTGTTTCACATAGAAATTGCCAAAACCTTTACCAAATTTCATAACATTCTGATGCAGTAAAAAATTCAAAAAAGCCAAAACTTACAATTTTTCTGTCAAAAAAACAACCGAACAGCACCAGAGGGTTCACTTTTAACCCAAATTAGTTGACTTTACTCGCAAATCGTGTGGAAACACGTTGCCCTATACCACTTTAGTTTTTACACAAGCTGAAACTAAACATGTTGAGTTGTATTAACATGGAATCCTAACTTTTTACACAAGCTGAAACTAAACATGTTGAGTGGTATTAACATTCATATCAATCATATGGAAAGACCCAGACAATAAGAGATTAAACAGATGAAATGAGGTGCTGATGACTTATAATCTTTATAGATGACTACATCAATATGCAGTCATAGACACTGGATCCCTATACTCTTGGCTTTTTTGCTATAACAATTGTGCCTTTTAAACACACAAGTAAAACAGCCAAAGAAACACTAATGTTCAATTGTCAAGGGCAAGAGCCCAACTAAAGCCAACACTTATCACCATTATGGTGACTACAAATTAAACAATAATTCATCAACATCTAAACCTCTGTTAATTCTCAATACCGTCTGCTTCTCAATACAATTCTCAATACTCGTCCCGCCAGGTGTAGAGCCCCTTGGACACACGTTAGACGCGGGTCTTTTCACGTGACCAGGCAGGATTTTGATTTGGCCCCTCCCCTTCCTTATGAAACTAAACATACCAAGTTATCTCTGCTAAACCTGATTAGTGCAATGAATCTTTCAGCTAAATAGTACAAACAACTAATGTTGTTTAGTAATGATAGCAGGTTTTTACTAAACATAAAATAATAAGTAATGATCACTCGTAAGTTTAATTAGAAACAAAATCTGGGTTTACAGTGTTGAAGATAGTGAGTGAAAGACGTTTGGAACTAAACCCAAGGAGCAATGAAGTTTTTAAAATGTACTGATAGCTTTAAAGAAAGTTGTTTTATGGATTTTTCCTTATGGCCAAGGACAGGTGAAGTGACTGAATCTGCTCTGCGGTGAATATGTTTGTTTGAAGTAGACGAGGAGCTGTCTTTTATTCGAAATAAGAGCAGAATCAATTCAGACACTCTGAAGGTAAAGACTGCAGACAGACAGAAAATGAATCACGGATCTATGTCAAACGTATCTCAATATGCTGACATTGCTAATACTTTCCCAGTGGTTTGATTGATTCTGGAAATATTTAAATGCTATAACTATAAGATTCAATTTCACACCATTGTGTTGATCAAACAAGTTCCTTGCTTCATTGTAATATCCTGACAATGACATAAAACTATTTAATAATAAAACAATATTTAATTCTCTCCAAGTTTAATGTAGAGACTATAAGTATACTATACTATGCATACTATAAGTATACATTTGTAGTTGAATAAATAATATATATATATACAAACAGGCCACTGTTGTTGTTTTATGTTTGTAACTTTGGCATATAACTTATCCTTCACTTTTTGTGTTACAGATAAAATCTTTCATGGACAAGCATTACTCACATTTTCTCTAAAATCTAGTTTTGGCAATTCTATTTTATGCTGCTAGTGATTCAGAAATTACACTCACATTCACCTTTACCCCTTAAGCGCATACGTTAGACACCAACCTTTTTAGTAACAGTGTAAGTATTCTTTTTCTGCACAACAATTATTGAATCTTTTATGACTGAATAAGTTCAATTCACCTTTATTCGACAAGGTGGCAATGTCTGAAACACAATGATGAAGTGACGTTTCACTCATAGTTACCGCAGGCAGAAAACAAAAGAATAGGAAGTATCATCAGCAAAACTTTAAATGGCTCAGTGATTTCCTGCAGAGCAAGTACAAAACGCAACCAAATATTAGTGTCACTGTCATTTGATGGTGGATCTGGGGAAGAAGCTGTCAGAGATCAAAATATTGATTTTGAAGGTGTTGAAAATGATAGATTTGAGAATATGTTTGAGATAGCGAATATGAGCCAGATGCTGAATGTACTGGGAAATGAGCTCTGATGAGGACAGTGATTATGGTGTAAAACATCTGCTCAAACTGAACCCTTCCAAGCTCCAAAAGGTAACAAAATATGCTTTATTTTAGTCTTCTGTTATAATTACTCTAATATCAGGACAGTTTTATAGTATCGCAACAGGTAGAGATCCATCCGTGTTAGATATAAACCCAGGTTGCTAAAGACCTGAATATGTAATAATGATTGGGGAAACATTCATGCATTTAAGGGTTTAATAAATGAGCTGTTTAGTTGTTCTCTGCCTCTTTTGGAAATCTAAACTCAAGAAATATCAGGAAAGTCAGTTCCATGAATTTATAGGACTGTTTAAGGAAAGATTTCAGATTACATCTAATGTATTTATGTGTATGTGCTTTTTGTGCCCATATTTAATGCAAAGCTTAAATATTTAATTTCTTTTGTTTCTTTTCTTAGAAGCAATGCAAATTCAGACCTTTGTGAGTCCACTGCCAATGGCATTGGGCTGATTAAACCAAATGCGATTTAACCTTCAAGTGTTTCAGCCTGAAATAACCTTTTTATATTCAAGGAATATTGCTGTGCTTGGGACGATACACGTTTTGCCTGCTTGTGTGATGGCCTCTTGTCATCCTAACTCAAATCTCAGATTACCAATGCAATTAATGCTAACCTGACACAACGTTAAGTTGTGCATTTCCATTTCTGCACCATGTTGCATCCCTAAACGTGTCCTTGATTCCCTTTCACCACCTCATTTGTCAAATCCGAATACCCATGGTCATAAACAAATCTGTAGCCTTGGAAAGCAGACACGTGAGACACAGGGCAGCATCTTGAAAATCCACTTTCCTGCCGACGGTCATCAGAATCTGACGGGCGAGAGAAACGGCGGGGCACGGTAATTCAATCCAGGCGGCAGTTTGCCTCTCAACACTCAGTCGGCTAATGTCATTACGGACAGGACTGTCGTAATGTGTCAGGGGATGAGGCGGAGGTGTCGCGGAGTCGCCGTCTGTAAGGCACACAGCTCCCTCCTCATTTAGTGCTAGATTTCCCAACAGGCCACCCTCAAAATGGATTGTTGGTACTTGGCAAGGCAAACCACTCTATCTTAAAAAATCTTTCAGGGGAGAGCTTAAAAAAAGAGAGAATACGCACTCTTTTTATTGTAAGGTTGTTAAAATGATCGTCTACTTGATGAAGTTTGAAGTCACATTGGAATGATCCTCAATATTCAAGTTGAGCATGCAGGAAGGCCACCTTTTTACCAGTGGAAAACTTTGGACTTAATGAGTTTAAGTCATAGCATATCAATTAAAAGCTTGTGGCTGAAACGAATTGGTATTGACAAGAAGTTGTAGGCTAATGCAAATGTTGACTGTTTACATGTTTTATGTAACGTTAGTGAAAAAAAAGTGGCTTGTCTGAAAACGCAACGATGACCAAATTACATTTCCCATCATTCCCTATGGCAGCACAAGAAGAATTTATGGTTCATTCAAGTCTTCCAGGGAAGTTCACAGGCTACGAGTTGGGACCATAGCGGCCTTTTATGTGTTTTTGCTGTTCATTTACACGACAACAGCGTTTTGGGGGCCTTAAAACTTTTGAAAACGGGTTTTTGAAAACGATATTGTTAATGCCTCCGTGTAAATTTCATAAACACGAATTTGAGAAAAGAGTGATGTCATGCACATATTGAGGCTATAGGATCATAGAGGTTTTATTTAATTTTTTTTACAAAGTGACATTGCCAACTACTCGCCTGGCAACATAATACAGTGTTTTTAGTAATTTTTGTGGATCTGTGTGACTGGGGATTGTTTTGACAACATTGTCTTCTGTACAAATGTACATCGTTGTCATATAAACATACCCACGATTACAACGTAAGGTGCATTCATAATTTGGCTGGAGCACAACCTTTGACTCTTCTTAATGAAATGATGAATAAAGAATGCATATTGGATGTGTTTTTATTCAGTTTATGAATATATTCGCAATAGAACAATACTATTGTATTTTGTACATAGGCCTACAATTTAGCTAGTTTTATTCTAAATGAAAAGAAAAAAACATTTCAACAGATTTCCCATCAAAACAGACGCTGTATCCATGATGTACATCATGTTTCTCACTGGCGTGCCCTCAACTCGGAATCTTGAGGAGTTTTCCACTTTGTGGTAGAGTTCATATGCGATACATTTTAAAAAACTAACTATTCCGACGTGACTTAAACCCACCATAAATACACAGATAAAGTATCATTCATGCATCACTTGCACTTCATTATGTTGTACTGGCATTAAAACGGCTTCCTGACTTTATCAGGAAGAGAAATTGTCCAGCGAGCCCATTTTATTTAGATCAAAATAACTCAAAAGTAAGGATCCTTGTTGCTCCTGGAACAATATTCCTATCAACCAATTAGATTTTAAGGTTAATTAAAAATATCAGGGTTAAGTTAGAGTTATGTTCAGGTGTTAAGAGTTAGGCTCAGGACACCAGTCTTGGTTGTGGATTGGGATAGGTTTAGGACTATTTTTTGTATATGAATGATATTCCAGGACCAACAAAAGTTGATCTGGGAGCCATCTTGGAAAAATCATGGTGACCATAGTACGTCAATGCGCTTTTCTTTTGCTGCTGTGTGGCTGGCCTGTTTCATTTTCCAATCCCTTTCCTTCCGCATTCCACTGTTATATCCATAAATATGAAGACATCAACGAGGTGACAAGTTGGTAATAAAATGCAAATCTGTCCTCTGTGCCTATTGCGAATTTCTAAAAGGAGCCTCGGGTTACTTTCCTGCATATGAAGGCGTAGCAATATCCTAACTTGCAGATTAAGAATGATGGTTCGCAGTTTAGCATTCCACGATCTCTGCTTGCGTTTCAGCAATCACTCCTTTGGGTGGCCCAATGGCCATAGAGCGTTTGACAAATGCTGTGTCAAATGTACTGCTTAGCGAATGCACTAGATTCTCTCATCAATACCCGAAAGTACAACTGCATCTTTCACAAGACAGATTTAGGATGAAAGGGAAGGGTTTTGTGTGCTTTAGATTCCGGAAACAAGATTTCTAAAAGCCTCGGGTGACCCAAAGAAAGGAATTAACTGCAAGGGAATGAGTCTGACATAAAACTCAAGGTTAAAGAAGGCCACTAATCCACCGTTCAGTATTCAAGCAAGGATGGTTTCAAACACGAAAAGTCTTAGCTGGAGTGTCCTGCTTTAAAATCAAGCCCTTCTTTAAATTTGCAGGCAGCATTAATTCCACCCCCTTAAGGGATGCGATGGATTCTAGTGCATGGACCAGCAGGTTAAGAAGATATATAGCGACAGTAGTCTCATTCTTTACACAAGAATGTAAATTAAATGATTAATTGAGGCCTTTACCCGTGTGAGGCTTTAATTACCAAGGGGCGTTTGTGCCAGGATTGCTGGATTTAGGAAACCCTTGCTGCGAATAAAGTGGAGAGGCTGGAAACTAGGGGTTTAAACTGACGCTAGTTGAAAATTGCGATCTCTCAAGCAAGGTTCTCGTTGCTTCTGTCTTAATCACAGCAATTTCAAGATACGCCCCGATGTGAAACCCTGTGGATTTGCTACAAACAACCTTGCCCAAGACAGACCATGCTTAAATGGGTCATGATCCAGACGAAAGAAAAATATTTTTGGATTTTGAGAAGGCAGATACAAATGCGAGCTGACTCATCCTTCTGACGGATGTCTGTATGAAACAGGTTTATGTCTAATGCCCTTAAGGTCAAAAAATTGGATTAACATCATTCAGTGACAGTTCAGATAGTTGATTTTTCTGCATATTAACTTCTGAGCTTTGTTGAGACAAAAAACAAACAAAAAAAAACAAAAAAAAGGATTATGCAGAGATCATGTAAAGAATCAGTAGCTCCATCTAGTGGTAAATTAAGAGAGGTGTCCGACAATGAATCTAAGGATTTTATTTTAAGAAAACATTAAACATTACATTATAATTAAAGAACAGAAGACAATGGATATTTAAGAAAAGCATCTCTGTCAAACCTATTAACAACATGCATCTTTATCCAGTTTTGTGAAACTGTAGATGAAATTTAAACCTCAAGTTCTCTTTAAACATCACAGTCCAGCAAAAATAACTCCTCAGCTGACGTCCTTCTGCATCATCTCGCACCAAGACAAATAATCAACGCAAGTTGCTACAGATGAGTCATATTTAGCGCATATTGGGCAATTTTTTGCGATCCTTGGTGGCATTGCGCTTCCTCTTCTTACTCAAGAAGTTCTCCAGTTTTCCACTCCTTTTCAGCTCGCTGTACTTCTCTGCCAATTCCAGCTTCTTCATGTCAGCTGTAGAGAGATTTTAAAGAAGTTATAAAAAAAAAAAAAATTTGCACATTATATAGGTTATTTGATGTTTCTTTGTTAAATGACGCACAATTGCGAACACTGGCGCTCAAAAGAAACCCGAGTAGGAATAGCGTGGCATTCATTAACAAATCTTCTCCAAAATAATCAGTAACTTTGAATTATAAATTCATCAGAACAAAGTAAACACTCAAGGAACATGATGAAAAGAGACTTGCATTTCTTCAGGTAGAAGGGTTTGTGTCCTTGGCCAACCAACTCTCTCTGTTTCCGCTTGAACTCAAGTTCCTTTTCTCTATCCTGCTCTTGCCTCTGACGTTCCCTCTGTTGGTTTTCCTGTTGTACACACACACACACAGATTAGATATAAAGCACATCATAAAGGTGGTTTAAGTAGATTTCTTAAAGGTATTTAATTTTAAAAAGTCATTAGGCCCAGTATATTTCAAACGTACCATTCTCTTAAGCAAGGCTTTCAGCTCTCCCTTTTTAGTTTTTGATTTGGCTTTCTTGAGATTCTTCTTCACTAACTGAAACAAATTGCAGTGGACATAAATGTGAAGCACATAATGAAAACAAACAGGAATCAATAAGGCATTTTACAATTTAACAAACCTGTGCTTCCTTTTCTCGGAGATCATTAATGAATTTGTGCGTCTGATTAAAAATTTCAGGCTTGAATTCCCCTGAGAGGTCATCAAAGCGAGGGTCTCTTGAAATCTGTGTTTACAAAGCAAAACATTAAGTCTCCCTAAGCATAAGTATGAGCAACCATTAAATTAATAAACTCCTGAAATGTACCCTTTTCTTGACAGGAACCACTTTTCGGAGGAAAGGCACATGTTTTTTTGCAGAAATCTCTTGAGGTCTGAAGACAAAACACACAGTGATTAGACAAAACAAACACAAACTCACAGACAAAATAACTTTAACTCACTAAAACAATACTTTGATTATTTTTAGTGAGATGCATCAATATTTAAACAATGATCAAATGTGGTTAAACTTTGATTAAAAAAAAAGAAAAAAAAGCCTTGTTTACTGTTATTGTTAACTATTACAAATAAAAAGGATTTTCGTTAATTAAAATAAAGCTGAAATAACAAAATGTAAAGATTAGAAAACTTAACTTAAAAAACAAATGGAAATTAGAAATGCTGCCTTGGCAGCTATAAAACATTTAAGTTGAAGTAGTAAAAAAAACAAAAAACATTTAAATAATCAAGTTAAATCGAATACATTTTTTTTTTACAAAAGCTCAAATTCCTGAAAGTAACACAAACTAAAATTATAATGAAAATATAAAAATAAAAGCTAATTCAAAATATTAATAAATACTATAATATTTAACAACACTGCGGGTACTTGTGTTTATTTAGTCGCTTCTTAGGCTCGTTTTTTTGCTGCTGCTTTGTGGCACCATACGCGATTTTATTGTACGCTTTTGTTCCGACTTTATTCTGTAGCTTTAAGATTTCCTCAAATGGCATGGTTGACAATTCTGTACAAACACAAAGATATGAGTGTAAATGTAAAATATTGGTCAGCAAATAATATTTTAAATGACAAAATTGTTGCATACAAATCTGATATCTTCTTACCACTATTAATGCTGCCCTTCCAGTGTGATTGTGCCTGGCTGCCTCCATCTTCATGGTCACTAACTGACTCGTCATCTTCACTCCCCGTGTCACCTTCATCACTCCCTGAGTCACCTTCATCGTCCATGCCATTGTCTTCAACCTCTGCAGATCCATCTTCATCCTCTTCAGGTGCTTCATCCTCCTCTGCAGATCCATCTTCATCTCTAATTTTCTCTTCATCCTCTGCTGAAGTTTGCATCGCACTCCTTTTACTGAGTAAAGCAAAATTTCTCTCCATCTCTAAAGCGTCTTCTTCATCATCAGAACTGTGATTTTCCATTTTGGTCAGTTTCTTTGCTGATTTAGGCATTTTACTTAGGCTCTTGTCCTTTTTAACCTGATTTACTTAGCTTGTTTATAAGCTGTGGAAAAGATGCATTGACCATAAAAATGTTAGTGCAAAGAAATTTGGCAATATATTATATTAAATATGTAAAAAAAAACAGTAACACTTGACAATAATTATTATGAATGCTAACCCTGCGCGAAGGCATTAACCTTATTAAAAGACAGCTGTGTACATGTCTTGTACATCACAATATGAATATGTCATATCGTCATTCACTAACAGTTGGAGCTATATAAAAAGTTAGATTCGTTTATTGCTTTTTTCCCCGAAATAGTTGTGCTTAACGTTACTGTTGTTTTCATCCACATACCTGTGCCTCGGAGTACAGCAGTCAAATATGCCGATAAAATGAGGAAAATATTAACATGACAGGTTCATTACAGATGCAGTGTCTTACCAGTTAACTGGCAGAAGAAGAAAAAATGTCAAAACTTATAGTCTAAGACCAAGTGAAGACTAATATTTGCGGAAAAAAAGCTAGTTCCGCACGCACGTGGAAGTTTGAGAACTGAGCATGCGCGTCACAAAACGTCTATCAAAATAAAAGTTCTGAGGCTAATTATAATTCTGTTAAAATAAATGTACTCGGAGACATGTAAACATTAATATTATATATCTTATACATTTAATAGGATAGCTTTGTAAATTCAATCATAATATTCTGGAAAAGGATTACACAAACACATATGAAATAATGACTTTCAAGGTTTTATGTTTTGAGAATATATCCCTTTATTTTGACATTTACACTCACCAACATTTAATAGGATATAACTGCCAGGGTTATGTTTACATTTACAACATAAAAGCGTAAATATGATCATATTTATTAGGCTAAATATCAAATTGGGTTAAAATTACACCTTCTGCAAATTCATATTGTTTCCATATTTTACATAATGTTAATAATAATGTTCACACTCTTCAACCATCTGTTTTAATATGGTGACATCTAGTCTATCTATATATATTATGCCTTCCTTTTTTTATTGTGATAGCATTATATCTGTATTAGTTTTTAAAATGTCTTCAGTTTTCAGCCATGCAATTCTGAGATGTCCCAGACCATGTTAAGAGGTACGTCCTTCATTCTTTCTTGGTAGACGCGGTCAAAACATTCATTCTGAGCCACTGTTAAAGAGTTCCTCCAGTCCCCAACTGTTCCTGTAACACGGCAGGTTGAAAACGTTAATATACTGTAACAAAGGCCTATTCCACAACTGCTGATGTGTCATTTATCATTTTTAAATTTCAAAAGTCTATTGTCTACTGTCACCCAACATAATGTTTTGAGAACATTATTAAAGATAATTTTGAACAAACATTCTATCATTGTTACTTAAGGAAAGTTTGTTCATAACTTTGTGAGAAACTTGTCAGAACGTTAGCCCAAGTTCTGAGAACGTTCCCTGTTAGCTGGGATCATGAAAGTGTTTATATCTTATTTATATCTGTTTATATCTTATCTTGAAGATTAATTTGACAGTGCTTCAATTACCAACTCTTGATTTTTCACTTTTATCTGACCTTTGCGCAAAAAAAGTCCTTTTGGATCTTTCGTGACATCCTGAAGAACGCATTCATAGTTGGCCAAGGGGTCTTGCTTCATGTGTTTGAACGTGGCCGTCTCCACCACTTTATCGATCGCTGCGTCTGACAGATTCTTCCCCACGAACTCACAGATTTTCACAATGACAGACCTGAGGTCCTGTTAAAAGGTTTGTTCACATCATTGGTCAGTCTACAGATACCAATAGCCACCGACCACAACATTAGAAAATAAATAATAACACTTGATGGAAAGATGATAGGATTATAAACTGAACCAGTCTCACCTTGATCATTTCTTCATAAGTAAGGATCAGGATGTTGTATTTGTCTTTATTTGTAATCCATCCTTTAACATGGTCAAACCAACGGCCACCAACCACTACGAACCAGACACAACATTAGTGTCAAACTTTGTAGAAGGTTCATTTTACACACACACACACACACACACACACACACACACACACACACACACACACACACACACACACACACACACACAGACACACACACACACACACACACACACACACACACACACACACACACACACACACACACACACACACACAGACACACACACACACACACACACACACACACACACACACACACACACACACACACACACACACACACACACACACACACACACACACACACATATGTATATATATTAAGTTTGGGGTCAGTAAGATTTTTTTATGTTTTTAAAAGAAGTATCTTCTGCTCACCAAGGCTGCATTTATTTGATAAAATGAAATAAAATAAAAAACAGTAATATTGTGAAATATTATGACAATTTAAAATGGCTGTTTTCTATTTCAATATATTTTAAATTGTAATTTATTCCTGTGATCAAAGCTGAATTTTCAGCATCATTACTCCAGTCTTCAGTGTCACATGATCCTTCAGAAATTATTCTAATATGATGATTTGATGCTCAAGAAACATTCATTATTGTTATCAATGTTGAAAACAGTTGTGTACAAATTGTTTTCAAAATTATTTGATGAATAGAAAGTTCAAAAGAACAGCATTTATTTAAAATAGAATATTTTCTAACATTTATAAATGTCTTTACTGTAACTTTTGATCAGTTAAACTCATCCTTGATGAATAAAAGTATTGATTTATTTTATTTCTTTCACCCAAAAATAAAATGAAAATTCTTACTGACCCCAAACTTTTGAACAATAGTGTTTAATGTTACAAAAGCTTTAGATTTCAGATAAATGCTATATATACATACATACATACCTAGATCCTACACACACACACACACACACACACACACACACACACACACACACACACACACACACACACACACACACACACACACACACACACACACACACACACACAAAATAAATACATATACACATTATATTTTTTTTATAAATGTTTCTTTGCAAATATCTGTTACGTATGATATAGTTTGGGCTCTTACTGCATCCTGTGAAGAATTTTTCCAGCATCTGGCCCATGTTCTCGGAAGAATCCAAGTTGTCCATGTTGTTGGAAAAATGGAAATATGACACCATGACGTCTTTAGGGTTTCTCATGACGTAGATGATCTGACATCAAAAAGATGTATTAAAAACTGTGCATGACGACAATAATGTTTATTAAATGATTGGTGAACGCATACCTTTCCCTTTCTTTGCAGCGCTTTGGGCATCAGCGGCTGGAGTAAATGGGAACAGAAGAGTCTCGGAGATTGACGTGCGTTGTAATCTGTCCCCTTGAAACGATACTCTAGCCAGGGCATCTGCTCGTACGTGCTTTGTTTGGCTTTGTCTGGGAAATCTTCCTTGTATATTAAAGTAATGATCCGTTGGGTCCATACCGTACCTGAGAATCAAGCATTTAATAGGCCAACATGAAACATTTCTGTTATATATCCTTAGAAATGTACGTGCTAAAAAGTAGCCTATAGGCTACTTAAGTTCTGAAATAGGTTACTCTTTGGCTTTTTATTATTATTATTATTATTATTATTTTGTCTTCACTTACCTGATTTCGGGAAGGTAACAACAAAAAGATCATCATCCCTGGTTTCGAAATCCTCCAAACTGTCAATATACTCTGGAGTAATATCATGATCTTTTTCCAAACTTAAGACAGTGTCTTTGTACGTGATCAGTTTGTCACTAAGCTTTTTGTAATCCTGCTGAGCCATAGTTCTTGCTGAGCCAAATCACCACTAGCGCGTTTAGCCAAAAGACCATAAATGACCAAGTAAATGTGTTAGTCCTTATCCATGCAGGGCCAGATTTAATTGAGAAAAAAGGTAATCTTTGCTGTTACTCAATAGTCAAAGGGTTAGTTATTTTTGCGGAGTTCATGACAAACCTTTGGACCCTTGTGCTTTAACCTAATCTTTATTATCAGTCTTTGGAGGCCTACATTTCAAATAGTAAAATGTAATATAGGAAGGTTCAGAAGGAATCACAGCCTATGCACAAATTACTCTTGCACTTGGTCCATATTTTATACATTCAATAATATTCAGTGGTTCTCAAAATTTTTGACTGTAAGGTAAGATATTTTCTATATTTCTGCAGTAATTCTGAAAAAAGCTTCTTGTTTTCAAACTTTATGAACAGCACTAAGTATCGATATATTACATTAATTAACCATGACTAATTCTGTATGTTTTGAAACAAAAACAACAAAGGGAGAAAAATAAATATGATTTAAGTTTGCATCTTGATTGTATGTTTTTTTTTTTTTTTTTTTTTAGCCTATAATAAACCATTCTGGCCCCTCTTGAAAGTTTGCTGAGGCCCCCAGTGGACCCCGGTCCCCAGGTTGAGAGAACCACTGTTCAATATCACCACAATAAACATCAATAAATTGGTCATAAACAGTCTCAGAAGGACATGTTGCATGTGATTTATCATTTTCATTTGCATTTACATGGGATAATATCAGCCTAAATTAAGCCACTGAAAACAAAACAATTAAAAGTCAAGTAATAGGTATTATGTAAAAAGATATGAGGGCAGTTCAGAGAGTTTACCTCTAACTAGGGTTATGTCCCAGGTTAACCTCATCATAAAAACTCTTGTTTGCAGTTTGGAACATAGTGATACACATACTTGTGGTATATTGAAATACATGTATGAACAGTAGGTGTCACTAAGGTACCAGTTGCCTAGTAGGACATAAATGCCACGAAGAAGTGTTGCTAGAATGTTGTAATAAAAAAGATAAAGATCAACTTTGAGCTCTCTGAAGTTTATTACTGTGAAATATATAACAATACTACACTACCTTAACAAAAAACAAGTCATGAGCAACTCATTTGGAAATCATTATATTTATATAGGCTACTTGATGGTGTTTGCTGACTGTGACATTTACTATCAGAAATAGGCTATGTAAATGATCTGCAACCAGTTATAACAAACCTAACTAACACTTTCCCTGACATGCGGAACCTGTTTTCCTGTTCGTGACGTTTGACATAAAGCCTATTAGTTAGCGAATCTAGGTGATTCAGGGCCTGTCCAAAACACACACTTGCGGTCTTTGCACTTGACCACTTGTCTACTTACATGATATGCTTTATTTTGATTTTCAATACCATGTATTTTAAAATAGACGTCTAAATGTCTGTTCAGTAGTCGTTATACCAGACGATTTAGTATTTGTGGTGCTTCTAATAATACACATAGGTCTTTGCACCAACAATATGTGCAACACTTTAAGTTTTACTACCAAATTATAATCTAATTAATTTAATTACAGT
Organism: Leuciscus leuciscus; assembly: GCF_965113295.1. Classification (NCBI taxonomy): domain Eukaryota; kingdom Metazoa; phylum Chordata; class Actinopteri; order Cypriniformes; family Leuciscidae; genus Leuciscus; species Leuciscus leuciscus. The sequence continues at coordinate 26,205,404 of NC_138739.1, read as the reverse complement.
GGATTGTTTTCCTCGACATCTCACGATTTCGAGGCACGAGTTCCTGAACATGATGCATGATGGGATACGCTTATCCTCAAATAGTGTGTTTAGTGTGAGTTAAGGGCACTGAGCTTTTGCCGTTCAAAATCGCCCCCTGTACCCCTATTCACTATTCCCTACATTTACTCCACTAATATAGTCCGTTTGAAGGAGTGAATGAAAACGAGTGAGTGAATTCGGACACTGCAGTGCATCGGAAGGGCTGCTGCTTTTGCATAGTTTGTGCTTGATGTTAAATAATTAATTGAAACGTAGCAAACCGGCAGCTCCAGTAGTAACGAAAAGATTTATCCTGAACTCTGTCATGGAAACTAGCATGTAAAAAGCGTAATTAAACAATTTAATAATCAATTAAAATGTAATTTATACCTGTATGATATTACGCTGTAGCCACATTGGACCAGCGGTTTGGAAAATGGATGGATGATTGATTGTTGTGCACTCGTTATTGCGGTGCATTGTGGGACACTCGATAATGTCCACGATGGTTTCAGACACCACTACAAATTTCTGTTCCCTCAAATAGTGTCCTATTTAAGGATATAGGGGGCGATTTCGGACACAGCCCTGGATAGTCTTATACACTTCCTGTTGTGTGCACGGGCTCTCAAGTGGCCAACGCTGCGTGCGAAATCGAATACTTTGCTACTATATAGACCTTATGTAGCCCCGCCCCTTTTCAGCGCTGCGCTCATTGTCTTTTGACTTCCGGTCTGTATTTTCACAGCGATTTTGCGTGTTTATTAATGAACGGCTCGTTTTAAAATCTTCCAGGTCGACTGACATTTGTTAAGTCATCTGCTTTAAACATTACAGTCCTCATGATAACTTTAGTTAACTTTACATTAAGTAAATCCACTTCAAAAGCTAATTACTCCTGGACAGCAGCGCCATAGAAATATACAGAACGACCGCAAAAACGGAAGTTAAAAGACAATATTCTAAAGATGGCGGCGCCCTCGTTTCTCTGGCGCATAAGGTCTATATAGCATGCGAAAAATAGTACGCCAACAGAGTAGTATGTCCGAATGCATCAAACAACAGTGGATGAAAAATGGTCCCGGATGACCTACTACTTCCGGTGAGGTTCTGAAGTGCGCATTCAGTAGAGTAGTGCAGGTATGACATCACTTTGTAGGCCAAACCGCGGAAACGAGTTTGCATTTTAGCACTTCCGGTTCCATCGTCCCGATTTCAGACGCAGCTCAAGACCGCATGTGGGGGTATTTGGACGGGCTCAGATTCGGAATAATTAGAACAGTTCAGGATCATGTTGTAGCCTACCTTCGGGGGTATTTTCAAATAAACATGTATTAGATCAAACTAGCCGACTGTTTAGTATCATACAGTATGAGTAGCAAGCCCACATTGAATGTGTGATAGGCTACATATCTAGATTCAGCTTTACATTGAGCCTGGGATTGAAACAGGTTTGTTTAGCCTGAGTCGAGCGCGGTTCTACTCTCTCTCTCTCCGCGCCTCTTTTCCCACACATGGGTCACCTAATCCCTCCTCTGGAGAGCCGAACATGCAAAAGGACTTTTTCAGCACCGGGATTATAGCAAGCGAAGATCTGAGTTTAGATTGTGATCTGCAGTCTGACATAACAAATCCTACACCTCTGAGAACTAAATTTGCAGAGTAATTCCAAAGTTTTAAGGAAGTAGGCTATTTTACTTCAGTTAATTTCTTTTAATTAACTTCATTTATTTGCATGACCTTTCTGTGAGTGAAATGAGTCAGGCCATGCATAAAAAGTTTTCATTTCAGCAATGCAATGCAATGCAAAAAAAAAATAATTCACACTTCACGAAACAACCCATTTTGATTAAACTGATCGCAAATTAAATGGATTGTGAAAGTGGGTGTTACATACCAGATGGTCGTTCCAGAAATTATTCAGATTTCATTCTGATGAAAGATTTACAATTTTTTTTTTTTTTTTTTATTAATGAAAGGAATCACAGAAAGTAACTTTAAGAATAGATTTTTCATGATTGTAAGAGGCTGAATGGAAAATATTGCAAATAATTGAGAGGCTGATTTGAAATTTTTTATTAAAAACACACACACACACAACTTGAAGTGAACAAAACTTTAATATTATTTAAAACTTTTCTATTAATAATAAAATATTTCAAAAAGTTTCAAAAAATCTAAAAACTTTGCCTCATGGAAATAAAATATTCATTATAAAAGTATTTTCAAATATTAGAAAAAGAAAGTTATTCATCAGCTAGTCATTTTCTTGCATAAAATAATTTTTATTCTTTTTCTTTAAATAAAACTAAGGAACGCCTAACTAAACTTGAAAAGGTTTTATCTGTTTTCAGGTGGAGCATTTGTTTTAGTTTTTTTGACTGTTGATCTGTCTCATAAACAACCAGAATATCAAAGAGGTGTCACATAAACAGTGTGGTTAAGCCTCTTCTACACTTTTTTTCTTCAGTCTGTTGATGGTAACCCACACACCTGCCGTTTGCAGACACTGCTATTTGTTTGTAAACTTCAGTTTGAAGGATCTGAGGCTTTTGTGCTTTTTTAAAGGATCTGAGACGTTTATGCTGCCTGTTTTGTCTGCTCTGTCTAACACTGTTGTCTGCACAAAACACAGTAATCTACAATGAATCTCGCATTCAGAAGAGCAAGTCAAGAGGCACGTAAAGGGCTTTTCAATGCATAAAGAGTCTGAAAAGGTCTGCCATTGTTCAAAGTAGGGAGCAATGTGCTTGCTGTTTTAAAAGGATCTTTTCAGGTAGGCCGTAAACCGATCCTGGGCCTTTCCTGGCCAGGGTGTGCCTGGGCATCTCTGATTTACCTGAGGGACCAGACGACCGTGGATTGGGCCACCGAGGGAGGGGGGGACGGAGAAAAGGAGGCAGCTGGTTACTGGTTGCAAAGGATGAATGGATGAAAGAGGAGAAGGCTGAGAAATTACAAACAAAGGTGCTGATGAAGGTTACTGCAGAGGTTTTTGATCATGTCATCCTCAATCCACCTTGACCTGAGGAAAAGTATAAGCCAGAACATTGCAAAAAAGTGTTTAAACACAATAAACATTGCAACTGCATGTACACTTGACTACTTGACAAGAGGTGCTTAGGATAACAGTTAGGATAACGCAGTTCTCTGGCACAAGTTAAAAGTGAAACGATAAAGTAGTTAAGGCCAGAAGCCAGAACGCCTACAGTGTCATACAGTGAACCGTCAGAAATAAAAACGGGACATAAACAGCTGGCAATCTCCCGTCAGAGTGAGTTCTCTGAAAATATTGCCTTGAGAAATATACATCCTCATGTGTCATCATACTTTTGGCTATGAATTACACCACAAACTTTGATGTCCTCAATTGTCTTAATAAGTATTTTGGTCGGGATGCACCGATATGAAAGTTTTGGACGATAACGATAACCGATACTTTTTTATTCTTTTGATTATTTTAATGTTCTCATTATAATTTTATGTAGCCTATATGAACGACTTGCACTGCACATGTTGCACTTAACTGTATTTGAATTTTTGAAGAAATCATATTTCAAGTAATTCAAAACCATCATGGCAAACAGTGTGCATCTGAAATGTATCAACTGAAGGAAAAAAATTCCACATTTTCTTATTGGGCCGATAATGATAACATTAAAAAGAAACATATATTGGCCAATACCTATATGGTGGCCGATATTTATCATGCCACCCATATTCATATATATATATATTCATATATACACATATATCCATATATATATATATATATATATATATATATATATATATACATACATACACCATTTTGTTTTAATATTTTAGGAGGAAACAGTCGTAATTTGTTTAAAATCAATATACTTTTTTTTTCACAATAAGTATCGAAAGAGAGTTTATAAGAGTTTAAAACCTATTATAATTACTGTCTAAATATCTTTATTTAATAAAACAGGCTGTTGTTGAAAACAAGAACTTCTTAAGTGACTTGCCTGGTTAAATAAAGGTTAATAACAGTAATAAAGTCATAAAAGGCATTTGAAAATAAATTGATTTGTTGTTTCCAAATCGGTTCTTGGTACTTGGTAGGCTACCAGTGTTTATTATGTTCTATAATCCACCTACTAGGAACATTATATATGTTTTTTTTTTGTTTTGTTTTTTTTTAAATCTCCTGCCGCACATGAGAGCATAAGTTTGGCTTCAAAAAGAAGTTTTCAACAGGAAATTCGGTTTATTTGCACACTTGAAGCCATTCACTTTATCTAATCAGTCACCATCGGAGCGTCACTACGGAAAGTGGGCGTGGCGTTAAAAGTTTGCGAAGCCCGAAAGTGAATGAGTGACAGTTCATCCATCCTCCGCTTTACCAGAGCGCATGGGGCATCAGCTAGGATCCGCGCGGAATTACCAGATGCAAACTTTTACAGAGTAACAATGAATTTAAAATACATATTCCAACCCACACATGGACTCTCTGTTTGTTTAATTTCATTACTATTTTTAAAAATCAGACCTTTTTTTGTGCGCCATGCACGGTGAATGCGCCCAAATGCCGCCGCTTATACTTGAACTACTTTAATATGTGACCAAAAGTGGATTTATAAGATGATCTTGAGGAGGCTGTTACATGCACTGCCTGTCTTCGCTCTGACTTTGTTCATCCTGGTTTTGCTGGATTTGCAGCTGCGCACCCGGAGTGACCAAAACCCCACTGCGCCCTTTGCACGCGAAAGAACAGCATCTCTATCAAGGACCGTGGCTGTAAACCAACACAGAGATGTTGTTCTTGAAAATCAGAAACAGAAACCTCAGAAATGGAGGGAGATAAAGCCACAGCAATCTTTAAAACTCACTGACATCTTCATTGCAGTGAAAACCACCGGCCGGTTCCACAAGATCCGCCTTGCTCTTCTTCTGGAGACCTGGATCTCCAGGACTAAAGACCATGTGAGTGCTCCTTGATCTATTATATAGGCTACTCAAAATAAAGGGAATTTAATATAATAAACTACATAATAATCAACCAGTCAATGTTTTTGATAGTTCATTGATCATTTTATTAGTCTAAATCATGATTTATGATACAAACTCATACTAAAACTGCTGCTGTTGATGTCACAGGACGTCTGGCAGACATGTGCACATCCTGTGGCATCAGATAGAGGTTGTGTGCAAAAGCACAGGTGCAAAACCTCACTTGCATGGTGCCAAAATATGAGTGTCTCACAAGTGGCACCTAAGAAATGTTTCCAACCCACATTTTTTTCTATTTGATTGCTAAACAGAGTGATTGAAGTCATTTTTCACAAGCATGGATGAGCCGATTTTATTAACGTTGGCACCATGCCGCAAAGATTGGCCCATTGGTGCATCTATATTAAAACAGAGTGATCTGAGCCATTTCCTGTTTCGTCCGCCCTATGCTCGTTTATAGACTGAGCACTTCCTCTCTGTGTTCTCTAATTCAGCAGTAGCCTTGTCACGAGAGATGGACTTTTAGGTCCTCTTTTTTTGGTCACAAGAAGCAGAACTCACAGCGGTGACCTTTGAAAGAGAAACTAATGAAGACAGCTGACTGAAAAACCATTTGAATGAAGCCAAGTTCAGTGCTTTCCACTGATAGTCTTATAATACAAAGCATTTGGCGTGGCAGTGAATTGAAGCCTGTTTTAAGATATTTTTTTAGAGGTTTACTGATGGATTCTGGGTAAAGGCTTGTAGATACTGAAACCATCTCTGATTTGACAGATCTAAACGACCAGACCAAGTCTGCGGTTACAACACCGCAGCTCTATGAATCGTGACGTCATTTCACCACAAAATCCAAAGAAAAAAGTACAAAATTATGTTTCGCATAAAGGAAATTTTATTAAAATGTTTTGCACAGGGAATTTTTTTTATTTATAAATTGTATATAGGCCAGTAATATATAAATAATATTTAAAAACAATCTATATAATACTAAAATCAGAATACTAATATTAAATAATAATACAACTTTTATATTCTATTAAATATAGTATTAATCTATTTTTTAAAAATAATACTACTACTAATAACAATAATAATGATTTGTATTGTGGTATTATTAATCACACAATCATAAAATCAGCAGCAACAGCAATAATAATACAATTAATAATTGTAATTATGTGACTAATAATTCAACTTTTATATTAAATTAAATATATAATTTACTTATCATTAATAGCCTACTTTAAAATAAGAATACAACTTTTACATTCTATTAAATATTTACCTATTTTTATAATAATAAAAATTATTATGTTTATTGTGGCATTATTAATCACATAACAATAACAATAATAATAAAAACAACAACAATAATAATATTACAAATTATTATTTGATTAATAATAATTTTTTTATATTCAAATAAATATACAATTTACTTAATTTTAAATAATAAGTATTATTTTATAATAATACAATTAAAAATGATTAATTATATTATATTAACATATTATTAATAAGTGATTAATAATGTCAATTCCGAAAAATGGCTTCAGATTATTTAAGCAAAAAATAAATAAATAAATAAATATATATATATATATATATATATATATATATATATATATATATACTAAATAAATAATAAATCAATATTACCCAAATATGTTTTCAAATATGACCGGTTTTGTGAGATTTTCCCACCACTTGTCAACAACCTCATCATCTTTAAAAAAAAAGTTATACTATTAAATTCATGCTCATGTTAAACTCAAATTCATGCTTTGGGATATACTGGTTTGATATACTGGCTGGTATATAATACGATTTTTCACCCAGCTTTGCTGTTCCTTTGACTTGCTTGACACTTAAATTCATGTTGCATGAGACAAAATGTTTATGAGTGAAGCGCTAATTCCTTATATTATTTCTGTGAAAGTCAGACATAATTATTGGTCATTATTGGTACTTGGCAAAAAGCATGTTTTATTTTAAACTAACATCAAAAAAGTCTTTAATGTCCCCTTTAATGGACATCCATTTAAACCGTAAATGATTAGAGTTGACTGTGGCCTGCTGTAACATGACATTAAGAAGCAGAACAGAGTCGGACTGACGTACTAACACATGCATTCACACATTCAAACTAGTGGTTTGGCAGGCGCTAACAACATGAGCTCTACTTTAGGAAGATGTTAGTGATTGGACTTGCCGAGCATTATCTCTAAGTGGCTTGTCAAAACGAATTCCCAACATGCAACTCAGTATGCAACACTTTCAAAGGAGCATCCGTCACTCTAAATATAAGATGACACGTGCGAAACAGCAGCGCTGCTGATCCAAATACTTGTACGATCAAAGAGAAAGTGAGCGAAATGCTAGGGGCTGAAATTCCTCTTGTATGGCATACTAATTCGTTTGTGTTTGTGTGGAAGAAATGACTCTCAAACGTTCAGTAGTCTGACAGTCTATGAGTCTGAAACTGTAGGGGTTTGAGGTTGAGGTTTTTTCTCCCTCAAACGCAACGATTTCAAAAAAATTCCCTGCTTCTGCTTTATTGGTCCTGTTCTGAATATGAGAAAATGGTGCCTGAGGAGGAAGTGTGTGTTCATCTCAAGTTTGAAGATTCATCTTTTCCATTCCCTCTGGGGCGTTTACACGACAATGATGTAAACGGAAACTTTTTTCCTTCGCGTTTTTCGTGTACAGGCGACAACGTTGTCAAAATGATCCCCCTTCACACGGATCCGCGAAAACGACTAAAAGCGCTGTATTATTCATGCCAGGCCAGTAGTTGGCGATGTCACTTTGTACGGAAAAACGATGTGCCTATAGACTGAACACGTACATTAATACCATAGACAGTAAAAGAAATGGACACAGCGACCCCATTGGATTCAACGGGGAAAAGTGAAGTCAATTAGAAGCCCTCACTTCCTGATGGTCGAGCGTACTGCGCAGACTCAAACCGAGCTTGACGACGTAGATGTGACGTGAGCAACCCGTCTGTCTTCTAGTAGCTGTGCCAAGAGAAATCTGAATCATTCCCTTCCGAATCTTGCAGAGACGGAGAGTGTGAGTAGGAGGTGTCCATGAGCTAGAAGCAGGAGCAACTTTTGCTAAGTATTCTGATTAATTATTTTGTCATTTTGCCTCCACTTCCCTCCGATTGCCCGTGAGCTTCTCCTCCTGTCCATACGGTAATTTCTCTACTGTGCGACAGAGAGTCGCGTGGTTATGACGCAATCGTTAGCCTATTTTTACAAAAACTGCTTCTACGGGCCATAACGTAAGCTACAAGGTAATGGAGCCTTTTATACATTTTCGTGTTTCTTTAGAAATAAATAATGGACAAATGGAGTCTTTAAACGCCTCAGATGTAAAGTTATTCGCTGTCAAAGTGACGCCAAAATGAATGGGAGTCAATGGAATGCTGACAGCAGGTGATGGTCTGCTAATCAATGGCGGCGCCGAATGACTGCCCCCCTGAGTAAAGGCGGCCGCACACCGGACGCGCAGCTCAGCGCCGCGTCGCGCCACGTCTAGGACAACTGTCATCTGAAAATCCGATAACATCAGCAATTTTCTGATTTCTGTAAATAAATATAAAACTAAATGTATATTGCAGCACAGGGTGAAGTCCGTATATACATTAACTACGATTTGAGACACATAAATGTAAATTTAATATAAAACTATGTAAATAGCGCTCTGTGGCGCGGCAGGATTTTGAACACGGTCCTGAGCCGCCGCGGACAGACGCCGAAAGGCGCCGCCGGTGTGTGTACTCTCATAGAGAATAGTGTGTTCGAATTTAAAAGACGTGGCGCTGCGTGGCGCGCCGCCGAGCTGCGCGTCCGGTGTGCGACCCCCTTAATACTCATGCCTGACATCACTGTTTTCACAAATTCGCGTTTTTGTGGTTTACACACAGATGATAGCAGTTCAATTTTCAAATATTTGCACTTTTGAAACCCATTTTCAAAAGTTTCCATTTTCAGGCCCATTCAAAAGTCATATGACAATGGATAACTTTTTATACGTTTTGGCATCTCATTTACACGACAACTGTGTTTTGGGGGCCTGAAAATGCAAACTTTTGAAAATGGGATTCAAAGTGAAAGTTATTGAAAACGGTACCGTTATTGTCTTGCGAACAGTGATGTCATGCGCATGCATATTACATGTTTTTTTACAAAGTGACATCGCCAACTACTGGCCTGACATGAATAATACAGTGTTTTTAGTCGTTTTGTGAACGTGGATCGCTTTGACAACATTGTCATCAATATGTTAAAACCGTGTAAACTTACCCTCTATGAGGAGACAATGACTAATTTTAAATATAAATTTTACGAAAAATCTTAACATTTGAACGTAACATAAGAATGTTAACATTAAGTTAAAAACGTTATTTCTGAATGTTTTCTGAACATTCTTTTAAATGTTTTATGCGAACGTTAAAGGAACGTTCCATTTGATCATTTTGCAAACATAACGGAAACGTTACTTTTGAAGTTGAAACATTTAAAAAACGTTACGCAAACATCCAACCAAACGTTTCGAGTAAAAAACGCTCCACGAACGATGTATAAAATGTTTTTGAGAACATAATTAAAGACCAGAAGGAATGTCTTACTAATGTTCCTGGAAGAACGTTTGTTCATAACTTTGAGAGAACCTTGCCACAACGTCAGCTAAAGTTCTGAGAACATTCCCTGTTAGCTGGGCTTTTTCCAGGCGACTGAGTTCTGTCCCAATGTATGATGCTTACGATTTGGGCTTTGTTCAGTTATGTTTTTGAGTTCCAATAGAGGGTTTTTAAGCACAGGATGTTGTTTGTGTGTGTGCGTATGTTTGTGTGCCCTTTGCCTCCGTGCCAATGGAGGAAGCAACAGCCGCAGACTACGTTTCGAAACAATGACAAAACGGAAGTCTATCTGACAGAGGAAGTCTTAAGCTGAGGAAACAGGAACGAAGTGTGAAACAACAACTCTGGCACTTTTAACAAATGCCAGGAAATTTTTTTTAAAAAAGAAAAAAAGCCGGACATCCGACACATCCGAGCAAAGGCGTTTTTGCCCCCCGCCCACCGCCCAACACATTGTTAGATTTTGTTATTGAGCACGTTTACAGACTAATATATATATATTTGTTTCTGTTCGTTTCAGTGACATGTGTATATGAGGCTTTGATATTATAAGCAAAAACGTTTTGGATGCAACCGGCTTCCTATAAGTGCATCAGTTTTTTATCGTCCATCACATTATGAGGCCTTTCTTTCCTAAATTTGCAGGTGGAGCTCACTGAAGAGCCAAATGACATCCAGTCTATGGATCTAATGGATGGAGGGATAGAGTTATGGTGTGCTTGGACCTTCTAGCTCCACCCATTACATCCAAAGCTGGGCTCCATCTGTGCCTATTTCTTTCCCTCTCAAGTTGGGAAGACAAAATGAACGCGCCTCCTCCACCGGTTTCACTTCATTATGCCACTAATGGGCAGTTGTGCTGCCGTTTCACTCTTTGTGTATCTCCAGACGGTGCTTTATGAGCCGCTGTCATCAGCCGTCTGATATGAGAGCTAAAGATCCACCCTTATGATTTATGAAGGAGCTCGGGGTGTGAGTGGGCCGTTTCCACTCGCTCTGGCCCATTGGCTTTGATGGCTGCGGCATTGATCTGCGCGTTCGATTATTCTGCCTGTACTCAAGGACCACGGAGGGAGAGGCATGTAGACTTACGATCTGAGCCGTCTGGACGCCTAGACGTCGTAATGAAGCTAAACTTCCAGAGTGACACCGGCACTGCATCATCATAGGATGCGATAAAGATTGTGTGTGTGTGTGTGTGTGTGAGTCAAAACGGAAGTGTAGAGGTATATATGGCCACAGATAGGATGTGCCTTGGTCTAGCAGGAAATGGCTCCCAAATCTGCTCCTCTCACTTGGTTGAGAGACTTCTTTTTTATCATTTCAGATCTGTGGTTACAAATGACTCTGGAAAGGTTCAATATATATTAGTGCTGTCACTTCAATTAATTGCATGTAAGAAAAGTTTGTAAATATATATTTGACGACTCTTCGACAGATTGCTTTTGTTCCTTTTCTGTAATGGATAAAACTTCTGCTAAATGCATAAATGCATATATCTACATATTAAAAGTCATGTTTTGAATATGTATGATAATAATTATTTTAATAATTATTATATTATTATATTTCTAATAATATAGTAATACATTTTAATGTGTAATATAAAATATATTTATTTATTTATTAATAGTTAAATAAAATAAAAGTTAAATAAATGTAATTAGTTCTACATTTTGTAACATTCTTTAAAATGTTGTCATTGTTTAATTTGAATGTTTATATAATTTTCTTCAAACTATATTAAAGGCTATATTACAGTGGTTACCTCATATAATCAAATTTTAGAACAATTTTATACAATATTTGTTTCCTTTTGTAAGTTGCTTTGGATGCATAGATGTAAATGTCTACGTAATAAAAGTCATGCTTTGAATATGTTTAATAATACTTATTTTAATAATTGTTATATTATTAGGTTTTGAATAATATAATAATACATTTTTGCAATTATTCCTAATTGGAATTATTCATTGTTGTGTAACATTTAGTGAACAACTGACACTCTAGAGAACACAATTATGAGAAAATGAGGAAAAAACGATGTCCAAAAAATATTAGTCTGTAAAAATAATAATTATATATTTTTTATATATGATATATATTTTATATAAAAAGATAAAAGTAATATTTAATAAAATATATAATTTAAGAATTAAGAACAATAAATATTTAAGAATTTAATTTTTTTTGTTTTTGTTTTCCACCCCTCGAGCACACTAAATGTTCCACATTAGTAATTTTTTTTGTGTGAATGAAATTAATAATTTTCTTATGTTTTCTAATTATTATAATTAATAAAATGCAGGAAGGATGCATTAAATTTAGCAACAGTTACAGTATATATATATATATATATATATATATATATATATATATATATATATATATATATATATATATATATATATATATATATATATATATATATAAATATAATGTCACAAAAAATTAGCTTTCAAATAAAATAACATTTATATTCGTCAAAGAAAAAATTAAAAAATGTATTACAGTTTCCACAAAAATATTAAACAAAATTTTTTTATCAAATAAATGCTGCCTTGGTGAGCATAGGAGACTTCTTTAAAAAAATAAATAATATATATATATAAAAAATCTTACGGACATCAAACCTTTAAATGGTGTATATCCCACATATTAAAAGTCACGTATTGAATATTTATAATATTAATTATATTATTCAGTTTTGGATAATATAAAAATTACATTTTTATTAACATTATTCATAATTAGAATTATTTGTTGTTGTATAAGTGAAGATGTCTAAAATAATAATAATAATAATCAACCCAACCCAATCTAATTTAAAAGCTATTGTAGTGAAAACTGCGATATGAAATGTATAATATAAAAAATATTTAATAAAATATATAATTAATAGTTAAATAAATAAAAAATTAAGAATAAATAATAATGATTAAAAAATTATAAAAATGTAATATTTATTTTAGTGCTACATTATGTAATATTCCTTAAAATTTTTCTTTGAAAAAAAAAAGGTTTATTCTGACTGTTTATTTAATGTTCATCAAACTATCAAAAACAATAGATCAACTGTACCTCATATTTCTGAATTATTTAGTGATATTTTTTTTTATTTTTTTTTTTTATAATGTTTCTCAATAGTTTTTGTGCCAACCCAATATCAGCTGTGGTTTTTAGACACTCTCACACAAAAACACAAACGCTTCGCAACATTGTCGTCCCACCTTGAGAAAACATTGGTAATAACAAACCAAAATCCTCTGATAAGAAAAAACCGGGAACACAGATGCTCTGAGGCCTCCTGGTGTTATCTCGCAGTGGTGCATTATGGGAGTTTGGATGTTACTTGTCCTCAAAAGACCACCAGGCTCTCACTGCACCATTTCAGAATTAATCTGGTTTCCCTCATGAATTTGTGTTTATTCTTTACTTTTACAGACGTACATCTTCACAGACAGTCCAGATGAAGATATTTACTCTGAAGGTAGATCATCTTTCTTCTGCAGGATTGGTGTGAACTTCTGAATCTTTGCTCTTCACTCGTTGTGTGTTTCTGTGCTCACAGGATTTAATGTTGTCGTCACTGACTGCTCGCCGGAGCACAGTCATCAAGCTTTATCCTGCAAGATGGCTGCCGAGTATCACCACTTCATGGCCTCTGACAAAAAGTGAGTTGGACGATAACGTAATATGACCTCATGTTACGATTCATATCAATGTATCTATGTATCTATAGCCGCATTTCAATTTGTCCCAGGAACTTTCCCCCCCAGACCTGTTGCTGTCTGCGTTTCCATTGCTGTCTAAAGTACTGTGAAGATTAAGCAAATTAGTCCGTTGACGTAGGACTGCGTGCGACTTTCCAGTTCCCGCTGGATTTCGTCCTCCGCATATAAGCTTAATAAAGCCAGAACCTCATTGTCGGTCCATCAGTCGTATTTTTTAAACTCCATTTTTTATTCTTCTTCCTCTTCTTTTAGTTTCTTGGCAGATTGCATTGTTCATTTGTTGCATACCGCCACCTACTGTACAGGAGTGTGTAGAGTGTTGCAGTAATATTTTGGCTATTCAATCAAAAAGCCATTTTTGATTAGAATAGCAAACAACTCTGCACGCACCGCAACAGACTTTAAATGGTGGTTGAAATAAAATGCTGCGTGGAGTCAACCAATCAAAATGCTGCATGAACTCAACCAATCAGCATGTTCAGCACCCAAGTCGCACCCCCGAAAGTTCCTGAACTATCTATCTATCTATCTATCTATCTATCTATCTATCTATCTATCTATCTATCTATCTATCTATCTATCTATCTATCTATCTATCTATCTATCTATCTATCTATCTATCTATCTATCCAACGTGCTAAGACAATGTGTACATTACAAGTTTGATACAACTTTTAAAGCACTTGTGATTTGCCATAGGTGGTTTTGTCATGTTGATGATGATAATTACCTGAACCCCGGAGCCCTTCTTTCTCTCCTGACGGCCTTCCCAGGAGAAAGCGATATCTATGTGGGCAAGCCGAGCCTGGATCGACCAATGAGAGCACAGGAGCTGCTGGAAGGGAATAAGACGGTCAGTATCCCCCCCTTTTTTTTTTTTTTTTACTGAATTCACTGTTCTGAACAATTATCGATAATAATATTTTTTATTTTTCATTGATCAGCCTTTACCAAAATGTAATTTTTTTCCCCTTCAGGGATCAATCAGTGATTAGAGCTTTATTGCTTATTTATCTGGACAATTCTGTCGGCTCTTTTACTGTATAGCTGGAAAAAAAAAATACTGTCAGGGGAGTTGATCCAATCATGTACAATGTTTAACGCTAATCATTTTGAGTCTTTGGACCTGCTTCTTCTCTCTCTCTCTCTGTGTGTGTGTGTGTGTGTGTGTTAATGTGTGTGGTCCTGGTAAACCCTACGTTATGGGGACAAAATGTCCCCACAAAACTGACAATATCTGAACTCCTTGTCCTTGTAGGGACCTATTTTAATCCCCATGAGGAAAATAGCTAATAAATCATCCTAAATTATGTTTTATGAAAATGGAAAAATGCAGAAAGGTTTTAGGGACAGGGTTAGAGGATAGAATATACAGTTTGTAGAGTATAAAATTCATTATGTCTATGGAATGTCCTCATAAATCATGAAAACCCATTGTGTGTGTGTGTGTGTGTGTGTGTGTGTGTGTGTGTGAGGTCTACAGGAACAGACAAGCCATTCAGTTCAGATTTCATAATCTCTCTCTCTCTCTCTCTCTCTCTCTCTCTCTCTCTCTCTCTCTCTCTCTCTCTCTCTCTCTCTCTCTCTCTCTCTCTCTCTCTCTCTCTCTCTCTCTCTCTCTCTCTCTCTCTCTCCTCTGATATCTTCTTGGGCCACATTTGCAACTGGGGGGGTAATAAAAATGAGACCTGTCTTTTCATTTCTGCCACCCCAGCCGGACGCTACCTCCGCTCAATGGGATGAAAGACAAAAAGAAAACAAATAATTATACCCACCATAACTAAATATTGGTTATACCCATTTAACAACACATGCATTTTATACATTCTTTTTAATTGTGTTGTTACTGTCTACAAATACATTTTGCCTGCTTCCTTTGCTTTGTTCCTCAACTTCTTTCTCTATATAACACCCAGTCGGACAGTCAAAGCTCCATTGAATCTAAAATGCTCTTTCGTTCTGGTCAAAAACCTGGGCCGTCCCATCTGCCTCTCTGTGTGTCCCCTGTGTTGTTTATGTCCACATTTATACGTCTGGCTGGACAGGCCACAACTCCCTACAGGGGAGGAATACAGTCGAAAGGATGAGACGACAGAAAAGGACTGTAGAGAACCTTGAGGGTAACGGCCACACGGAGGATTGAATGGAGAGATAAATGGATGGGGGGATGAGTAGATGGATACAGGCAGATTTATGCCCCTGTTGCTTATGATGCTCCACAAAACCCCATGTAAAAACAAACCGGCTAAGGTTATCTGGAAAGCCAAGAAATGAAGAGCAGATATGCATTGAGAGCTTACGGAGAAAGAGAAATTCATGGTTTGAAGAGCTGATACATTGCAATTTTTGTTGCTTAATAAGGGATTTGGTCACATAATTGGTGAACCATCTTAATTAATGTAAAGATTTTAGATTGCTTCTTGGCGGTATTGCAAATAGGATTTTGTAATAAAAAAACTTGAATGAAAAGAAGGGGAAAATTCGAATGGAAATTGAAATAAATGCATTTTATGCAACAGTTGTTTTCAAGCGTCACTTCTTAGATGTTCGCATCAATCCACGTGTCTGTGTTTGTGCTCAGTTTGTGTTGGCCTATTAGTGGTGGGAATTTGACTCTTTCTGTATTTTACATATTTACACCAGTAGGTGGCGGCCAATAACTGTCTTTATGAGTGAGTCAATGAATCATTTTCTCAAGCGATTCATTTAAAAGCACAGACTCATTCAGGTTCATGAGTGAGTCATTGAATCATTAACTCAAGAAATTCATTCAAAATCGGTAATTCATTCAGGAACAAAATGAGGAATTGGCTGCGTCCAAAATGGCATACTCTCTTTAGTAGGTACTTATTTTGAATAGCCTAAGTAATTACTTCACGACCGCTAAAAAAGTGTGTTCTATATAGTATGAATGTGTGTAGTATGAATGTAATCTGGACGTAGTACATTCGCCATGTTGTCATTATCATGTGACCTACCAGCATCAGTTGTGTCGCTTCACTGTCATTCATAAATCCTCTCCTGTGGCCTCATGGGATAGTAAAGTGTCTCACCGGAAGTAGTAGATCACCCGAGTACTTTTTGCCTACTCTTTTAGGAGTACTGCGAATTCAGACATTCTTCTTTTGTCACATACGTTTTTTCGCCTACTAAGAATGCAATTTTGGATGAAGCCACTGTGTTTATGAGTGATTTACTCAATGAATCATTCATTAAACAGATTCGTTAAAAAAAAACTAAATCATTCAGAATCTAAACAAGTGATCATCTTTATGAGCAAATCAATGAATATTTCACTCAATATAGGCTAATATATTAATATTATATATATATATATATATATATATATATATATATATATTGATGTACAAGTGATGAACATTTCTGTACACTTGCAAAATATTTTTTTAAGGAAACTGAGATTCATCAGCAAGTTGCTTTAATAACTGCTCTTGTTAATCTCTTTCATCTCTTGTTGCTTAAATGCCTTTTTTAGGTGAGGCTTTTACTCACGAGTCTCCACATGTACTGCTGTAAACTACCGCACAGTGACCGCTTGCATCACTAGAGCTTCAGAACGACCATAAATCACCCTGCTCATCAATATTTTAGGGCTTGATTCTTAAATTGTAATGAACTGCGTCATTAATTCTTCATATAAATTATAGATTTGTAACCAACTGCATGAGGCTGATGTTGAAACTGACTGGTTGACTTTTTCCTCTGTTCCGTTTCAGAGGGACGTCCGCTTCTGGTTTGCCACAGGAGGGGCCGGTTTCTGTCTGAGCAGGAAGCTGGCAGAGAAGATGGCACCCTGGGCAAGGTGAGGCGCTGATTCAGCACATGTGTGTTTGGCTTTGATTATGACACATTTTAGTGCCTGTACCTTCCTATAAGAAATCATTTAAAAAATCTTACCGACCCTACTCTTATGAACTGTATAGTGTATATATCATGCATATAGAATATGTTTGTCTTTATTTGCAGTGGTCCCAGGTTCGAGCAGACCTCCGCAGTAATCATGTTACCTGATGACTGTACGGTGGGCTTCATAGTTGAGAGGCGACTGGGCGTCTCAATGGTCCATAGCAACATGTTTCACTCTCATCTGGAAAACCTACTTCTAATTTCCCCCAGTGATATCCCCAAACAAGTGAGATGACTGTAATTTTAACCTGAATTTTTTTAATGGTGGCTATTAGTATTGCTTATATTGAGGTATTAAAGTATTGCTATTGTATTGTTACAGAAATGAATGATGGTTCATTCATTTCAGTTGAGAAGAAAGGATTCGAAGCGATCAAAATTAGGATTTTCTAAGTATCATTTGACTTAATAAGCTAGTCTTGTAAGATAACGCCTAGCATCCACCTAGGATACCCTAGCAACTACTTAGAATACCCTAGCAACCACTGCACTAGAATGCACTAGAAACAATCTACTACAACCACCTAGCAAATAACTAACAATCACTCATGCAACTTTATTTCATAACTTTAGCACAGGCAAAAAGTAATCATATTTTCTTTAAAAAATGCCAACATTTAGTTTTTATAGTTTGATTTAAAATACTAAAGGAACAGTGAATTAATATTTTAGTTCAAAGAACTGGATTGTAATATCTTAGTTAAAAAAACGGAATATATTTATATAATATATGTAAGGGATAATGTAGAGCGAGGCGGTTGTTATAGCGAATACAACCCCGACAGGCTGATCAGGATCAGCTTGAATCAGCCTGAAGGGGTTGTATTCGCTATAACAACCGCCTCGCTCTACATTATCCCGCTTACTACATGGCTACCTACCAAATAAATCAATAATTTGACACAAAATATTGATTTAAAAAGGAGTTTATTGATTTAAAAACGATTGTATTGCTTCCGCTAAAGAAAATAGTCTGTTCCGTCTCTACGGTTAGAATTCTGCGTCCATAGCAACGCTCTGTTTTTCATGGCAACGGTGTGTTATACTTAGCAGCGGTCTGTTATCAAGAAATAACAAACCGCATTCTACATTAGAATTCAACCAAGCCATGTAATAAATATATATATAAAAATATATATAAAAAATAAATAATATATATATATATATACAGTATATATACAGTATATATATATATATACAGTATATATACAGAACTGAATGCTAATATTTTACCTCAAAGAACTGGATGCTAATATTATTTTATCTGCCAAAAAAAAAAAAAAAAAGATTTTTTGGGCTGAAATGAAATGGTTCGTAAAAAAAATTCTTACTAGTCATGCAATTCTAACAACATATATTCTGTTCTTCCTGTTTGTTTCTCTTCCTCTAACACTGAAGGTGACTCTAAGCTATGGATGGTTTGAGAATAAAATGAATAGTGTTGAACTAAAAGGAGTTTTTACCAAAGACGAAGATCCGTCCAGGTTAGTCATGCACACACCTTAACACATACACCTACATGCAGACCCTGGGGATATAGATTTGCTATTTATGACTAAAAGATAACAAATACTGGCACTAACTCCTATTTCCTTTGTTCATTCAACACAAATTACCAGACAAAGTAATGTTAAAGTTAGATATAGCCAGTATGATGTAAAAGCATATTCCACTAAAGTTCCTGAAATCTAATTTCATGCTAATATTTGTATGTTTATCTGTATTCAGTGAGTTTGGTATCTTCCCACACATCTTTTTTTTCATTAAACATCCAGGCATTTTCTGTTATCGCTATAAATCCGTTCTTACACACTTCGTGAGCAGACATCTCTTACGGGCAGTTTAAAAGCACTTCCTCGTACATATTAATCAGCTTAATCTGAATATATTTGTCTGTATGTATCACCAAACTCTTCACAGGCTAAAAGATTTTGTTTTCCTCAAGTGATAACGGATACTTGTTTTTGAGACCCAGTGAAGTTTGATTCATGCAAAGATTTCGCAAACTTCAACTAATCCTTTGCTTTTATCATTTATTATTCTATGATGACATTTAAAAATGTGTCATAGACATTGTTAATGATGCATTTAAGATGTTTTTAGCTAATGTTGTTCTGTTTCAATCTGTTTTTCAGGTTCAGGACAGTCCACTGTCTTCTGTACCCTACGACAAGTTGGTGCCCTGTAGCCCTCAAAAACGCCTTACCATGGAATCAACGTGGTTTCCAATGATATAATAATCATGTATAAAGTGAGAATTTTAATGCATGAAGTTTGTAAGTGCTGAGGAGCCAACAAAAGCCAAAAGTGCATGGTGTTCAAATGAGGAAACGTTCAAACCTCAATGTTTAACTGAGCCATTATTATTATTGAAATTGTTAATTGAATATGTATCCTCTGTCTACTTGCTGCACATTTTGGTTATGTTTTTAAACCATGTAGGCTACTATATATAATCAAATGATTTCAAAACAGGGTAATCTTTTCTATGATCAGTTGTATTCGTATATTTGCACTGTACACATTTTGATTACTGTAATATATTTGTACTGTATGATATACATGAAGCACTTAAGGTTCGTGGATATCCACTAAAATATGTTTTGAAATACATTTTACAGTGTTTGTTAAATAAAAAATATTTTCTTTATAAAGACTATGAATTATTTATTTTTTAATAGTCTAATGTGAGTGTGTGGTGGTGTGTTTGGAAAAAGTGCTCTACATGTAACGACAGGTTGGAATAATCATGCACTGCCTCTTTAAGACAGGGCTTTGCCAGATAGGGGGTACTGGCCCTTTAAGACAGCCAGCCAATCAAATGAACCAAGCAATCAAGTGGCAGTCGGTGAGAAAAAATAGCAAATTATATTATCAGCTGCATAATTTGATTACTACTCATTTTGTAACACGATATTAATACATATAGGAAATTCAGTAGTTAATGTAAATGTAGGTTGGTGGAACTACACCATTCTGAGGATAAACATGCTTTTGTCTTTGAATGAAAGTTCAAATGAACTTTCTCCCTCAAACTAAGTATACCTGTAGGCTACAGTATAGCCATTAACAGCCTACTTGTTTTACTACACAAATTTGGAAAATTTTCTTTCTGCCCCATAAGTCTTAATGTCTACCTGTGGACATTCAACCAGCCAGAGAAGAGGATCCGCAATCTCATTTTCTGCCGTCTGCTCACCGCCTGATCTGTGTGGCCATAAAAGCAGAAGATAATGAAAGCTTTCACACACTCTTATTTGTCCTGTGGTCGGACACAGGGAGGTCTATAATGGAACCGCAAGAAGTTCACGACATAACTTGAGGGACATTCTACCAGAAACGTACATTATCTGTCCTTGAATTGTTACAGTGAATAAAAAAGTATTTCATCCAAAAATTTCTAAAACTGGCTCATAGTTGATTTCTGTGAGTTGTTCTGTAAAGGAATATGTCATTCATTAGGTTCTCAGATATTTTTTTCTTTATTAAAAACACTTTTGAAAATTACAAATCATGTCCATGCCCTTGTCCTCAGCCAAATTGGAGCTACAGCTTTCATAGTTTTGTTATGCTACAAACTGTTATTTAAAAAAAAAAAACTCATCAATAACAAGTTTAAGCTGTTATCATTCACATCAACTGATCAAAAACATAAAATTATATATAAATTCTACAAATAAATTCTATTTTACAACTGTCCCCATGTTTTGGTCAGTCCTGTCACGTTTACATAAAACTCTACATAAAATGTGTGAAATACACCTTTAAGGGTATCACTCAGAGGAAGTGACATCATTTGACCCAGGTGAAGCTTACATTGATTAAGGCTGAATTGTTTCATTGAATTGTATGATTTTAAGCTTGTTTTTGTATGTTTTTTTTAGGAAGACGAGCTAAAGGGTCAGGCCCTGTCACGGTTAAACATTCCAGAAAATAATGAAAATGTTTTAAATCCAAAACATGTCTAAAAAGGTTATTGAAATTCCTTGCTTGCATGTTAACAGTTTTTATGCTAGCATGCTAGCAGGCTGAGTAATGGCAGTTTACAATGGCCAACCGTCAGGCCCTGTCACATCAGGCCCTGTCACATTCCTGTGTGACACGGCCTTACAAATTAATGTTATTGTTCTTTTTTATTACATTTATTGCATATGTTATGTATTTAACGCATGCAATAGTAAAATGAAGGCCAAGGTGCTTGATTTTTATACAACTGTGGCCATGGAAGTGATTTAAACACCTAAATTCAATTATTTGGAGGGCTGTCCCAATACTTTTGGCAATATTATGTATGTCCTTGGCTGAATTTTACCATAGTCTAATATTACTTTAACATTAAAATTATAATAATAATTTAAAAAAGAAATGCCAATCAAAACTTAAATAAAGAACACAAAACATAACTTTTTCTGCATCATCAAAATCCATAAAGTCAGTCCTGTCACAGTACCGTCAGTCCTGTCACGCCATGGTCAGTCCTGTCACACAGGAAATTATGATAAAAGTGTACTATTTGAGGAAATATTAATTAATTAATCTCTTTAACTGTGTAGATGAAGGTGGGGGTATATATCCACTACTATGTTTTTATAAAAATCTCCTATGTAAAGGTAGTTATTTTACAACTATATGAGTGCCTGCGGGTATTCTGTGATTTTGTGTACTACAGTTGACCGAAAAGTTACTTATACTTCTTAAAGGAATTATAAAACCATGTTAGATACAATCAGGGACATGTGATCAATAAGAAAATGCTATCTGTATCAAAGAAATTCATTAGGAAACCATTCTAACATATACAAATTTGTCTGTGACAGGGCCTGACATTTTAGGGGTGAAATGCGTATAAAAATGTATTTTATTTAATCATAAAAACATGCTGAGATGGGATGATATGTGTTTCTCATAGTTTAACATGTCCTCCATATGTCTCAACGTTCAGATTT
This sequence comes from Leuciscus leuciscus, assembly GCF_965113295.1. NCBI lineage: Eukaryota > Metazoa > Chordata > Actinopteri > Cypriniformes > Leuciscidae > Leuciscus > Leuciscus leuciscus. The sequence goes on along the minus strand of NC_138739.1, from coordinate 26,183,148 downwards.
AAGAAAAATATATTTTTTTCCCCAAGATTTTTTAAAGTGGAAATGTACGTTTCTGGTAGAATGTCCCTTGAGTTGAGTATGAGTTTCTTTCTTCTGTTGAACACAAAAGAAGATATTCTGAAGAGTGTTGATGATAGCCATTGACTTCCATGGTAAAAAAATGTTCAATGGGGTCCATCAACTGTCTGGTTACCAACACTCTTAAAAATATCTTCTTTTGTGTTCAACAGAAGAAAAACTCACAAGTTTGGAACAATTCGAGGGTGAGTACATGTACATTCAAATTTTTGGGTAAACTATCCCTTTAACAGCTAACGCAACGCCCACAAGTCACTGAGTAAGACTTTTGAAAATATGCTGTTTACAACCCAAATAAACGGAAAGAAAATAGCTGTTCAGAGACAGCCGTGTAAAGAAGACATCCACAAGAAGAGAATTGCTCACTCAGAGTGGATCCAACAGGGTTCAGGAGAGAAACCAGAGGTGACAGAGGAAAAGAGAACGAGGGTGATTGTGTAATTATACTTCACGGGTTCTCGCACACCGTGTCTGTCAGTTTCTTTTCAATATAGTTACTCAGAATAAATGGCTTTCTGCTGACAGGCTTATATGTGGGCATGCGGGTTGAATGGGTGCATCATTTTGATGTTCTGTGTGTTGGTCAAACGAACGCACGCACGGATCTTGATAACAGTCATTATGTGTGTTTGTGTAGGCTACTTGTGTTCACAAGCCTGGAAGCTTGATCACTGAATACAGTACATTTTTAGCCTGGATGCCAGCCGAACTTAGCCCCGCCCACAACATTTTTTGGTCGGGAAGTTCCAGTCTGGACTCGTTCCGTTGAGGAGCTATTATGCCCGAACAAAAATTGTTCGGACCAATCAAATTGTCAGGGCGGCCTTTATACGATGATGGACAGATGAGCAACGTAACGTAATCATCCACGTCACCAACGAGCGCTTGGGTTGAATTCGTTTACAACACAGATGACTGCCGCTGGAGAATTGTTATTTCACGAGTTCACACTTACAAATAAGTCAGATAGAATAAATGCATATTTGGCGTGCTGTCCGAGGAGAGGGCGGGCTCGGTATTCGGCCCGAACCCAAAGTGCTCCCCCCGTATTCCAGGCTGTGGAAGAACAGGCCGAGAGTGAGTGGAGGGATGCTGAAAACTGTCATGGAATGTTAGGTGAGTTGACAAAGTGAATAAATATATGCTTCCTCTCATGCTGATAGTGTAGACCAGACGGTCATTGTTTGATGACAAGTTGATTGGATTGATTATTTGAACGTGCTCCTCTCGAACTTTGTTTATAAAACATTATGTGTAAATTTCGCCATCGCGTCTGTTATAGAAGATATCGACAGCGCATTCATTTTAAAAGAGGAACAGAGAACCACGATCAAGGCATTTGTCGATCGGAAACATGAATGAAAAACATACATCACTTACTCCGTTGCTCTGATTGGTTATAGGTCTATCCAATTGAGTGCAGAGGCATTTTCCTTCCTGGTTCGGTTGAAACACGCCCCATAATCAAAGCTCAATGGAGCAGTATCAGACTCACATTCTGACTAGAATCTGAGTATGACGACGTCAGTACATTTGATAAATCTCACGAAAACTGTCAAAAGATGTCTCGGCCATGCATAAAGTGTAAAAAACAAGTTATTTTGCACAAAGAGTATTTACACAACAGGAACACCCATTAATGTGATTAATATAGCCTAGTCTTCATGATATTATGAAGCACACATTTCCTTCCAGTTAATGCATCATTCCCTCTACTCTATATTACGAAATAATATTTTTTATTATTATTATTATTACTTATTGTGGCAAATCTGAGCACAGTTTGAGACATTGTTGAGATTAGGAATGCACCGATATGAAAATTTTGGTCGATATCGATAACCGGTAATTCCGGTTTATTATCGGTATAACCGATATATTGGCCGATAAATCTGAATCTGAATTCTTATATAATTTTTGAGTGCCTGATTACAAAAACAAAAGTCTCACCATTAAAATCCATGTCCCAAGCACACTATTATAATGTTCTCATTAGGATTTTATGTAATCTATATGACAGACTTGCATTGCACTTAACTGTATCTTTCTTTATTGAAGTCAAGTCAAGTCAAGTCAAGTTTATTTGTATAGCGCTTTTCACAATACAGATTGTATCAAAGCAGCTTCACAGTATTAAATTAAAATAATACAACAAAGTTTGTTTCAAGAGGAATTTATTGATTGATAAAATTAAATTAAATATCCCCAAAATATCCCCAACTGAGCAAGCCAAAGGCAACAGTGGCAAGGAACCGAAAAACTTCATCAAGTGACCTAATGGTGTCCTAAAACTCCATCAGGTGACCTAATGGAGAAAAAAAAAAACCTTGGGAGAACCCAGGCTCAGTCGGGGGCCAGTTCTCCTCTGGCATTTATGAGCTAGAGGCCGGATTGTAGTTTGAACTGTAGGATTATATGAATGCCTGGCTGAAGAGATGCGACTTTAATCTAGTTTTAAACTGGGAGAGCGAGTCTGAGCAACGAACAGTATCAGGAAGACTATTCCAGAGTTTTGGAGCCAAATGTGAGAATGCTCTCCCTCCTTTGGTGGTTCTGGATATCCTAGGTATGACCAAAAGCCTTGAATTTAGTGATCTTAAAGAGCGCGATGGATTATAGGGTGATAAAAGATCCGTTAAATAGACTGGAGCTAAGCCGTTTAGGGCTTTATAAGTCAGTAGCAATACCTTATAATTAATACGGAGCTTTATAGGTAACCAATGCAGTGATGATAAAATCGGTGTTATATGATCATATTTTCTTGATCTAGTAAGAACTCTAGCGGCGGCATTTTGGACTAACTGTAGCTTGTTTATTGAGGATGCAGGACAACCAGCTAGTAAAGCATTACAGTAATCCAGTCTCGAGGTCATGAATGCATGAACTAACTTTTCTGCATCAGAAACTGATAGCATATTACGTAGCTTAGCAATGTTTCTAAGGTGGAAAAATGCTGTTTTTGTAACATATGAAATATGATTTTCAAAAGACAGGTTGCAATCGAGTATAACACCCAGGTCTTTTACTGTAGAGGATAAAGTAACAGGACATCCTATGATGTTAAAGTTGTATTGTGCGAGGTTTTGTGGGCGGTTTTTTGAACCGATAAGTATTACCTCTGTCTTGTCTGGATTTAATAAAAGAAAATTACGGGTCATCCAATCTTTTATATCTTTAACACACTCTGTCAATTTGGAAAATTTTGCGTTTTCATCCGGCCGGGATGAAATATATATTTGAGTGTCATCAGCATAACAATGGAAACTAATTCCATGTTTCCTTATAATATTTCCAAGTGGCATCATATATATTGAAAATAACAGAGGGCCTAATACAGATCCCTGCGGCACTCCATAGTTTACTGGAGTTATGATCGATTTTTCTCCATTTAAATAGACAAAATGGTAGCGGTCAGATAGGTATGATTTGAACCAGCTTAGTGCTTGTCCTTGAACACCAGTATAATTTTGTAGTCGATCTAAGAGTAATGTATGATCTATAGTATCGAACGCAGCACTAAGATCAAGTAAAACTAGTATTGAGATACAGCCTTGGTCAGAAGCTAAAAGTAAATCATTTGTGATTTTAACGAGCGCAGTTTCAGTGCTATGATGCGGTCTGAATCCAGACTGAAACTTTTCATAGATCTCATTTTGTTGCAAGAAAGAGCCCAGTTGAGCGGACACCACTTTTTCTAATATTTTAGACATAAATGGAAGATTTGAAATGGGTCTATAATTTGCTAGATTATTATGATCTAATTGTGGTTTCTTAATGAGAGGTTTTATAACTGCCAGTTTAAATGTTCTTGGAACATGACCTAAAGATAAAGACGAGTTAATAATATTGAGGAGAGGATCTTCCACTACAGGTAACACTTCTTTCAGTAGTTTAGTTGGTATAGGATCTAATAAACATGTTGTTGTTTTAGATGAAGTGATAAGTTTATTTAACTCTTTTTGTTCTATAGTTGTAAAGCACTGTAATTGTTCTTTCGGGGTGATAATTGAAGCTGAATTATAAGGCGCGATTGAAGATTGAACGTTTACAATTGTGGTTCTGATGCTTTCTATTTTCTCAGTGAAGAAGTTCATGAAATCATTACTACTGAACTGTAACGGGATATTTTGTTCGGGTGACGTCTGTTTATTTGTTAGTCTAGCCACGGTGTTAAATAAAAACCTTGGATTGTTTTGGTTGTTTTCTATTAGTTTGCGGAGGTGCTCAGCCCTGGCCGCTTTTAGGGCCTTTTTATAACGTGACATACTGTCTTTCCACGCGATTCTAAAGACCTCTAAATTAGTTTGTTTCCATTTACGCTCTAAAATACGCGTTTCTCTCTTTAAAACATGCGTAGTATTGTTATACCATGGTGCTTTATTTTTCTCTCTGACCTTTTTTAATTTAATAGGTGCAACCTCATCCAATGTTCTAGAGAGAATGGTGCTCATAGTGCTAGTTAGTTCTTCTAGTTCATCTGTTTGTTTGGGTTCAGGCAGCAGCTGAGACAGATTAGATAAGCAATTTGAGAAATTATCTATGGTGGATGGGAGGATTGTTCTGCCTGGTTGATAACGCGACGCCGCATGACATATTACAGCAGTACGTAATATGCAAGTTACCATGTAGTGATCAGTGACTTCATCACTTTGTGGAATGATATCTATATCGGTTGGATCGGTTCCATGTGATATAATTAAATCGAGTGTATGATTAAGACGATGTGTTGGTCCGGTGACGTTTTGCTTGACCCCAAATGAATTTAATAAATCTGTAAACGCAGCTCCTAACGCATCATTTGGATTATCTACGTGTATGTTAAAATCTCCAACAATTAGTGCTTTATCGACATTGACTAATAGGTCTGAGAGAAAATCTGCAAACTCTTTTAGGAAATCAGCGTAAGGCCCTGGCGGTCTATATACGGTAGCCAAGGCTAGAGATAATAGGGATGTTTTTCTAACATCTAAGAGCGTAACATTTAGTACAAGTACTTCAAATGAAATAAACTTATAACCCGTTTTCTGGGTAACATTTAGAATATCTTTATAAATGGTTGCAACACCTCCGCCACGACCAATCAGACGGGGCTCATGCTTATAACAGTATCCAGGAGGAGTAGACTCATTAATACCGAAATAATCATTTGGTTTAAGCCAGGTTTCAGTAAGGCAAAGTATATCGAAGCTATTATCTGTGACTATTTCATTTACAATAACTGCCTTAGGTGTGAGTGATCTAATGTTTAGAAGACCTAGCTTTAGAAATAGTTTTTGTTTACTAATAGCAACATTTTCTGTTTTAATAACAATTAGATTTTTCCTAGATCCTGCATTAGATTTATTATTTGATCTCACTAAACGAGGAATAGACACGGTTTCTATGCAATGTTCTACACTAGTATTTATATCAGTTGAATTGGTGCAGCAGAGACTATGATTTGGACTTTTGGTTACTAGTCAAAGGGTATTTAACATTTTGGAGATGTTATCTGACAGAAGATCCGCTCCGAATCTGCTTGGGTGTAAGCCATCAGCACGGAAAAGCCTAGGACGCTCCCAAAACAGATTCCAATTATTTACAAAGAGCAGTTTCTGCTCATTGCACCATGACATTAACCATTCATTTAGCGCAAATAATCTGCTGAACTTTTCATGCCCTAGTCGGTACGTGGGAAGCGGTCCTGACACAATGATCGTTGTTTCAGGCGATGTGCTGCGTACCGTATCGATTAGATTCCTGAAGTCTTTCTTCAGAATCTCCGTCTGGCGCAGCCTGATGTCGTTCACTCCCGCGTGCAGGACCACAGTTCCGACGCGCTCGTCACCGTTCAGGATCTCGGGAACGCGAGCAGCGATTTCAGAAACACGAGCACCAGGAAAGCAGTGACTTTGCACCTTACTTTTACCTAACGTAGCGTGTACATGCCGAACGATGGAATCGCCGATGATCACAGCATCGCGTTCTGTTTCGCGTAGAGGGGAGAAGCGGTTTTGTGTCGATAACTCGAAAACCGGGAGGGTCGGAGAAAGTCTTGGTCTAAACCTGACTCGCGTCTTCCGCTGCGGAACCACCCAGGCTTCGTGGTGGCGTGTTGGAGCCGGAGTGAACGAGACCATGGCTGATTTCGACCTATGCTGAGGAACGCACGGAGTAGACGCGGTCGGAGTCAGCGGGTTAGTAACGTTAAACACTGATTTGTGTGCATCGGCGCGTGATGTTTCAAGAGCCAAACACCGGTCTCTCAGCTCGGCCTGTCTCAATAAAAGGTTGTGGATCTGTTTCTCAACAGCTTCCAGCTCAGACTGCAGTGCGTGAAGCTCAAATGTGTCCTCACCTGCACCAAGCGGTAGACTACTTACATCTGATATATTCGCCATTTTAACAGATGGACAGTGAGTTAGCAACGAAGCTACCAGTGATGCTATCAATATTAATACTAATTTATATTATAAGTTTGTTTGTAAGTGAGTGTGGAGAAGACGCGTTCAGCCGTGATCCATGGACGTAACCTTTAAGAGTATGCAGCGTTGGATCACTAATAGGCTTGAGACGCGTCTGCTCAACAGTCCGCGTTGTAACTATGAGGTTTTTTTAGGTTTTTTAGTGGTAGGGGTGTAGAGTAGACGCACGATAGGCGAAAAATTTTTTTTTGTTTATAAGTGAGTGTGGAGAAGACGCGTTCAGCCGTGATCCACGGACGTAACCTTTAAGAGTATGCAGCGTTGGATCACTAATAGGCTTGAGACGCGTCTGCTCAACAGTCCGCGTTGTAACAATGAGGTTTGAGCAGTAACATTAGTGCTTCTCAGTGAGGAAAAGTAGAAAATGTTCGTTGTAAGCGAGTTTAAAGAGAAAAATCAAGAATTATAAATCAAATCGATAGAGCTCCAAAAACAACAACGCATTCAGACGCAACGCATGATAATAACAGGACAAGACATTACTCACCGTGTTTGTTGAGTGTTTCTTACTCACCTGAGCTTTTCTGAACTCAAAGGCGCGAGCGCGCGAGAGAAAATAAATAAATAAAAATAGCTGAGCGCACGGGTGGCGTGTTTACAGGCTAGCGAATTACTAGCGTGTTGTGCTAGTAGTAACGTAAGCTAGCGATGTCAGGGTTGGGTAAGCTGTATTTCGTAGTAATATAAACAACTAGAAATTGTAGTAAATGATGGTTCAAAACAAGGAAATACGAGGCTAAGACGGAGCTTACAGCACCGAAGCAGACACACTCACAGCAGGCAGCGAGAAAAATCAAGAATTATAAATCAAATCGATAGAGCTCCAAAAACAACAACGTATTCAGACGCGACGCATGATAATAACAGGACAAGACATTACTCACCGTGTTTGTTGAGTGTTTCTTACTCACCTGAGCTTTTATGAACTCAAAGGCGCGAGCGCGCGAGAGAAAATAAATAAATAAAAATAGCTGAGCGCACACGGGTGGCGCGCGTTTACAGGCTAGCGAATTACTAGCGTGCTGTGCTAGTAGTAACGGAAGCTAGCGATGTTGGGTAAGCTGTATTTAGTAGTAGTATAAACAACTAGAAATTGTAGTAGATGATGGTTCAAAACAAGGAAAATACGAGGCTAAGACGGAGCTTACAGCACAGAGCAAACACACTCACAACAGGCAGCGAGGCAGACAGGTTTGAAGTGTTTTCAATCATATTTCAAGCAATTCAAAACCATCATGGTGAACATTGCGCAGTTGAAGCGTCTCAACTGTAGGAAATAATTCACTATTTATTGGACTTTAATATGGCAGATTTTCTTATCGGGCCGATTACGAAAATATTACAAGTGAACATATATCTGCCGATACCAATATTGTGAGATGGTCCTCACTGCAGAACACGAAATCCAGGGGGAGGAGCTGGATCCAGATCCAACTCCTCCCACCTTACATATACCTAAACCTACCCATCTCCACCCCCTGATCCCTAAACCCATCCCTAAACCCACCCCTAAACCTACCCATCTCCACCCCCTGATCCCTAAACTCACCCCTAAACCTACCCATC